>NC_142656.1:15052968-15356328 GCF_055504915.1 Nelumbo nucifera | reverse complement strand
TCTATCTTCATATGACAATAACACCAACAAAACTAAATCCCCTTATACAAAATTCATATTATCATACATTAATGGTCTAGAAGCATGAATTCTGGGAAGCGTGATAAGAACAGGGCATGAATAATTAAAACCCTGTTTTCTACTAAATCATATCATACCAAACAGGCTAGTAAAATTGAAGTAGCAAGAACGAATTCGAATTTATCTAGTATCTACCAATTCTGCTTCTTGGCTTCGGTGCAATAGAAAAATGAAGAGGAGGAAGTAAAACAAGGGGCGCGCACCATAAATGTGGGAAACAGATGGACCGACGTTGAAGCTAGAAACAGAGCTACGTTGCGACGGAGAAGACAAGATTGAAGAAGTGGACAACGCCATGGAAGCCAGTTCTGTTGCGTAGAAATCGCTAGATGTTTTGGCTTTTTTGTTGCTTTTCCAGCCAAATGACTTCAACCTAGAGAACAGAAGTGCGGGTTAGAGAGAGAGAATGAAGTCACTGAACTGAACTGCAGGCCTGCAACTGCAACTAATCCAATAATAGAAAGAGGAACGTAGAGGAAACGAGATTTAACCACAAAAACCAATGAAAAAAAATCTCCTCATAAAGAGAAAATATCAGGGTGAGATTAAAAAATATCTGATATAAAAAATCAATATATGGATTTTTTGCACTCCTAATCTCTTACCGATTATCTCTTCCCACATGACACTACAGCCATCTAAATAGAATATTTTCTTGTTATTTATGAGGAGATTCCCAATGCGCGGCTGTAGTGTCATGTGGGAAGAGTTTGTAAGCAGGAGATGCATAGGCCCCGTTCTTTTTTTTTCTTGAAGTGGGGGTGGATAAGTTGGTAATTACAAAGGAAATTAAATATATCTATTTTTATTGTTTGGTATCAGTGGGTATTACAGGAAAAAAAGGATTCTTAAGCGACTCATTTAACTGAAAAATAATACATTTCTCGGGTAATTTATTTATTTTTGCGTGTCAAAAATGACTAATACTTGATGCAATAATAGTCCTTTCAGACACTTTTTTGAATAAATTGGTCACTTTACATCTTTAGTTTCATGGGTCGAGTAGCCTAATTTGGTTGGCCTAATCCATTTTAAGTCGGGCTTGGACATGATTTTAGGCCCACAATCTTGAGTTCAGGTTTGGGCCCAAAACACTAAGTCGGACCTTTTTTAGACTGGACTTAGGTTTTTTCAAAAAAGCATAGGCCTGAGCATGATTTGATAATATTATATATATATATATATATATATATATAATGTCTTTTCTTTGTTTCTCTCATCTTTTTCAACTAGTAGTGAGATCTTTCATAATTTTTGGGTTTTGAGGTCTTTTAATATAATAAAATAATGTTTATTAAATAAAAAAAAATTCAAAATTTTGGTCGGGCCCAAACATGATCCCAGGCTTTACTGGGTTTTATATGAGGGCTGGGCTTGGGTTCAATACAGAGACAAAACCAAGCCCAAACTAAAAAGTCTATTACACAAGGAATAAAAGAAGATTAGTAAGTACTCTTATCTGAAAAGTGTTAATTAAGTGTGTTTACCCAAATAAACCATTTACCAAGACGTGAATGAGGCCATAATGCCAGAAAGGAAGAGCTTTGACCAATATTCAAACTCATGGCGAAATTTGATGAATACCACCTGATCTGATTTGTTACCATGATGTCATTAATAACCGCTATTGCTATCTATATTATTATAAAAAGCGGTACTCGTCTTGATTTTGATTCAGGTCATGAAAGTTAACTTTTATATAAATATCAACTTACACCTTACATGTCTCTACACTAATCTACGAGAATACATATAAATAGTTATTCAGATAATTCTAGTAATTAATGTGATTATAAGGTAAAATCAATCTTAAAAAATAAGGTTATGTTTGGATAAGTTTCGCTTTTTCAAAACATAGAAGCACGAAATATGTTTTATACTTTTTATTTTGTGCTTTTGCAATTTGGTGAATATTATTTTTAAAATTAAGAGTTTGAAGTGTTTGTGTTTGGTTGCTTTATCACAGAAAGGGAGGAACCCACCAATGCGGGATCTAAGGGAGGGGTTTTATCACAGTTGTTGCTTTATCATATATGACATGATAAATTCCACCAGTTGTCTCATAACCTATGGTTATGCCATGCGACACAAATTTTGTTATGTAACATATATACATTTGTACTTTATGCATTATGATTTGGCTCAAAGTGTAAAGTAAAAGAGTTAAATAATCCAAAACGACTTCATGCACAAGTATTTTTGCTTTTGGTTGTTTTTGTTCAAAAAAACACGCATTACCAAATACTGAAATTTTGTGACACCTGTCAACCTGTCACAAAATATCCTCAACCTACCCTTAAAATGATTTAAACAAAATTCTAAAGTAGCTGTCAATATTTATTGAATGTGGTCACTGGTCACAGATATAAGCGAAACAAAAGAAAAATGTAATTTCGGAGGCACTAAAAGGCCAATTCCCATATAATCCTCCTTGGTTCATTCATTGGTGCTGACTACTACTAATAAGTTCAAAGGTATCATATAATCAAATCCATCCAATTAACTTATTACAAAAACACAACCAAGATTCTTCACCCATTGGGACCTCACCTAGCTAGTGATCCAACTAGAAGATCATCTCTCCTTCCACTTGTTGATTAGGTTGTGTTTGGTTGCAGTGCAATTTTATTTGCATTAGTATAAATGTATAGGAGTGCAAATAAAAAAAAATGCAAATTTTGGTTTAATTTTGTTTTGGGTTTTACTTTATTTTATTTTGGAATTTATTTTATTTTATTTTTATTGCAACCAAACAAGGTAGGGTAAATTTTGAAACAAAATAAACCAAAGCTTATATCTAAATCATTTGCACTACCATAGTTTTGCATTAGTGCCAATAAATTTGTACTGCAACCAAACACAGCCTTAAGAGATAAAGTTTCAGGCTATGAAATGTTTCAATGGTAGATTAGGCGCTTGGACTAGGTTTAATACCTGAATAGGATTAGGATATTTGTGCAGCTAAAAATGTTTCAATGATAGATTCTACTAAAGAAGCAGATTGAAAAGGTTGTTACCCAAAGTGGCAGCTCATACTCGAACCTGCATTTTCATGATTATCATAATTAAAAAATAAAAATAAAAATATTTTAGAAAAGATAGAAAATTTGTAGGGAAAAGATAGATTTTACCCATATTGCCCCCCTAATGCTCAATTAACTTAGAACATCTCAAGTGAAGACCCATCGGACCCACCACCTATATTTTATTTTCCCCATAATATACTATAATATTCATATTATATTATTATTATAATAATAGTTCATTAACTATATTATTCATTATCATCTTATAGTGCTATTAATAATTACTTATATTAATTATTATAACTAATTATTTAGAATATTATTTACCAATTATAATATTATAATGAAACCAATAATTATTTATATTAAATAGTATTATAAATTATGAATAGTAATGATATAATATTAATAGAATATTCGTAATACTAATATTATAATATAATCATATAATGTTACCAACATTATAAATTAATGGTTAATATTATAATATTCATTATAATATGTTATAGTAATATTATAATAGAAATTAATTAATTACAATATTAATTATCATCATACAGTTTCATTAATTATTAATTATTAATAATATTTCATTAATTAATAATAATAATAATTCATAATTAAGTAATAATTAATTATTAATCAATCATTATTAATAGTAGTTAATTAATTATTAATAATAGTTATTAATTAACCATAATAATAATTAATTATTATTACTTATTATTAATTAATTAATCAACTATTATTAATAATAGTTAATTAATTGTTAGTAATAAATATTAATTATTAATAATAAGCATTAATTAATTATTAATTAGTGATTAATAATTAATGAATTAATCATTAATTTATTATTAATTAATTACTAATAATAATTAATATTAGGTAATATTTATTATAATAATTTTTAATATTGTTTCTTTATTGAATTATATAGATAAATAAAAATTCTCTTATATGGAGTTAAATTGGACATTTGACATTTTTCAAAATTCATAATTCAGAATTCAGAACAATATTCTCTACATTAAGAGTTCAGAAGAAAGGAAAGTTCGCCAATACCAATATACCTCTTAATGTAATTAATTATTGCACTTCCAGAGGTCAAACGTCAGATCAATCGAACAAGCCCTTAATATCTAATGTGTGACCTTGTTGATCAGTTCAAATGGTCCAATGATTCAATTTGTTAGGTCACCATTTGTTGATTAACTCAATGATTTTTTTTTTTTTTTGTAGGCAAGAAGTGTGGTGGTGAAATGGACCTAGAATCTTGGTCAGGTGATGGGTCAACCAGTTCAAATGGCAAGCAGTGTGGTGGTCAAATGGCCGATTCAATGATAAGATAAAAAAACATTAATAAAAGACCAATGCTTTAAAAACTAACCGGAATTGCATTACATTATTCTCTAGATCAAATAAGTCAAGTTATGATGTCATAAATCAAATAGTAAAAATGAAAAATACAAAAAAATCATATTTTGTAGAAAATTTGGGTGTCTCTCTAATATTACATATTCATCATATTAAAAAATATATATACAATAAATGAGAATTATTGTTATTATGATGGAATGACTAAAAATAAAAAAAAAACAAAATAAAAAGAGAATTGATATTAGATCATGACTTGTTGACCAGGGCAAATAGTTAAATACTTCAACCATTCAAGTGATTGGGTTGCTGATAAAGTCAATAATTTTATTTTATTTTTTTATTTTTGCAGCAAAGATTGGATTGAAACCGTCTCAGAAATCTATGCAAGTCGATTACAAATTACAAACATTGATATATATGAAGATAGTAAGATTTGAAGTTCTATGGATTCTAATAAAAACATTGAAATTATTATTATTATCTAAAATTGCCTTATACAATGCATATATACTTTACTCATAAATAGATCTTCCTCTATTATTTGTTCTAATCTAACTTGATGTGGCAAATATTTCCATCAAGAGTTTTTGTGCTTATTAAATGCCCTAACTATCAACATACTTTTATATTCACTTATTGAAAAAGCTCAATCTCATTTCATATATTTATCTATACTATATAAATCACATACCTATCATAATGTCGGTACAGTTCCCAAATTTTAAATCCAAATACTATATATAAGGGAGAATGACCGTTCAGCACACCTTAAGAATTCTTAACCTCACAATACTATTGGATAGGTGCACTCGAAATTGATGTCAATACACAGGCAGGTATTGGTATTTTAGGATGAGGATTGTGTAATATTGAAGTAAGATTCAGATCCGCGATATATACACTTTTCCGTTATATATAATATTTACTTGGATATGAGGATAGCACGTACTATTACTAGTTTCAGCTAAACATAAAACAAATTTTTATCTGTCTCCAACAACGGATGTTCATGGTGTGAACAACATATGTGCACCCTGATTCACATGTCCCAGTCCTCCCAAAAAAATCTAGAATGACCACAGAAATTTTCATTTTATTTTATTTCTTTTTGAATTGAACTTGCCGTAATTTTCTACTTTCTGAAGACCATATATAGAAAGTGAATGCAAAAATACCAAACTCAGCTGCTGAAAGGCTGAAACCGGCCTAAGCATTTAAATAATGTTTGAAACCAAAGAAAACCTACTTTCCTTTCCATTCCATTCCATGTGTTTATTGAAATTCTACGTTTCTCTCATCTTCTTGTTTTGCTTTTTAGGTTTCCTTTTTTGATTGTGGTTTGGACTTGGCTACTGATCCGATGTTATCATCAACCCAATATTCCGGCCCACACCACATGAATCCATTCAAATGGGCACTTGCTCTCTGCTCTCTCTCTCTCTCTCTCTCTCTCTCTCTCTCCATTTTTCTACGTTTTTGATGCGTCATGGGCTCATGGCCCACTTCTTATTCACTCCACTCCTCATATTTATCTTTTTGATTGATTTCATGGGCCGAAGTCAAGTGGCACCACCTTATCACCACTAGCGCCACGTTGGTGTTGTTTTCTCACCTCCAGTCTCCAGCTCTGCCATGAAATAAACGTATCTCGCTCGCTCCGCTCTGCTCGTCCTCCTCTCTCTCTCTCTCTCTCCCACTCCCACTCTCACACGTCTGGGATGAAATGGGGTTTTTGGAAAGAGACCCCCCCTCCAGCCTAGCCATGAATCCGTTCCTAAAACAGTAAAACCCATTATTTTATTTTATTTTTTTAATTCAATCTACTCACCGATACAACCGTACTTATAGCCGTTCATGGCTCTCTTAGCAGCATCATCCAATGTCAGATTCAATCTCTCTTCTCCCTCCGTCCCTCCAACTGCGCTGCCCAGACCATCTTCAGTATGTGCTTTTGGTGGGGCTCTACGTCTCCATGCCTTCAAAGTATCTGGAGGGGAGAATGTGGGGGGCAGGAGGAGGAGGACCCTCTTCGTCTCCGACATTACCAGCCACCGCCGGAGACACAGAGGAACGAGGCCATTACTGGTTGCGGCAGCGGCTGCGGCTGAGGATAAATTTGGGAGGATTCTGTTGTCTGATGTGGTGGTGAAGCAGAGGAGGAGGGTCTACTTTGGAAGGAAGTGGAATTCCCTGGATGTGGCCACGGCAGGGGTAGTGTTGGCGATGCATGTTCTGTGCTTATTTGCGCCTTTCACTTTCAATTGGGGAGCGTTCTGGGTGGCTGTGGCGCTCTATGTGGTGACTGGATTATTCGGAATCACTCTTTCTTTCCACAGAAACCTTTCCCACAGGAGCTTTAAGCTTCCTAAATGGCTTGAATATTTCTTTGCCTATTGCGGAGTTCAGGCCCTCCAGGTGAGAGAGTGACGCTCCGAGCATATTCAGTGACTACCTATTTCATTTTTAAGCTCTTCTCTTCTGCTTTGAAAAACGAGTTATGCGGTTATGCCTTTCTTTTCCCTAGTTAATGTATTTTCATGAGTCGCAGGGGAACCCAATGGATTGGGTGAGCACGCACAGGTACCACCACCAGTTCTGTGATTCAGATAGAGACCCGCATAGTCCCATTGAAGGGTTTTGGTTCAGTCACATGAGCTGGCTCTTCGACACCAGGTCTGTTGTTGAGAGGGTAAGAGATTCTCTCTTTCAATATCTCTGTTTCTTTCCAATATAACATATGATTTGATGGGTCTGCTAATTCTAAGAAGTATTCTGCAGTGCGGAGAACCCAATAACGTTGGGGATTTGCAGAAGCAACCCTTCTACAGGTTCCTTCAGAGGACGTATATCGCTCATCCGATTGCACTGGGGGCTGTCTTATATGCAGTGGGCGGATTTCCCTACCTAGTCTGGGGCATGGTAAGGATATCACCACCTTTCTTTCTGTTTATTCAGCACTTAAGCCCATCTTGTATGAAAAGAGCAATTCTAACTTTGAAAACCTTTATCTTCCCTGGTCATACTCAAACGTCATACCTTGAAAAGATTGCTTATTTCTACTGTTTAGTGAATCAAGGCCCTGTTGGCCTGGTCCCATCTCATTCATGGTGTGCCTCGAGTCCTTTATCTCTTGTATTATTAGTCCAGACCATTCAAATTGGGGGGCCAGCTCCATTTTGAACCTTAAATTGAGTTTTCAGACCATGGGCTGAGGGTGTCCTCCTCCACTGATTCAGCATGTGAGTTTGTGGATCTGTCTATCGTCCACTAGTTAGGATTAGACATTGTTGGTTTAACTGTTAAAGTTCAAAATGTGAAGATATTTCCTCCAGATAACTTCAGCAAATAATGCAGGGTGCGAGGATTGTGTGGGTTTATCACATCACCTGGCTAGTGAATTCAGCTTGCCATGTTTGGGGACAGCAGGCTTGGAACACTGGAGATTTATCGAGGAACAATTGGTACTGGATCGTCAACCAACTTTGTTCATTCTCAATTCATTTGAGTTCCTTCTCATTTGTGAGCTTGGATGTGTGCAGGTGGGTGGCCTTGCTAGCATTTGGAGAGGGATGGCACAACAACCACCATGCCTTTGAGTACTCTGCCAGACATGGACTAGAGTGGTGGCAGCTCGACATTACTTGGTATACGGTGAGACTTCTGCAAGCTATTGGATTAGCAAAAGATGTGAAGGTGCCAACTGAGAGTCAGAAGCAAAGAATGTCTTTTAACAATTGAAGTAATGTGATCATATGAGGCCGAGCTTTGCATGTTTCTATGACCTGGTTCACCGCGACATTGGATGAATCTCCTTCAGGGGACAGAACTTTGATTTTGTTTCACTGTGTTTGCGCATCTCTGCTCCCCAAGTTGGTTATAAGGAGTTGTTGATCATGTAATGAAAAGAAAAATAATAATGAAGTAAAGAAAAACGTATGAATTTTACTCTTTTTCCTATCATAAGTGAGCAAGCCAAATACTGAAGAAATCCATCCTCCAATGCCTATTTCCTGGATTTCTTGGTCCAGGTGCTTGAATTTCTTTCTGGATTCAGTTTGACAAAATCCCATTCCGGATTAGAAATAAAGTTGGAACTTGGTTTAAGTGTTTCTGGATTACAATGTTTGGGTCCAGTATAAGCCTTCACTTACTGAGTGTCAGCATCATTTGAATTCTGAGAAATCTGGGCATAAGCAAAACTCGGTTCCATATCTTCTCTGCTCAGTGATCCAAAAAGTGCAGGTTGTCAAAGCCAATTAAGATGATTATTCACCACCCCCAGCATGATCTGATCTCTTGTTTGGTCCAATTCCACAAGCTTAAAATCCAGATCAAATGCTTTAATGACATACCGAAACTACAGTATGATTATTTGTCTTCTCGTTGCAATTAGCAAAGTCGGGAACGGACTGAAACAAGTTGTTGGGACTTGGGAGAGATGTCAAACATGATGGTGATGAATTCAGGTCTCTGCAACTGCAAGGTCGAGATAGCGAGAGACCCATTGGTGGTGGTTCCTAATTGTCCTGGCTACCCGACCACCTCCATTAAATGGCTCATCGCCGACCATCTCCAAGCTTGCGAGGACCTAACCTCCGTCTCCCTCCGCCGTCCCTTCAACAGGAACAGGGGCTACCTTATCAACCCTAACCCCCAGAAGGAGATCTAAGACCGCGTCTTCCGCTTACTCTTCCGCGTAGACCCAACTGCCTTCTCCCTACTTGTAGAGCCTCTCGTCAACCTTCTTTTCACCCGACTCTCCACCGGCGGAGTTTGTCTTCGAGGACTTCGGCTTCCGATTTCTTTACGTCGGCCACTCACCCTCTCACCCTCCTCCTTCCTTCGAGGCAGCTCCACTATAACGTCCTGGACGACTTCTCTCATCGACGATGTGAAAGGAGAAGCTTTCTTCCGTCTCTCTCATCAATGTGTCTCGCGAACTCCAGAATCCAGATTTCCAGGAACCGGAAAGTCTTTCCTTGGCTCTGTTACTGGTAATTTATTATGTATATAATAAATTTCTGTTATTCGGTTTTTTTGTTTAACTGAATTTTCAATCCTGAAAATCGAAACTGAAACCGAAATCTAAATTTTTTAAAATCGAATTAATTAAATAAAAAAAATCAAATAAATCAAAACCGAAAATTTTGGTACGGTTTTTCAGTTTTAACCAAACAATGCTCGCTCCTACATAAAGTGATTAGACCAGGTAAATCACCTACATGTTTGCATGTACACCATGCAAGAGCAGTAGAAATATTCAGTGCTTGTTTAGGTGGTTTATCTTTAGGGTGAACTAGAAGAGATCCGGGTGATGCACGGGCTGCTGTTAAGAGATGCCCCTATTAAAGGAAACCGGACAAGACCGTGATCACACCATTCTGTCTTTTACAACCATACATTGAGAATATCTCCATACTTAAAATGCTTTTTTTTTTTCAATGGGAGATATTACCGATGCAAGGCTGTAAGGGAATGTACCACCCGTGTGAGCACGGTCTTGAGAACTGAATCCTATTATATTCAGATTCGGTTGTAATTAGCTCCTGTTTTTTCCTTGGGTAAAATTACAAAGACCCCCTGTACTTTGTTCTGTGACAAAGACCCCCTTGTACTATGACTGTGAGACAAAGACCCCTTGACCATTAAGTCAGATAATGGAATGAGTTAAATTATCAAAATACTCCACTAAATTTTTTCTATTTTTTTTTGCCCTTTTTCTCTTAAAACCTATTTAACCTATTCACTGACTGATTTGATTCAGGCAATGAAGCCTAGATACAGATTTTATATATATATTGTTATTTCTGATTCTGATCAATTCTCTCTATCCTATTTTGAGGAGTGTATCTCTGCTCTTTCTTTGATCCCATTTGGTATGCCTCTTCTACATTGCAATCTTGAAATGGTTAGTTTGATTAAGAGTGGAGCAATGGAAATTTTCCACAAAGCCAAGGCTGTTTGTCTCCGGAGCCACCACGAGAAGTACCTCTTCGTCGAGGAAGACAAAGAATCGGTGTCCCAAGACCGCAATGGTTCGTCTTGGAACGCCAAGTGGGGTGTTGAATTCATTGAAGGGGGGAACTATGTTCGTCTCAAGAGCTGCTATGATAGAAATCTCACTGCCTCTAATGAGGCCTTCCTTCTTGGAATGACCGGGAAGAAGGTTCTTCAGACTACACCCAGAAAGCTGGATTCCTCCGTCAAGTGGGAGCCCATCAGGGGAGGGTTTCAAGTTAAGCTCAAGACTCGCTACGGCAACTTCTTGCATACAAATGGCGGTGTTCCTCCTTGGAGGAATTCCATCACTCACGACATCCCTCACAAAACTGCAACTCAAGATTGGATCTTATGGGATGTTGATGTCGTTGAAATCCATATCAATTCCCCCGTTCATCCAGTACATGGGAGGTCTTTGTAATTTACCCTTTTGTTTTTAGTTTTTTTATTCAATTCAAAACAAGCAAGGGGTTAGGAAGCAAAAGAGAGTAAGCCCATGCGGACAACTGCACTTTAGAATATGGTATTTATTTCGGTCGTCATGACCGGATATCATGATTTGGTTACTTTTTCACTGTTCAAATAAATGGTTGCAAAAATGACCGAAAAAATAAAGAATTGCCAAAATACAATGTGGCGTTGATCTGATTGTTCTGAGTTTTGGCCTGTTTAATCTCTTAATTGAGCGCTAATCAGTGTCAGTGGTGGATGCTAATCATCTGAACATGGAAATGTGACATGTGAGGACGTTTAGGTGGGCAAGGCCATTCTGCAGTTGCTGTAGACCTAAAACGAAGAATGGTTTAACCAACTCATAAAAGAAAAGGAATTTCAACATGAGATAGAAACCCACGTTCTCATTATTATCGTCAGTTTACATCAAAACTCATTATTTCAACGAACAAATAAACATTCAAATAATATGAAATGAATTGTACATTGGTGATCTTTACAGAATAGAAAAACTTACAAAACCCACCAACAAAGCCATTGGATGTAACCGGACCACCAGTACGATTGATATAAATAATCAACCGTTTTAACTTTCAAACAGAAAAAATAAAAATAAAAATAAAATAAAAAAATTAACAGCCATAAATTGATCATCTTGCCCTGTCCAAAACTTCTCCAGCAACATCCTTAGGGTCATCAGGGTACATATACCAGTAATACCTCTTGCAAAACCAGAAAACATGTTAACTAGGAAACTCAGACTTAACAACTACAAAACTGCACGGGCAATTATCTCCTTTGATGAATACCTGCAATACATCGTTCCCAACCTCTAAATCATGAATCGATAACTGATCAATGATATTACTGCATCTGGGACTCTGTAGCTGGCAAGTGACATAATTTGGTTGGGATGTTATTCTCCCCAAGTGCATCCAAGGACTGATTTTCTGGTTTCTCCAGTTTGGATACATAAAGAACATTAAATAATCAAAATGAAAATCAATTGAGTTGATGCTGTTCCCATTCTCCATTAACTATGAGGCCTTTAGCTGGTACCAACAAGCCAGTAACCAAGAAATCCTTGATGTTAGAAGGAATCTTTGAACTAATTGACGTGTTTGGAATTATAGATGTTAGCTCTACTCTGGTGGAATCTTTTAGCTGAACCAATGTAATCTCAACCTAATCCTGCTAGTCAAAAGCTGGTTGTGAATCCATGCAAAGATGAACCAGTTTCCTCTGGTACTGCCCAAAATATTCACCAACTGCAATTACATCTTCATGCTCAGGATCCAGGTAAGGCAAAACCGACTTTTGGTTTTCAACTGATGACCTTAAGAGATCATCTGGATTTTCT
This sequence comes from Nelumbo nucifera, assembly GCF_055504915.1. Classification (NCBI taxonomy): domain Eukaryota; kingdom Viridiplantae; phylum Streptophyta; class Magnoliopsida; order Proteales; family Nelumbonaceae; genus Nelumbo; species Nelumbo nucifera. Next base: position 15,344,028 of record NC_142656.1, on the reverse strand, counting down.
GATTTGGAAGCAATTTCTCTGTTAATTTCATGGCAAGCGAGTAAGAACATAGCAGCTGTGTCTGGCTGCTGTGCATCACGAAGTACAGCTAATGCCTCTTGTAATGCACCAGCTGCAACATACAGTATCAAAGCCCTGCATATTTAGATTAGAGTAGCAGTTTAGCTTTATAGTTACAATGGCACAGCTGAAAACTTCATAATGCATTACCTCCAGATGTTATGCTCTGCATGAAGGACATGATCAGCCCATCTCTGCAACACCCTGTAAGATCAAAATATATCAAATAGTCACACTCTTACCCATTGTCAAAGGATTAAATCAATCTTATGCATTTGGTGTAATATGCTGAGATTGCAATTGACAATTTTATCCAGAAAGGAGTTTGCTGACCTCAATGTCCAATAGATAAGATTGAAAACCCTATTTGCTAAAGCATGAACAACCAATATAAGAAAATGTTTAATTACATGTATATAATTTATAATATATCTACTGATTCTTCTGAATGCCCAACTGGTTACTTCTAAGACTTAAACATGCCAAACTTTGCAGCCAAAATCTTAGAATCTTCTCATTGTTATTCAACTGAAAACTACTTCATGATGAAAGGGGATACCTAAATTTCTTTTTCCTGGAAAGTATCTTCCAAGCCTGATGGGCTTTGTACAGCATATAATCACAGTGTTTATAAATTGAAATGGATGCATATATTGCGCTTCCATTCAGGTGACAACATTTTCAAATTTCCAATGCACATAGAAGTTGCAAACCAACAACAGAAAACTTGAAAAGAAGATTGTTACATAGAACAACTTATCAGTATAAATTGAGAAAAAAGCAGAAATAAACCTTGCATAATCAGATCCCTGTAAATGGGTAGCAGCTAAAGTTGCTGCATCTGTCCAGAATCCAGCATCTTGTAGCTGCAGAAAGAGATAAGATTAATTAGAAACCAACTATATAGGTAATCCACAATGGCAGCAATAACACACAAAAAATAATAATAAATCCCAGTTTGTGAGATGGCTTAATATTAAAATATTTATATTCTCAATGGCCACAATTGTTAAAGAACTATAAAAAGTGACATACAGGCAATGCTGCATGGACACAAACACAGGAATCAGAATCTAACACATGTCCAGGAGTAATGCTGTAGGATACATGGGCATGACTCACATAAATAATGTTTTATTAGATAATTAAGTATCGTGATTTTTAATATTATTCACATAATTCATAGAACTATTTCATTGATAAAATGGAGACAATTTGCATGATTCTTATCTGGTTCGAAGAAGCCTTGGGTTTAAGAATTAATATTGACATAAGGAGGGTCTGGTAGTCATGTTTTTACCAAAAAAACTCAAATGGTTAAAAGGGAAAAAAAAAGAACAGAAAAAGGAAAGATCTTCAAAAGACAGGAAGAGTGCTTAAAAATTATTACAGATCTGGACTTAAAAGGAGGAAGGAGAAGATTTGAAGGAAGGTCTCAAAAGGAAGAGGGTGCTGGCAAAGAAAGAATATGACTCTCTAGTGTTTCAAGAAGAGGTGAAATGGCAGTAAAAGTCAAGAGTCACTTGGTTAAAGCTTGGGGATAACAACAACTTTTTTTCATAAAATAGCTAATGCCAAAAGAAGGGTTAATTCCATTAAAAAGTTGCAGGTTGATGAGAGGCTGGTAGAAGATTAAAGAGAGATTGAAAGAGCCATTGTGAGCTTCTACAAGCAACTGTATAAGGACCCCTGTCAGTTCAGACCCAAGTTAGATGGTCTTAATTTTGCAATGCTAACAGAACAGCAGGCAGTTGAGCTAGAAAAGCCCTTTTCATAGGAGTAGGTCAATAATGCTATTGATGAATTGGAAGGGGAGAAGGCACCTGTTCCAAATGGTTTTACAATTTTATTCTACAAGAAATTCTGGGGTTTAATCAAGTCAGACTTGCTCAAGGTCCTGGAAGAATTTCACAGTTAAGCAGCTTTGGAGAGAAGTCTAAATGCTTCCTTCATCTCATTAATTCCCAAAAAAGGTGGGGCAGCAAATTGAAGGATTTTTGCCCCATCAGCCTAATTGGCAGTGTCTAAGATCTGGGCCAAGATTTTAGCATCAAGACTACATGTAGTGATGGACACTCTTATCTCTGATTACCAAGGAGCTTTTGTCCACAATAAACATATCCATGATAGAGTCCTAATTGCAAACAAAATCATTGATTCAAGAAAGAGAAGTGGGGAGAGATGTTATGGGCCCGAGCGTAGGATCGCGTCACGGGTCGCTCCACCGCAGGAACCTCAGATCTTTCCTTGCCCTTAGCCTTGCGTACAGGCCCTATTTTGACTATCTCAGGGGTGATTTGTCCAAGAGATCACCGAACTCTCCTTTACTCTCTTTCTTGACTGAATATTCGATATCCTCATTCAATAATAGCGTCTCCTTAAATAGGAGATTACAAGAGGAGGGTTCCTTGTTGGATTCGGCTAGGTTAGTCCTAAACGGACTTAAACTCCTACTTCTAATTAGACTACTTACTTTTAATGGTACTACAATTCCTTCTAAGGATAGGGGATAAGATAAGAGAGAATGGGATAAGGGATAAGGGATAAGGGATAAGGCGCGTTCTCTTGTCGTGTCCGGCTAAGGGTGGGCCCACCCTATGAGCTGTCGTGTGGGCCCCGCTCTGCTGCTGCTGCTGGTGTGCCTGTGCGCGGCGCGTGGCGCCGCTGCCGCGCGGTGCGTGCGCGTGGTGCTGCGCGCGGCTCATGGTGCTGCTGCCGTGCGGTGCCTGTCGTGTGCGCGCTGCTGCCTCAACTGCTGCCGTGTGGTGCGGGTGCTCATAACATCACTCCCCTCCTGGACTACGAGCTTGTCCTCAAGCTCGAGGTCTGGATAAGCGTCGTGGAGGTCGGTCCAGGGAATCCAAGTCGCCTCTGCTGGGGGTAGTCCCTCCCATTCGACTAAAACCTCGAAGGTGCCTTGATGGATGCGAGACCGGATGAGGGCACGGGGCTGGAGGATAGGTCTGCCCTCCTGCAAAGGGGGTAGGGGAGGCACATGGTCGGGAGGAGTGCCAACATAAAGCTTTAAGAGGGATACATGGAAGATGTCGTGGATCCTGCTGTGCTCCGGGAGCTCGAGTTGATAAGCTACCTTTCCTATCTTCCTTAGAATCTTGAAGGGCCCGTAGAATTTGGGGGCCAGCTTAGGGGGCCCCCGACGCCTGAGGGACAGCTGCCTGTATGGTCGGAGTTTCAGCCAAACGTACTGCCCTGGTTTGAAGGTGACTTCACGGTGCTGCTGATCGTAGGCGTGTTTCATACGTGCCTGTGCCTGCTGTAAGCGCAAGGAGACTTCGGCCAGGAGGGCATCACGAGTTTGGAGGCTGCGGTCCACTTCTTCCAGCCGCGTTGAGCCCGGCTCGTAGGACAGAAGGCGTGGAGGATCTCGACCGTACACAACTCTGAAGGGAGTCATTCCAAGGGAGGAGTGATAGGATGTATTGTAGCAGTATTCAGCCCATGGGAGGTACTCCACCCAGCGGCGCGGCTAGTCACCCACAAAGCAGCGAAGGTACATCTCAATTGTCCGGTTCACCACCTCTGTTTGGCCGTCTGACTGTGGATGGTAGGCTGAAGAGAAGGCGGGGGCTGTGCCTTGTAATCTAAAGAGCTCCTTCCAGAATGTGCTTGTGAAGATCGGGTCCCGGTCGCTGACGATGGATTCAGGGAGTCCATGTAGGCGAAAAATGTGGGTGAAGAAGGTATGGGCGACCGAGACTGCGGTATAAGGATGGGATAAAGGGAGGAAGTGAGCATATTTGGAGAACCGGTCCACTACCACGAACAGGACTGACTTCCCCCCGACTTTGGGCAGCCCTTCGATGAAATCCATGGCAATATCGGCCCAGATCTGTGTTGGGAGGGAGAGGGGTTGGAGCAGGCCTGCGGGGTGCAGATTTTCCCATTTTTGCTGTTGGCACACTGCACAGTTCTGGATAAAGTCCCGTACCGAGGCCCTCATAGCTTGCTAGTGAAAGTCAGCATGAATGCGATGCAGCGTTTTTTGAATGCCCTCATGTGTCGAGTGGTGTATGCTGGCGATGATGGAGGGAATGAGGGGGCAATCGGCGGGTAGGTAGATCTTCTTTTTGTAAAATACCAGCCCATCGTGGAGAGACCAGTTCGGGTTAGCAGACCCCGACTGTATTTGTTGGACTAGGTTGTTCCATTTTGATGACTGTGGCAGTGTGTTCCGAATGTCTTCTAGCAGGGTGGCTCGTGGTTGGGAGATCGCATGGAGGAGCATACTATCTTCTTCTCGTCGGGACAGGGCATCTGCTGCACGGTTCAGGGCTCCTGCCTTATAGTCCACTCGGAAGTCGAACCCCAGAAGCTTGCTGACCCAATGTTGTTGTGGGGAGGTGGTCAGTCGTTGTTCCAGCAAGTATTTGAGGCTATAGTGGTCTGTTTTGACGACGAAGGGTCTGCCCCACAAGTACGGCCTCCAGTGTTGTACTGCCTTGGCTAGGCCAATGAGCTCGCGTTCATAGGCAGGTAATTTGAGATGGCGGTCAGCTAGCTTGCGGCTGAAGAAGGCTATCGGGTGCCCTTGCTGTTGAAGGATGGCTCCTATGCCTGTGCCAGAAGCATCACACTCGACTGTGAACTCAAGATCAAAGTTTGGTAGCTGGAGGACTGGTGTGGAAGAGAGGGCTTCCCTTAGGCCTACAAAGGCTGCATCGGCTGTGTTGTCCCAGTGGAAGGCATTTTTCTTGAGCAGGTTGGTAAGCGAGGCTGCTAACAGGCCGCAATTCTGTACGAACTTTTGGTAGTACCCTGTTAGCCCTAGGAACCCACGGAGGGCCTTGGCGGACTGTGGTCGGGGCCAGTCCTTAATGGCCTGAATCTTGGAGCTATCCACAGTTACACCTTGCCCGCTGATTACATGTCCAAGGTAAAGGACTTGGTGTTCCCCAAAGGAACACTTGGATCTTTTAAGGAAGAGTCGATGCTGCTTTAGGAGCTCGAGCACGACCCGTAGGTGTTGAATGTGTTCCACCCACGTCTTGCTATAGACCAAGATGTTGTCGAAGAAGACCAGTACATATTTACGGAGGTGGGAGTGGAAGACTTCATTCATCAGGGCCTGGAATGTGGAAGGGGCGTTGCAGAGGCCGAATGGCATAACTAGGAACTCGAAATGGCCATGATGCATCCTGAAGGCTGTCTTTTCTACATCTGCGGAAGACATCCTGACCTGGAAATAGCCTGACCTGAGGTCTAATTTTGAGAAGAATTGTGCGTCGTGGAGTTCGTCCAATAATTCGTCTACGATGGGGATCGGAAACTTGTCCTTGACAGTTTGGCTGTTGAGTTCCCTATAGTCTACACAAAATCTCCAAGTCCCATCCTGTTTGGGCACCAACAGAACTGGGGAGGAAAAAGGGGAGTGGCTGGGCCGAATGATCCCTTGCTGTAGCATATCTGTGCATTGCTTCTCTAACTCATCTTTCTGTCGGTGGGGGTAGCGATAGGGCCGAACAATGACCGGGTCTGACCCTACAATTAGAGGGATCTGGTGGTCGCAGGCTCTAGGAGGTGGGAGGCCCTTGGGTTCTTGGAAGACGACCGAGTAATCAGTGAGAAGTCTCTCCACATCCATTGTGCGCGAATTCTCCCCCTGGAGTGCATGCAGTTGTGTCTTGGTCCTTGTCCGGGTTCCCTGCCAAGTAACCGGTTTGCCATCTAATTGGAAGGTCATGATCAGGGCGGCGAAGTCCCACAGGATTGGGCCTAGCGTGATCAGCCATTTGACGCCTAGGACGATGTCAAATTCGTCCAAGGACAGTACAAATAAATCTGCTTGGAAGGATTCTTTTTCAACCTGAATTCTGGTGTTCTTGCAGATACCGGGGCTGTGGACTCTTTCCCCGTTCGCCACAACTACCTGTAGTTGTGGCCTGACTTCCATGGGCAACTCTAACTTGCGGGCCGCCTGATTGCTGATGAAATTGTGGGTGCTTCTGGAGTCTACCAGAATGTGCACGGGTTTCCCCGTCACTAGTGCCCTTAGTTGCATCGTCTGGGAGGTTCTGATCCCTGTGATTGCGTGAAGTGAGATCTCGGGTTCAGTTGGTGACGGCTCTTCCTCATCCTCTTCAGTCTCGTCTACTAGAAGGCAGAATAGTTTCTTGCATCTATGCCCTGCGGAGTATAGATCATCGCAATTGAAGCACTGCCCCTTCGCGCGCCGTTATGCCATCTCGGCTCGGGACAGACGCCAGATGGGGGGTGACACCCTGCTGCTCCCTGTCTGTGATACTGTTCTGGAGGGGTTACCGGTGTGGGTCCTTTGCTTCCTGTTGGGCGCAGGGGTAGACACTCCCGCTGGCCTTGACGGCGCCCAAGTCGTGGCTGGCCATCTAATGCTAAAGGGTCCCTGAGTAAGCTGCATCTTCCGTTCAAAGGCGCGGGCGAGGTTCATTGCCGTAACCAGATTTCGGGGGTGCTGCATCTCTACGTCTACCCTTAAGGGTTCTATCAGCCCTGCTGTGAACATGTCCACTTGCTGATCCGGTCTAACCGTGGCCGCTCTGGCAAGCAAGGTTTGGAACTGGCGTTGATATTCAGCCACGGTTCCCATTTGCTTGAGATTGATTAGCTCACCTAGCGGGTTGCTCGTCATCGGGGGTCCAAACTGAGGAGGCAATAGGACCTGAACTACTCCCAGCTGAGCCCGGGTTCTTCTTGCTCCACGCGGTAGAACCAGAGTTGTGCCTCTTCCGTAAGGTAGAAGGCTGCTAGGCTGACCTTGTCTCTATCATCCGTGCATTGGTTGCGGAAGAACTGCTCGTAGCGGTACAACCAACCTAATGGGTCTCCGGTGCCGTCGTAAGATGGAAATTCAAGCCGGATGTACTTGGGGACAACTGCAGTCATCGGTGCTGTGGCTTGATGTTCGTTGGCTGATTCTGTCCCGTCCGTGCGGCGACTGCCGGTAGAGGCTAGTCCCTCCGAGTTTTTCTCTTTGTTGGAGAGGAACGCTTCTAACAGGCGACGCAGCTCCCGGACGTCATCTTTGACCTCTCGGACCTCCATACTGGTTTCTGCGAGCCTATGCTCCAGTTCATGGACTCTGAAAGACAGCGGCTCCTGTTCCCCCATGACGGTTGGCTCTGATACCAAGATGTTATGGGCCCGAGCGTAGGATCGCGTCACGGGTCGCTCCACCGCAGGAACCTCAGATCTTTCCTTGCCCTTGGCCTTGTGTACAGGCCCTATTTTGACTGTCTCAGGGGTGATTTGTCCAAGAGATCACCGAACTCTCCTTTACTCTCTTTCTTGACTGAATATTCGATATCCTCATTCAATAATAGCGTCTCCTTAAATAGGAGATTACAAGAGGAGGGTTCCTTGTTGGATTCAGCTAGGTTAGTCCTAAACGGACTTAAACTCCCACTTCTAATTAGACTACTTACTTTTAATGGTACTACAATTCCTTCTAAGGATAGGGGATAAGATAAGAGAGAATGGGATAAGGGATAAGGGATAAGGCGCGTTCTCTTGTCATGTCTGGCTAAGGGTGGGCCCACCCTATGAGCTGTTGTGTGGGCCCTGCTCTGCTGCTGCTGCTGGTGTGCGTGCGCGCGGCTCATGGTGCCGCCGCCGCGCGGTGCTGCGCGTGGTGCCGCTGCCGCGCGGTGCGTGCGCGCGGTGCTGCGCGCGGCTCATGGTGCTGCTGCCGTACGGTGCCTGTCGTGTGCGCGCTGCTGCCTCAATTGCTGCCGTGTGGTGCGGGTGCTCATAACAAGAGAGGTCTAATTTGTAAAATTGATCTGGAAAAGGCATGTGAATTGAGCCTTTCTAGACTATATGTTGGCAAGGATGCACTTTGGATCCAAATGGAGGAATTGGATGAAGGTATGCATTACAACACCCAGCGTTTCAATATTGATTTATGACTCTAAATGACAAATCAAACTTTCAAGAGGACTAAGGCAGGGTGACCCTTTGTCTCCATCACTCTTCCTCATTGTAATGGAAGGTTTGAGAAGGATGGTGGAAAAAGCCTCGGATTGAGAATATTTAGAGGGTTTTGAGATTAGCAACAATGGAATGAAGGTGCCTGTCTTGCAGTTCACAGATGATACACTCTATTTTTGTGATTCCAAGGTGGAACAGGTAAGTAACTTAAAACACTTTTCTGGTTTGAAGTGGTATCAAGCCTGAAGGTTAATCTTTCTAAAAGTGAAAAGATGGCAGTAGGGGAAGTGCCAAATGTGCAAGACTTGGCTGATGTACTAGGCTGTAAGGTGGGAAGAATCCCTTCCAAATATTTGGATCTTCCTCTTGGTGCAAAGTGCATTTCCAAATCTTTGTGGGATCCTGTCCTTGAAAGATTAGATTCAAATCTGGCTTCCTGGAAGGCTCATTACCTATCCAAACGAGGTAAGGTGAATTTAATCAAAAGTGTATTGGATAGCCTTCCATCCTACTTCTTATCCATCTTCTCAATTCCTTCTGGTGTGGCTGATAAAATAGAGGAGAAAATGAGGAACTTCCTCTGGGCTGGATGGAAGGACTCAAACAAGCATGACCTGGTTAACTGGGAGCAGGAATGTAAACCTTTAAGCCGGGGAGGACTTGGAATCAGGAAGGTTAAGTTGTTCAATATTGCTTTGTTGGGAAGATGGTTCTGGATGTTTTTGGCCAAGACAAACAGCTTGTGGAGAAAGGTTATTGAGAAGTATAGCTCAAGAAGCAATGGGTGGGGCATGATGGATTCCAATCTTTTCTATGGGTGTACAGTGTGGAAAGGCATTTGTAGAGCTTTTGGTAAGTTCACTGAAGGTTTAAAGCTCAAAGTGATGGATAGGAGGAGGCTATGTTTTTTTGGTTGGACCCTTGGCATGGGGTAGTGCTCTAAAAGATGTTTTCCCGACTCTTTTTACTATGGTTGTGGACAGGTCAGCCTCAATGGCAAATTCTTTTGTGGTGGAGAACAATAGGATTATATGGTTACCTTCCTTCAGGAGAGGGTTCAATGATTGGGAACTGGATTTGGTAACCCATCCTTCAAAATCAACAGTTGAACTTGCAAGTTCGAGATACAAGATGTTGGAAGTGGATAAATTCTGGAGAGTTCTCTGTAAGTCCTATTTGTGTCTTGTTGGAGAGTCAAGAGATCCATTCCCTAGAAAATCCATTTGGGGGATAGAAGCTCCCTCCAAAGTTAAATTCTTCCTTTGGAAGGCTATTTTGGATAAATGTTTGACAAAGATCATGCTGGTGAAGAAGGGCTTCAATGTCCCTGACCTGCTTTGTGTTTTCTGTAACCATGAGGTGGAGACGTCCAGTCATTTATTTCTGCACTATAGTTTCAGTGCTTCAATCTGAAACAATTTTCTCGATGCTATAAACTTGCATTGGTGCACCCCTTGGTTGGTGCAAGACCTGTTAAAAGGCTGGCAGGTCCAGGGTATGTCTAGAAAGGGAAGGTCTTTGGTCCTCTATTCTGGCTGAAATTTTGTGTGCCATCTGGCTGGAAAGAAATTGCAGAATTTTTGAGCAGAAGATGGCTTCAGAATCAATGATGATTAATGGAGCAGTAGGGTTCTTGAAGAGTTGGATGTCTGTCCATAATGTATTTAGATTTTTTTTTTTTTTTGAGAAAAGGAAAAGTATAGTTCTATTAAAGAAAAAAAAGTGCTTTGTACAATGAGAAGCTGTACAAAAAGCTGCCATGCAGGACTCAAAAAAAAGGCCATCCTCAAAAAGGTACTACCAGAAGTATCCTCTTTAAAATCAGTATGTATAGACAACCAACTCTTAATAACCCCTATAGCTGTATTGATGATGTCAGCTTCAGAGGAAGCTTTGTGTTCAAAAGTCCTGTTGTTCCTTTCTAGACCCACAGCCCACAGAATTGCCAAAGGAATGGAGGATCAGCAAACTTTCCCTTTATTGGTCAACCCAGATATGTGCCGTTCCTCAAATAGAGCTTTCACTGAGACAGGCATGCACCAACTTGGTTCAGGGCCTTCAAGAAGAGTAACTCCAAATTTCTAAAACAAACTTGCAATGTAAGAACAGATGTCTAACAGACTACAGCTCCACATTTCAAAGAAAGCACCTCAGGTCATTGCAGATAAAACCTCTCTTCATCAACATTTATTTGGAAAGACATTTCTCTAAAGCTGATACCCATACAAAATACTTGACTTTTGAGGGTGCTGCTGTCCCCCAAATGGCCTGGATAGGAAAGGAGAATTCATTTTCTCCCACTAGAAAGCTGTAAAAGGATTGACTGAGATCTCTCCTGACTTGTTCCACTTCTACACTCTTGTGTCCTGAGTTTGTAAATTTAAAGCCTGGTTTTGGAGTAGAGTGAGGATATTTTCTACCATCTGAATCTCCAAATCATTAAAGACCCTTCTAGAGGATGGAGTCCAGCAAATGCTATTGTCAATCAACACAAAAGAGTCAGCTGCCAACGCCTCCTTGTCTGTTGCCACATTGTACAGTGCAGGAAATAGCTCTTTAAGAGTGCTCTCACCAGTCCAGGGATCTAACCAGAACCTGAGCCTTCTACCATCTCCAATTTTATATCTAATACACCTTCTGAAAAGTGTGGAAGCTTTAAAAATTCCTTCAAATTCCTTTCCACATGCTGCACCCAAAAGCCGGAGGGTAATCCAGCATCCCACCCATTACTGTCTAGTCCATATTTCTTGGCTATTACCTTCCTCCAAAGTTTATCTGACTCAGCAGCAAACCTCCAAAGCAAACTACCAGTAAGGCTAGGCTGAAGGACTTTAAATGTCTTATCCCCAAACCACCTTGGGATTGGGGATACCTTTTCTTCTTCCTTTTTTAGGATGGACTTTCTTGGGGGTCCCTAATTGGATGTTATGTACAATTTCTCATTGTACAAAGGGCCATGCTTTTGATATCAATACAACTTACTATACTTTACCTTTCTTAAAAAAAAAAAATTGATATCGACAGAAGTGATCTGATTACAGTGGGAGAAGGAAGAGATCTACAGTTTCTGGCAGATTATTTTGGGTGCAAAACCAGTAAGCTGCCCACAAAGTAATTGGGAATGCCTCTAGGAGAAAGGTGTATTTCAAAGAAGATTTGGGAGCTGGTGATGGAGAGGATAGAGAGAAAGCTGGCTTTGTGGAAAACAAGAGACCTCTCAAAAGGAGGGAAATTTGAACCGAAGTGTGCTATCATCGGTGCCAACATACCTACTTTCTTTATTACCAGTTCTAGATGGGGTAGCAAGAACAATTGAGAAGATGAGAGACTTCTTATGGAAGGGATGGAAGGATGAATCCAAATTTCACTTAGTTAAGTGTGAAGAGAAGATGGAGGGTAGTTATGTAATTTTACCTTTTCTTTCTTGTAATCTAGTAGGCATGTACATTGGTGTACAGCTCTTTTCTTTTATTTATTTTGTAAGGACAATCTTGTCCTTAGACAGTTTGGGAAAATACAAATATTAGCATCCCCTATTAGACAGTATAAATGGTTGGACTTTTGTTACATAGAGGCATTTAAAGTGAGCACTCATAATTTTGGAGAGTCAATGCGTGGGCAATTTGGTAAATCTGCCTGGTTCACATTGTAGCCACGTCTGACATGCATTTTGTAGAATCAGACATGAGATGAGTTAACTCATAGAATGAGTCATAAACTCACAAATCCCCTCCAAAGGTGGGGTCTCCATGCAACACTGCATACAGGATGAAGTGGATTGCTGGATTGAGTAGGTGTGCAACCCAAAGGGTCCACTACTTGGTAGATGGCTTGGATTAGACATGTCATCCCTTTACATAGAAGAAATGTGGCAAGTTGAGTAGAGAAACTCCCTACTTGAGCCAAGTTACCATAATAAACAATTTTTATTCTTCGCATGATCAAGGAAAGCACAAACTTATCTGACAACATTGTGCTACTTAAGACACTTTCATTGTTTGACATTTTAATAGTCTTTTTTTTTTCATAAATAATTTTAATAGTCTCAGTTCAGTACTTAGATGTATACAAGCACAAACAAACTCATTTCTAGATTAGTGTATAAATAAAATTCGTAATGACTTCTGAATAAAACATGAAGCAGAACCCATTGAAATAAAAATATTGCAAATTTATAGCAGTTATGGTATATAATTGACCACAAACAACAAAAATAAACACTGTAAATGAAGTTTAGATGAAAATTTGCTTAAAGGGAACTCACCTGAGAACAAGCCTCCTGGTACCTTCCAACGGCACAGAGCAAGTGTGTGCCAGATAGCGACTTGTCAGTCCTCACCATATTGGCTGCAACAACCTAGATGATACTACAGTTTAAGCATCTCTGAAATACATGTAGATAGGTAGAGAGACTAAATCACATTTCAGATGTTAACACTGAAACATCAATAAGCTATCCATATTCACCTTAACAGCAAGTTCATGCAGAGACCTTGACACAGCAGAGGAAAGAGCAACCGCACGTAGAGCATTGACATAGAAATAAGAGCTTTCAGGAGGAGTGGAAAGAAGTAAGCTAACAGCAGCTTCTAAGTTTCCAACAGAAACAAGCCTGATCATCACGTAACACTAGGTCATTAAAATTGATTAATCAACTTGCAAGTGCTTTGAAGTGATTAAAAATTTAAAATCCATAGTAAAGCAACAGATTGGAGTGGCAAAAACTCAAAAGATTACTAGGGTACAACATTTTTCTTTTATCAGCAAAAAGAAATTTTATTGAGGAAAATATAAAGAAACATCAAGCTGGGAAAATTCTCCACCCTATATCAAACAAAATATTACAATTTTGCCCAAAACACTTGATGTCTAAAAGTCCTTTGTTTAGCTAGAGTATCCACCATCCCATTAGTAGTTCTCCTCACCCATTTAAAGGTGACAGTTAGCTCCCTTATTATACTTTCAATCTCCCGAAAGGTGCCTCTATGGATCCAAGGGATTTGGATATTACATTTTGTCAAGGAAAAGACCACTTCCTCCAACTAATGGAATCCAGGCTTCTTTGCAAACTTTACACCTCGGAATAAGGCCAACAATTTTTCTGCCAATGAATCACCATGCTCAGCGGGTCCTGAAAATAAAGTTAGTACCTTGCCCTCGGAATCACAGAAAACCCCTCCTAGTCCTAACCTAGCCACACCTTGGTTGCCTATAAAGCTTCCATCAACGTTAAGCTTTATAAAGTTGGCCACCAGAGGTCTCCAATCCATGATTGTTCTTTCCTTTACTTGATCCGAAAGTGTCATTTCCTTCCAATTTCTCAAAATGTCATTCAATGAGAAGACTTGAAAGTCTTCCAAAGTCTTCACCCAATGTGCAACTTTTATTTTTATTTTTTCCAGGACTTCCATTTCGGATTGGCTCTTCTCATTGAAAATCCTTCCATTCCTTTCTTCCCATATGATCCAAATCAAAGCTGCCCTTACTGCTCTCCACAAAATCCTTCCTCTTTTCTTTGGCTATTTCAAGAAGTTGGGATCAAAGAGACCCACCACATCCAAAGGGGAAAACCACTTGCCCCCAAGGAGAGAACAAAGATGCTCCCATATACAAAGCACAAAAGGGCAGGAAAAACAGACATGGGAAATGGATTCACCACTTCCTTTGCAAAGGATGCACATATGAGGGGAAAGGCATTTGTTTGGCCTCCTTTTCTGCAATACATCATAGGTGTTTATCCTCCCAAGGAAAGTCTCCCAACAAAGGGCCTGAATTTTAGGAGGGATTGGCCTACTCAAAATTTCTTTCACCAATTTTTTTTTTTTTTTTGATAAATGAGGTTGTATTAAAATATTAAAGAAAGAAGAACAAGTTAACAAGCCATCCAAAGATATTGACCAAACCCTAGTGTCCTCTATGCTTTGGTCAAAAAAAAAACTGAATCAAGCTTGGCCAAGAGAAGGATGAGAGATTCACACTCCATCTCCTGAAGACCCCTTCTAAACCCAAAATCCCAATTTAAACCCAAAGAGGAGAAAACCACAAATTTAGCAATGGGTTCATCCTTGTGCTTGGAGAGTGCATAGAGTAAAGGAAATTGGACCTTAAGTGGATTTTCACCTACTCAAAGGTCCTCCTAAAATAAGACTCCTTAGCGCATTTCCCACATCAAACCAAATATGGTTAATAAAAAAGGATATATCTCGTGTATTGCTTTCCAAGGAGAGGTAGAAGTTGCATTGGGAGCTACCTTTGCATCCCATCCATTCTCAGATCATCCATGTATGCTTGCAATTACCATGTGTCAAAGCCTCTCTCTTTCTAAAGGAAACCTCCACAGTCAATTTCCTAGGAAAGCTATGTTCTTCTAGACTATGTTGGCTAACCCAGGCCTGCCCTTCTCTTTAGACCTACAAATCTGTTCCCATTTAACTAAGTGGTCTTTCTTCTAACCCCTGGTTCCCAAAGGAAGTCTCTCATAAGCTTACTAGGGGACAACATTTCACAGACACAATAACATCCACCTTTCTTTTTCTTTCATTTGACAAGTAAAAGCTCAAGGGATCAAAGAGCAAACCCATGTAGAAAATCACTATTCATTAACAAATAAAAAGCAACTACAAAGTAAAAAGGATGGCATAGCGACTCCTAAACAATTAATTATGGCTGTTTAAACTAAACAAAACCACTCATCCAACAAAGCATTCAGATAGGTGGGATGGCAACCATTTCAAAAGGACTTGGTTTACAACACTGCATTTTAATATTTCCTCTTTACATGAAATTATTGTCCATTGTAAATTTAGAAACTTGAAACTTTTTCTGCCAATATATGCCAGACTCCTCCAGTATCATGGGAGTGCATATCATGATCAAATTGTGAAAATTACCACCTTTTTTGTGACTGATAACAAGAGGTTCTTGTATGAGATGAAAAAGAAAATACAGAGGATCGACACAGCCTTTTTTTTTAGAAAATTTAACCAGAATTCATTAAGATAAAGAGAGGGAACATGGGAAGATATACAAAGCAGGGGAAGAACCCCTACAAGTTACAAAAGAGGAAGCTTGTCACTATACAAATGCTCCAAATACACACCAAATTTAGCTAGGCCATCTGCAGTATGATTGTGTTCCCTAGGAATCCAAACTAAATTAACATTTAAACAGTCCAAAGAATCCCAAGCCTCTGTCAGATAATGATTCAGTCTCCAAGGACCCCCCCCCCCTCTTTGTCTCCTAACCATTTTATCGTATTTGCTGAATCACCTGCAATGATCAAATTCTGAATTCCCAAATTTTTTATTATCCTGATTCCGGTGAGAGCAGCCATCACTTCAGCCTTTGTGGAGTCAGCCAAGCCAATTGGACCACTAAAAGTCCAGCATATATTGCCCCTTTCGTCCCGTACTGTACCTCCAATACCAGCTAATCCAGGGTTACCTAAGGCACTACCATCGAAGTTAAGGGTCATCACTCCTTCACTGATGGGGACAAGGTGCCTCAAGGATGCTTGCTAGGGATGAGGGAGAAACAGAAAGGGGTAAACATCTCTATTAACATCATTGACTGAAAGTCCTTTGAACAGATCTGAATTCACCGTCCAGAGGTTGCAAAGGTAAGTAATATCTGAGATTAATTCCTCCAGGGTTCTGCTTTTATTGTCAAAGATGCGATTGTTTCTTTCATCCCAGACACCTCACAACACTGCATGTAGCACTGATTGCCAAAAGACTTTACCCCTTTTACTTAACCATGTTCCTTGCCATTGATGCAATGTGTCCATAATGTGTTTTGGAAAAGCCCAGCTATAACCTGCCATTTTCAAGAAGTGGGACCATATCTTTTGGGTGAACCTACAGTGAAGAAGGATGTGATCTGCAGATTCACCTTCGCTGAAGCATAGAATACAAACATGAGGAGATATGGAATGTCTTCCCAAAAGCTTTTTCTGTAGGAGATCACAAGTATTTACTTTCTGGAGACAAGCTTCCCAAACAAAGAAGAAAATTCTTGAAGGGATGTGGCTACACCATATTTTCTTATAAGGAAAGAAGGAATGCTGATCATCAGCGGTCAAAGCCTTGAACATAGACTTAGAAGATGTAGAGAACACTGATGTAGGCCCCACAGCTGTGGTTCCACTCTGTCCGTAGGGTAGAATGTATCTAGTCATAGCTGATGGTCAATCTATTATTCTGTTATTCTAGTTGTTATTTACTTTTCAGTTTTATATTGTTATGTGTTATGATGTAAACACCAAGGGCAGATGTGTCCTTTCATGTAACTAGCATAACATATAAATATTAAATTGAAGTGGCGGCGGCAGAATATTGAGATTCTGTTCTCCTCAAAGCCTGTGTTCTACTGCTCTCTCACCACTCTTTCTCCTCTTTCTTCTTCACTTTCTCTTCTCTTCGAACCTGAAGTTTCTTAGTGATCAAGACTGATAGCAGTCTTGAACACCTACATGGTATCAGAGCCAGGTTAGGGTTTCTCATGTGAGCCTAATACCAGCCGACTACATGAGAATCTCCTAGGACTGGAAGCTGAAAAGGAGGAGTTCGCAGACTGATTCTTGGAGATCGCCAGAAGTGCTAGCAGCTATTGGAAGCTTGTTAGGGTTGCAGAGTGTTGGTGGTCAGGAAGGATCAGAGAAGACTAGGGTTTGGGTAACCCTAGAAGGCAGCGAACATTTTTTCCTTGTAAGTTATTTACTTTCTAAGAGAAGTTCTATCAGAGAAGATAGGTTGGACCTATCTGGAGGGGGAGGCCGAACCATTCTAGGGTTTTCTCTCTTTGATTCACTAGGGTTTTACAGCAAACCCTAGGCCGAACTGTCTCAACTTTGTTTCTCTCTACTCTAGGGTTTGAAAGTGATCTTGCAGCAAGCCCTAGTGTTAGACTGAACCTTGTGATTTACCTAGAGCTGCCCTCAAGTTTATTGTTAGCATTGATCAGATTCTATGGTTTCTTATTAACCCTACTGCAAGTCTATCTATACGGTACTGATTGGATTGTGCAACTGAATTGTTCACTTTAAGGACTGATTAAAACCCTAACTCTGCCAAGCATATCAGACCTACTTCTAAGCTGTTTTTCAGAGTCTTAAGGGGTTAGAGCTCTACGGACAGCTACTGTTGTGTTGGCTAGTTGGTTTCAGATCAGAATTATCCCAGTTTTGTGCACATACACTGTGAATACAGATCAGGCCTATACTGTTTTTGATTGTGATTGGTAGTCCAAGTGCTGTTTTGAGACTTGACAGAAATGGAGTTTAAAAATTAGGCAGAAGGCAGCCTTGAGAACATCAGTTATGGTAATGTTTCTGAGATGGGTGGTCAGATTACAACCGTAAAGTTTGATGGATCAAACTATTTGGAATGGGCCCAATCAGCCATGATGGCTATTGGGGGAAGAGGTAAATTAGGGTACCTCTTGGGAGATATGAAAGAACCTCCCAAGGGAGACTCGACATATACCAAGTGGATCCAAGAAAACTACTTGGTTATGGCATGGCTGTGTAATTCTATGCAGCCTCATATTAGCCGGAATTACTTGTGGGCAAAGACAACTAAGGAGATATGGGATGTTATGAAAGAAACTTATTCCCAACCCCTTAATGTTGCCAGAGCATATGAATTGAAATGTGAAGTGAAAAATCTTAAACAAGAAGAGAGATCGGTTTCAGTATATTTCTCTACCTTGCAGTCCCTGTGGCGTGAGATTGATCACTTAGAGACTCTTGAGTGGGAGAGTCCCAAAGATGCACAGATATATAGAAAGCAGGTTGAGACAAACCGGGTATTTGAGTTTCTGGCAGGCCTAAATTCAGAGTATGATATTGTGCGGCAACAGATTTTGACTAGAGACAATGTGACTCTCTCAGGCATACTCATTCGTACACAGTGAAGAGACCAGAAGGAAAGTTATGACACAACCTCAGCCCCCCACACCAGCCTTTGTAGCGGTCACACCCAAATTAGGGGGTGATTCAGAGAAGGACAGGAGGAAGGAAGACAAGAAGGATGTGGTATGTGAACATTGTAAGAAGCCCAAACATACAAAAGAAACATGTTGGAAACTGCATCCTCACTTGGTTCCTACGAAGTTGAGAAGCAAGAAGGGCACTGCTCATGTAACCGTGAACACTGATTCAGCATCCTCATCTGGCACAAAAGGAACATCTTTAGAGACCTTAGCTGCAGTTTGGGCTGCCCTAATACAGTTAGAAAAGGAAGTTGGAAATTCAGCTCAGCCACCGCAGTCACCATCAGCCCCTGCCACCTCTGCCTTCGCACATTCAGGTACTCGAGCTTCATCCTACCATGCCTCAGCTCCAGGTACTACTGAACCTTGTTGGGTAATAGATTCAGGTGCATCCGATCACATGACTAGCTTGCCTTCACTGTTTACCACTTACCATTTGTCTTCTAGTAGGGATAAAGTATCTATTGTTGATGGCTCCCTAGTTCCTATTTCTGGGAAGGGTGACATCAAGTTATCAGATACTATTTCCCTGTCATCTATCTTGCATGTTCCTAAGCTTGATACTAACCTTCTTTCAGTCAGTAGTATTACCAAGCATATGAACTGCTCAGTAACCTTCTTCCCTGACCGATGTGTTTTTCAGGACTTGGAGACGAAGAATGTGATTGGGACTGGCCGTGAGACGAATGGGATCTATCTGCTCGGGGAGAGGTTCCGTCAGGAAGAGTCAGTAGAGAAGATGTCTTTTGTTTCTCAAAGTGTGAGTCCGGTTATGCTTTGGCATAACTGATTAGGTCATTTGTCTTTTCGGTCTTTAAAGAGTCTGTTTCCAGCTTTATTTTGAGTCTATTGAGTTGTCTCGGTTATAGTGTGAAAGTTGTGAGTTTGCTAAGCATTGTAGAAAGCCTTATTTATTGAGTAATAAAAGGAGTGATAATTCTTTTGATATTGTGCATACTGACGTTTGGGGGCCTTATCATATCCCTTCCATGGGTGGGTACAGATACTTCTTGTTATTTGTTGATGACCATACCCGTTTTTCTTGGGTTTATCTCATGCATTCACGAGATGAGGTACCTTCCCTGACCCAAAACTTTCACCAAATGATCCTAACCCAATTTGATGCCAAGATCAAAGTTCTCAGATCTGATAACGCAAAGGAATACTTTGCTAAATCATTGACATCTTATCTTCTTCATCATGGGGTTATCCACTAGAGCTCTTGCCCTCATACACCTCAGCAGAATGGAGTTGCCGAAAGGAAGAATAGGCACATTTTGGAAGTGGCTAGAAGTCTCATGTTTACTTCCAATGTTCCTATCCGCTTCTGGGGTGATGCTATCCTCACGGCGGTATATCTTATTAATCGGGTTCCTTCCAGGGTCCTTGATATGAGATCTCCTTTTTCCCTTCTACACCCACGTGAGGACTTGTTTTCTATTCCCCTTAAGACATTCGGTTATACCTGTTTTGTTCAGCTTCTCGGACCCCATCACTCCAAGTTCGAACCCAAAGCCTCCAAATGCATCTTCCTTGGTTATGCACAAACTCAAAAGGGTTATTGCTGCTATGATCCTGTCTCAGGGAGGAAGTTTGTCTCCATGGATGTCACTTTCTTTGAGGGGACACCCTATTATCCTCGGGTTTCCCCTCAGGGGGAGAGCAGTGAGAGTGGGGGTTTGAGTCCTTGTCTTCAGAGGGAGAGCAGTGAGAGTGGGGCAATTCCTTTACCTATTCCATTGGGTGATGAGAACTGCAATGGTGAGGGTGGTCAGAGGGATCAGGAGTTGAGGGAGAGCTGCAATGGTGAGGGTGGTCAGAGGAATCAGGAGTTGAGGGTCTATCACAGGCGGTGCAGGCAGGTTGATCCTAATCATCAGCAGTCCAAGCCAGCTCCAATCTCATCTGCAGCTCCAGGTCCAGGTACTACAGTCCCAGGGCCCACAGAGACTTCCTCTATTGTTGCCATTTCACCTCCTACAGATGACCTTGACCTTCTGATTGCAGTCCGTAAAGGGAAACGACATTGTATCACATCTACAGCCCACTGTATTTCCCATTTTTTATCCTATGATCGCCTATCTCCTACCTACAGGTCCTATCTTAGTTCCATTTCCAATGTCCCTATTCCAAGAACAGTGCAAGAAGCCCTATCCGTCCCGGAATGGAAAGATGCAATGCAAGTTGAGATGGATGCCCTGTTGAAAAACAACACCTGGGAGGTAGTTGATCTGCCCAAAGAAAAGAAACCAGTTGGATGCAGATGGGTATTTACGGTGAAGCATAATGCAGATGGATTCATTGAGAGGTATAAAGCTCGGTTAGTTGCAAGAGGGTTTACACAGACTTATGGCATAGATTATTTGGAGACCTTTGCCCCGGTAGCCAAGATGACTACTATTTGAGTCCTATTATCCCTTGCAGCAAGTCACACTTGGCCTTTATACCAAATGGACGTGAAAAATGCTTTTCTGAATGGAGATCTGCAGGAAGAAGTTTACATGCGTTTGCCTCCTGGATTCTATGATGCAGAAACAGGTAAGAAGGTCTGCCGGCTCAACAAGGCTTTGTATGGTTTGAAACAGTCACCTAGGGCTTGGTTCGATAGATTTAGACTAGCCCTTGTGAAGTTTGGCTATGTACAGGCCCAGTCAGATCATACACTATTCATCAAGAGAGTGGAGTCCTCCTTGACACTACTGGCAGTATATGTTGATGATATTGTGGTCACAGGGAATGATAGCCATGAGATTGAGTCCCTTAAACAACTCCTTCATCAAGAATTTGAGGTGAAAGACCTTGGTGTACTCCGGTATTTTTTGGGTATTGAGGTTGCTAGATCCAGACAGGGGATCTTTATCTCTCAGAGGAAATATGTCCTAGACCTGCTGGCAGAAACTGGAAAGTTAGGTGTCAAGCCTGCAGATACACCAATTGAACAGAACCACAGGATTAGTGCAGAGAGTGGGGAGCTTCTTGTAGACAAAGTTATGTTCCAACGATTGGTAGGAAAGTTCCTATATCTCTGCCTCACTCGGCTAGATATTACTTATGTTGTTAGTGTTGTCAGCCAATACATGCATTCTCCTAGAACCACACATCTTGCGGCAGAAAGAATCTTAGCCTACTTGAAGAGATGCCCGGGTAGGGGTATACTGTTCAAGAACAACAACCACATGAAGGTGGAGGTCTATACGGATGCAGATTGGGCTGGGAGTGTTGATGACAGAAGGTCTACCTCAGGATATTGTGCCCTTGTGGGAGGAAACCTTGTCTCCTGGAGAAGTAAGAAACAAAGTGTTGTCTCCCGGTCTAGTGCTGAAGCAGAATACAGGTCCATGGCCAATTGAGTGGCTGAAATCCTATAGCTAAGATCTCTACTTGAGGAGTTGGGTATTGAGTATGAGAAGCCCCTGATGCTGTATTGTGATAATCAAGCAGACATTAATATAGCACATAATCCAGTGCAGCATGACAGAACCAAACACATTGAAGTTGATCGCTATTTTGTACGAGAGAGGGTCTCATCTCAAGAAGTATGCCTCCCTTACATCACATCCAGTATGCAACTAGCAGACATCCTCACTAAAGCCGTATCAAGAAAGAAGCTAGAAGCGGATCTATCCAAGTTGGGAATGATGAACATTTAATCCCAACTTGAGGGGGAGTGTAGAGAACACTGATGTGGGCCCCACAGCTGTGGTCCCACTCTATCCGTAGGGTAGAATGTATCTAGTCATAGCTAATGGTCAATCTATTATTCTGTTATTCTAGTTGTTATTTACTTTTCAGTTTTATATTGTTATGTGTTATGATGTAAACACCAAGGGCAGATGTGTCCTTTCATGTAACTAGCATAACATATAAATATTAAATTGAAGTGGCGGCGGCAGAATATTGAGATTCTGTTCTTCTCCTCAAAGCCTGTGTTCTACTGCTCTCTCACCACTCTTTCTCTTCTTTCTTCTTCACTTTCTCTTCTCTTCGAACCTGAAGTTTCTTAGTGATCAAGACTGATAGCAGTCTTGAACACCTACAGAAGAGAATTCACCATTTGGGTGTAGGGTCCAGATTCGGGTGTCAGAATAAGAGGGGGAGATGTAGGCTTCTTTGAGGGTCTGAATCAGGGCTATTAAATCAGAAATCTCCGAGTCCCTTAGGGGTCTTCTGAGGTGGAGGTTTAAGGAGTTTTCGGCAGTTTGGTTTGGAAGGCAGGAAGAAATAGTGGCTTCTTGGTCGAGGGTAAGGTTAAAAAGCCTAGGGAAAGAAGCTTCCAGAGTGGATTCCCCCCACCAAAGATCTTTCCAGAATTTAATTTTAAAACCATTTCCCACTTTATACCTTATAAAAGGAAAGAAAGAAGTATGAATGGAACAGATACCTTTCCAAGGATTTGTGGACTTTATCCTATTCAAATGGAGATTGCAATCCCACCCATTTGCATTTAGTCCGCATTTGCTTGAGATGACAGTTGTCCAAAGAGCATTGGGCTCTTTCAGAAATCTCCAGAGCCATTTGCCTAAGAGAGAAGAACTTTTCTCTTTAAGCTGTCCAATTCCCAAACCACCTTCCTCTTTAGGCCTGCATACTTGTTTCCAGTTGACTAAATGGCTTCTCTTTTCCCCACCACCTTCCCAAAGAAAGTTCCTTTGAAGCTTCTCAATCTGATTTCTGACTTTGGTCGGAATTTGGAAGACTGAAAGAAAGTAGACTAGCAAATTTGATAAGGAGGCCTTTAAGAGAGTAAGCCTACCCCCTTTTGAGAGATAACACTTTTTCCAAGTCAATAGTTTCTTCTCACAATTCTCCACCACTAGCCTCCAGAAATTGAGGAATTTTGGATTCCCTCCAAGAGGCATCCCAAGGTAGGAAATAGGGAGGTTCTCCTCTTTGCACCCCAACAAAAGATTTGAAATTTTCTAGAAGTTCCACTTCCACTGAATTAAGGGCTACAATACTACTTTTGCAAAAATTAACCCTCAAACCAGTGATAAGCTCGAAAACATTCGATTACCATTTTAGTGTTTGTGATGTTGGTTGTGGAGGCATCCAAGAACAGGATTATGTCATCGGCGAACTGTAAGTGTGAGATGTGAATCTTATCCCTACCCACTTCAAATCCTTTCACCAAGTTAAGAAGAATGGACTTATCAAAAAGATAGTTAAATACATCCATCACCAAAGTGAAAAGTAAGGGGGAAAGAGGGCAACCTTGTCTTAGACCCCTACTAGCCTTGAAATAACCTTTTGCTTCACCATTTATCAATACTGAAAACCAAGGAGAACCAATACAACCTTAATCCACCTGATCCATTTTCTACCAAAGCCTCTTAGCCTTAAGGAATTAAGAATACAGTCCCAATCCACTTTATTGTACGCCTTTTCCAGATCAAGTTTCACAAGGACCCCCGGGATCCCAGAAGATTTTCTGTCTTCCACACACTCATTTGCAATAAGAATGCTATCCACAATTTATCTTCCTTTTACAAAAGCAAACTGATTTGGGGAAATTAGATCTTCAAGGACTTCTTTAAGTCTGTTGGCCTGTACCTTCACCAAAATTTTATAGATGCTCCCTATCAGACTTATAGGTCTAAAATCTTTAACTTCCAATACTCCCCCTTTCTTCGGGATGAGGCAAAGAAAGGTAGAGCTTAGACCTTTGTTAACAATGGCAGAAGAGTGGAAATCCCTGAAAAAATCCATAAGATCTGACTTTACAATTTTCCAACACTTTTGGAAGAAAAGAATAGGGAAGCCATCCGGCCCTGGAGCCCTATCTCCATCCATGCTGAAGATAGTCTTTTTAACTTCTTCCTCGTCGAAGCTTCTTTCCAACCAATCCCTCTTTTCATCATGGGAAGAAACAACATCGTACATAATATTTAATATAAAAAATGCAAAATACAAAGGGAGCACACAGAGTTAACATGGGCTAATTACTCTAACAGAATTCTCACCAATAGATTGTCTGACTTTGTACATAATAATCAAGATTATTAGCAAACCTAAGCACTGAGCAGAACAAGATGTTCAAGCTGGATTCCAAGACATCAACCTCTCTAGTATGTGGAATGAGATGTTCAATATGTAACTGAGGGAATGTGTCTTTATCAGTCTTTGATCTTCTGTTAAGCTTTTCTACTACAAACTTTTCTAAATAGCATGAGAAAGGCAAGGTGCAGCTTTCTTATTGCTGCCTCTGTTGTTATTTTCTTTTGTTTGGGACTGCTTGCCTGAATATATATGCCTTCTTATTTTTACTTTAAATATTGTATCCCATTACCTATCAGTCAAAAGAGAATCAACAAGGATCTTCAACAATAAACCTACTTTGTCCTTCCCTTTTCACTATTTTGGGTGATGTGTTGGGCAGATTAATGAGTAAAGCTCAGAAGTTATAATCTGATGGGAGGGTTTAATGTAGGTTTGAGGTGCCTCTCCTCTAATTGCGTGAAATGGCCAATTCATACCATGCAAAATACACTTGAAATACAGCTTCCATGTATTAAGTTCATGAAATGTCCATTTTTTGACCAAGTCCAAAAGTCACATGGGAGGAAGAAGTCAACTTGTAGTTTACTTGTCAGTAACTTCCTATGGATGTCCAAACAAAAAAAAAGAAACAAAAGGACTGGTCATTTTGTCTGAAAGCTCTGTCATAAGGAGTTAAATCTCAATAATGATCCAGGAGACCCATGAATTCACTCCCACCCTCCTCTGGTGGCCTGGTGGGCTCCTTTTTACAGGAAACTTGTTCTCAAGGACAATAGGATTTTTTTTATTAGTACCTGTAAATTTTATTGACTTTTCTGATATATATATATATATATATATATATATATATATATATATATACATATATATGTGGCTTTACAGAAGAGACTGTAACACATTAGAACACTTGATTAGAGGCAGCCCATAGCTGCTCCCCCTGCACCAAGGAGAGCAATAGTTGCCTAAGGAACACTTTTCCTACTTCAGTAGAATGTCCAAGTAATACATGCTAATTTCTAAATCTACCCAATACAATTAAAGAAACCCAAAGAGAAAAACCTAAACACCATCCTCCTAGGGCTGCTAACAGATCAGGTCAAATTGGATATACTTAGAACCAAATTTGATTTGTTTTCGGATTTGAATCAAATACCATCCGTCAGATTTATATTGGATCACGATTGAAATTGGATGTTGAATAGCATTAATAAATTAAATTAGAAATGATCAGAATATAATATATGTAATAAAATGAACTAAAAGTAACTTTGATATTGTATATCATGAACTGAATGGGTTGAAATTAACTTGTATGAAACTTGAACCAATGACTCTTTGGTAAACATACAACATTCAAACCAATCCAATAACTACAATATAATTTTTAAGCATATATAAGTGTGTGTGTGTGTGTGTGTGTGTGTGTGTGTGTTATCAGACCAAATCAGATCTTAACAGATCAGATAAGGGTGGTCCATATTCAATCCAATTATAAATGAACCAAATTAGGTGACCCTTAACAAAAACGAATTTGGATTCAAATTCAGACAAATAGATACCATTTGTAGTCCTACATCCTCCATATCCTCAATTGCTAAAATGATAGAACTTCCATTCCTAAAGAAATGATAGTGATATTAGCCTTTGACATCTTATGGTTCATTTGATCACCAAAATAGTTTTAAAACCTGGACTGAACGTCAACAATGTCAGAGGATGTTCCACCTGTATTGGACTCCTAACTGGACAGGACAGGATTCATAACATGGCAATATAATATCAAACTCAAAGTGTTATATTTACTCATAAAATTTCCTACATTTATATAGTGTGTCTGTGCCACTGAGAGAGCAAACATAAGAACAAAAATTTTTTTGATCATTGAATAGTAAGATTTATTAAATCATAGCCAAAGAGAGTACAAATCAGGGAGAGGCACGAGATAGCATAAGAACAAAAATTTGGTGGAAGAGACTCACTCATGTACATGGTTCTGAATTGCCTCTTCTCCTTCTAATTTTTCATGCCATGGAATACGCTCATTAGCACTTTCCCACAACTCTTCTTGATCAAAGGCCATTGATTTAAGTTGAAGATATTTCTGTTGGAAAAACATCTATTTTAGAATATAGAAAACCACACAAGTACAGGAAATATGCCTGCTTGATAGCACTCAAGAGATGGAAAAGTTACACAGCTTTCCAAGTTTTGGCTTCTGATGCTCGTATACTCCTTGTATACTTTCCCCTTTCTTCATTTCTTTCTTTTTTTTATCAGCTTTCTTCATTCTCTTTCCAATGATTTCTCTTTTCTTCAATGTTCTATTTTCTATAAAAGAAGAGTCTGAAGTACCACTAGTCACTATTTCTTTTTTCATCAGTAAAAGTATTTCATTAAAATTAATTCAGAAACTTAGTACAATTATTATAGCATCCCAGCCTAGGGTGTCTTGGAGGTGGACTGTCTTGCTTAGTACAATTCAGAAACTTAGTATAATTATTATAGTATCTCAAGGAGGTGGACTGTCTTGTGTCTGGTGCAGTGGGAAAGCTAGTGTCTTGGACTGCAGGTGTGAAAGGCTTCCAGCCTAGGGTCTTGGCGTCTCAGTTAAGATCTGTTAGTATATTTGAGATGTAATGTAAGCTGAGAGGCTGTTTTCAGCCTTTGCTCCCTTCTGGGAGTTCCTTTGTATGGTTCTGAATTCTATCAATAAATTTACCTTACCTTTTTCAAAAAAAAGAAATTATTATAGCATCCCAGCAGACCAATTTACATCAGATTACAGCTTTGCCCAAAACAAAAAGGCCTATCAACTCCTTGTTTTTCTAACACATCTACCATCCCAATTGCAGTCCTTACCCAGCTGAAATTAGAATTAAACCTCTTTGCTAGGAGACAATCTCCCTGAAAGCATGCATGTATTTCTTGCCAAGTCTAGTAACTGATTTGCAAGCTGAGTTCATATATGTAGGTATTAGACCTGTTCACGAGCCAAGCTTCAGGCTCAATTTTACACTGTCTTGGGCTCGGGCTTCAGGCCAGGCCCATTAGAAGTTTGGAAAAAGCCAAGCCCGAGCCCAGCCCATGAAACAGGTCTAGTATGTATGTATGCATATAATAATGACTTGCTAGTATATACTTACAGTCGTGTCCCTATTTTCCTTTCCTAACACTGATCTTCCTCTTGATGTTATTCTACTTAAAGTAGATGGCTCTCCAAGCTCTGGAGCTGATGTTGATACAGAAGCTTTCTGAGGAAATCTCTTAGCTGATTTGTTCATAAAATGGGGAAGAGCACGAGGCAAATGTAACCAAAAAAGTGCTTCTGAATATTCACCAAAGACTGCAGCAGCAAAAGCAAATCTTGCAGCAGAACCTTTATTGACCACAGAAGCATATATCTTAGCTGTCTCATCATCAAGAATGCAGCCTTGAACAAAGGAAAAATAGAATTGGTGTGTAAGCCAAAGGCAAATTGAACAGAGTCTTCAGGAAACTAGAGTCAAATAAACAGCACAGAGAAGACACAGAAAGCCCACCGTCTTTTCGATATGGTTCTAGCACCTTAAGAAGCATTTCTGGCACCACTGAGTCACCAATGTTGGGAAGGTGTGAATCAATCATATAACCACGAAGATCACCTTTGGATGAAACAGCTCCATGAATTTGATAAGGGTCCTTATCTTTAGTCATACTGAATGTATTGAACCAAGATGGCTTTACGCCCAATTGCAAGACCATTCTCAGTGCCTGCAGTTATAAAGACATCAAATTACAACCCAACTAGTGACCAAATCTGTTGGCCCATTTCTAGCCTGCAAATTCTGCATCAAACATGTCAAATTCTATACTTGCATATCTGCAAATGTGTCACTTTACCAGCAACACATGCATGTTCTACATCACCCCTCCTGCCATAAATGGTCAGATCAAACTCTGCTACTTTAAATAGCTGTGAGTGACTAATAGATAGTTATTGCAACTATTAATTTTTATTTAGCTTCAACCGAGTCCTTGACTGGAAAGTTAACATGGCTGATCATTGGACATAGATCATTAAACTATCAAACGTATGTATAATAAGATGAGATGGTGTACTAATTCATTGAAAGGCAGAAAAAAAGTTACCAAGGCATGTGGTGTAGGAAGCAGAATGGGAGAGCACAAGGGCATTGGCCGGAATCTCTCTTTGATGGCTCTAGGCTGGGATCCAAAGCCAGACCTCTTATCGCTACTGTATCAAAAGAAAGAACAGGAATCATACCAAACCCCAACAGACCATCTATGAAAAATAGCTTGTATATGAGGATCTAAATGAATAGAGGCATTTGAAGAAAATAGTAATGCTAAACAGGTCATAAGTATGTATACGAAATACCAGTTTACATAAACGCACATTAATATGTAGCTGAAAAATATTGAAAATGTTAAATATTAGGTGCTATGTAAAAGTTTCTGCATGAGTGCTTTCAATCAGATTTTGGATAATCACAGATTAGAAAGTAGGCACTAGAAGAGAAAATATTAATGGGCCTGACATTATGAGAGATATAAGAGCAGTAACAAGGGAAATGAGAACCAACTTTTTCCAGGTTCATAGATCAGCAAACTGTTTGGCTGAGGCCATGGCCAAACAAGGGGTACATAGGATTTAGAATTCTTGGGGGAATATCCTAAGAGCTTGTTATGTAAAAAAATAAATAAAGGACTAGGTGGCAGATGCTGGCTTAATATGTGGGATGTTTAGCATGTTTGTAATCAAAACATTTTTTATTTATTATCTAATAAAGGTTTATAGTTACCAATAAGAAAACATTAACAAGTCTACACTTTCAGATTACAAATATAATGCTACAAATTTGAGGCAAGAGAGTAACTGCACTAGTCTACGAGGACATTAAAACACAATTTGGTTTGCATATAAATACTAAGCTACCATATATCTTTAAAAATCCATTAATCAGAAATTTTTCAAAACATATTATAACATAAAGGATATGCATTAAGAAACTTTTTATGTACTAATTCATACAAGTACCTGGTTGCTGTTTTTTGGGATCAGGGTCAATTTATATAATCCTCATCATATTGGGCTCTTTGTGCCCTCTCTGCTTTGTTTTGTATCTTTTGTTTTATCAATAAAATTTCATTCTTTCATCAAATAAATAAAATGAAAGATATAAAAATACCAATGACTGAATGTGAGGACATACATATTAACCTCAATAAGGCGAAAGCTACTATCAGCTCCAGCAATGCACAATACAAGTGGTTCGTTTTTATCTGTTCGCAAAGACAACCAATCAAGCTCCAATACAAGGGTTCCAGGAAATTGTGGTTGTAAAAGGGAATTAGCTAATGGATCTTGTGAATCCTGCAAATAAAAAACATAATAGTCAGTTAAATTTCATTAAAAAGGTATTGACCAGAAGCATACATTTAGATGAATCAACTTTGGGTGTACATTACACCCCAAAATATGCTACATCTATTACTAGGCTTTGGCCTATTATAGATAAATTTTCCACTTTATGCAGGAAACCCTCCCAATCTAGATATAAATTATGGCCCATCAATAAACCAAGATAAAATATGATGAACATATGTCCTGGATATTTCTTTCGCTGATTTTGAAGAGATAGCTGCCTAGCCTGGACTATAGGATTGGTTGACCCACCACTGAGTCCCCTTTACAGGTCTAAAATCCTCCAGGTTTCAAAATTTTAAAAAGCTGCCAAATTCAGCCTTCACCTACTGACACATCCACTTGAATCACTAAACTGTTCAAGTCTGAAATGGTTTTCCTTGACCTGGATGGATCTAACAAATTTTCAGTAAGACATTATTAATAGAAAATAATACTTTTTTCATCTACTATGCTTAAATACTTTCATCCATTTACTGATGCTAATATTACAACTATTATTGATTTTTATGATTTCTGCAGTGTAATTTAATGATAACATCACAGGTCACTTGGTGACCCAGTGGTTAGATCAGTGAACCATTACCAAATTAATGGTCGATCACATAAATATAAGAAATGAAGAATATTAGGAAATGTTTTGAAAATCATAATCATATCATAAATAGTAATTTTTTTGTTTTTTTTACAAACTTGCCAAAAATTTAAATAGATATACTAAAAATCTAAATGTATATATAGAAGAAGTAATTTTTGCCTATTTTTAATCCATACTACCATCTGTGTATCTAAAACAATAGAGTTTACCACTCCTACACTTCAGGCCTAAGATGAAATAATTAAGTTCAACTTGAAAGTCAAATGATCCATATAGAATGGCTCTTTCACCTACATATGATGGAAAATAAACTCAATAAGGTTTCTAAAAGGTGTTAAATAGCATGAAGAAATCATTTTCTAGTAAATGATTTAAAACGACTTCTTCGTAATTAAAAGAAAAAAAAAGAAATGACAAAGTAGAGAACTAATTCTTAATTGAATTGATTCTAATTGCATGAATCATATAAATTGTAAGATTCATGAACCTAATTGTAGGATTCAAACAAAAAACGTAAGATTTTCACAGAAAAGTAATCAGACAAAATTGCAACCCTCAAAACTCACAATGCAAACTGTTGAAATCAAGGCTTTCAAGGAAGAGGAAGTGTGTGGGCAACTGGGCATGCTTGTAATATGTACCCTAACATAGAGATAGGGTTTCAAAGGAGGCTACCCTATCTATGATAGTATGCATATTACAAGCATGTCCACATGCTTCCTCTTCCTTGAAAGCCTCACATCAAGGCAAGTCTCAAGGTGTAAGCCTCGTATACATTTTAAAACACTGCCATGATCTCATCCCTTTACAGGTTGAGGAATTGTCGTTGTCGGGTTTCATTGTTTTTATAATAGATATGAAGGGCCCGGATTTAGAAATGATGTTAGCATAAACTTCTAAATTTCAGTCCACTTGGGTCATCACAAGATCTAAAACCATAAGGAAAGAATTTGCAACTTAGAGAAGCATGCTTGCAGGATTCCTCCTGTGAATGGATCAAAATAACATGACGTATACAGAAATTTGTTGTCAAACATTACTTGTAGTGCCATTTCAAGCCCAATAGGAATTAGGGAAAATTCGTGATTAGTACCCTGTACTTTGGACCTAGTGTCACTTTAGTCCCCGAACTTTAAAATGTGACAATTCAGTACCCAAACTTTGAAAACATGACAATCCAGTACCTGTTGTTAACTAGCTTTTAACCAGCCATTAAGAGGCATTTGAAAAAGACATAAATGCCCTTCAAGTGTCATCTAATTTTCTTTATCAACCATCCAAACATTGACAACAAATTAAGTCTCAGATCCTTGCCTTTTCTATTCAAGAAAGTTGGGGTCCCAGAATGCCCACTCAAACGTGACCCCAACTTTCTTGAATGGAAAAGGCAAGGATTTGGAACTGTTAATTTTTTGTCAACGTTTAGATGGTTGATAAAGAATATTAAATAACACTTGAAGGGCATTTGTGTCTTTTTCAAATGCCACTTAACGACTGGTTAACAGCTAGTTAACGGCAGGTATTGGATTGTCGCATTTTAAAAGTTTGGGTACTGAATTGTTGCATTTTAAAGTTCGGGGACCAAAATGACACTAGGCCCAAAGTACAGAGTACTAATCGGGAATTTTCCCTAGGAATTATTACTCTGTAAGATCAGAGTGAATGGCTGTACTACAAGATTTTGGGTTGGCAATGAACATGAACTTGGAAAGGATTATGCTAGAAGGTGATTCAATAATGGTGACAAGTTGGCTTAAGTATAATGACCAGGGCTGTGCTATTACAAGGAAGATCTTAAGTAAATCAAATGGACAACTAGGAACATAGAGGTTACAGTCTAGTGGATTCCAAGGTCACCACATAGATGGCTTGCCTGATGCTCTAGCCAAACAAAGGGTGATTAAGAGCAGTTGTTTTCGGCTCAGATGTGAAGTATATAATTGAAAGGGGCTAGGCCGGAATGTCTAGCCTAAAAGTGGACTGTGTGTAAAGTTTGTAAATATTCTGTCTTATATTAATAATTGAGTTCCAATTACTGATAAAAAAAACCATTACATATAGCAAACCATAGGAGATGGAGGAAGAGAAGATGAACATTGTCTTATAACCCGAATGGTTTAAACAACGGTATTATTAACCATTGTTGAATTCTGCTTTGAAAACATATTGGAAAAAAGTAGCACAAAATAAAAATTAAACAATGTAGTGCAAGTTTATCCTAAGCTTACAAGATCAAAAATGGAGAATGTGTTATCATAAAATAGTACAGCAATACGTCCTCTGCTTCGATCTCCAGCAACAACAGGTGAGAATTTGATTCTTCGGATTCCTTCCCTGTGAGTGTTAAATGATGAAGAAAGGCCACTTGTTACATCCCACCATCGTATGTTCCCTGACCTGTCCCCCATAACCTGATAAGTTTTACAGTTCAACAAGGACAAATTTTGTAAGACTGAAGGATCAATTTCTATAAAGAAAAAAATACCAATTAAATGCAAGAATGTCCAAAACATCTGATACATACTACATGGGGAAGGCGATAGGCCATTGCAGTAACTAATCCATCTGATGAAACAAATGATGTTGATGGCCACTTTGGTCTGAAGCCAGAAAAGGAAAAAAAGAGACAGGTTTCATGAGATGACACAGTAAAAAATCAATTATTAACTTAGGAAAAAGTCGTCACATACTTCATAACAATCATATAGCAGAAATTCATTTTTAATGAAAATTATGAAATAAGTAAATGAGAAGCTCTTATTCTCACTAATGTAACACAGAATAAAATGGTGCATGTATTGAAAAATATGATAATCAGTCAATCTGAACAATCATTTCTACAGTAATTGCTATCCTTGAAAAGGAGATCTGTCCCCGAAGTCCTTGGCTATGGCAATCAAAGAAGAAACCATGTGTTTATGCATACCAACTTCTAAGACCGCTTCAATAGGTAAGGTTCAATGATTAAAAAGAAAAAGAAGAATAAGGGAAAAAAAAAAAAACTCTAGCATTTCTTCCACCCCATGTCAATAGCACAATGAATAATATTCCATAGTGCTTTGCCAATCTTATTAATTGTAGAAAACACCACCTTATGCCAAAAAACTCCAAAGTAAGCTAAGAGTAAGGTCCAGAATTTGCAATGGATAAAAAAGATGATTGAAAGTCTCAGCTACTACATGCATAGAGCATCTGCCAATCTGCCTCTATAACTCTCTATACCTACTAATCCTTGGGTACTTCCCTGAAGTGGTAGTCCAAACCATAAAGGCCATTTAGGTGGATGCTTGGGGGTCTCACATCCGTACAATAAAAATAATCCCCCTAACTTGAGCAAGAAGGTTTGAGAAGGACAGAGATGTGAAGCTTTCAGAATGGTCCAAAAGCATAACTACCGTGGGATTTGCTTTCTAACTTCGGCATCAGCATTGTCATGTCTCTGATCTCCCACAGATTGATATTTCTCTGGAGTTCATGATGTTATATGGCTGCCTGAAAACCTGTGACCACCACATCTCTATCAAGTGCAATAGCATAAAAAGTGAGGAAGGCATCTTTAGTTGGTCACTATTCACACTAGGGGTCACTTTAAAATTTGACTCTAGAGCCAAAACCCAGACTGTACTGCATGATTATGATCAAGGATGGATAAAAGCCTTTTTAACACCTCTGCAATTGTCCATTCATCCATAGAAGATCTTGACCTCATTTGGCTGCCATATTTTTCTAAATTAAGTGAGCAAAATTCCTCTCCTCTCCTTTTGTATAGTAAAATAAAAACAGCAATAATCCTCACTGTTTAATTAAAATCTTAAGTAGAAAATAGAAGAAGAGAGTTCAGATCAAGGTTCGAAGTATCAATACTCTCAATATGCAGTTTTGCTTTGACCAAAACTCCGCTTTTATTTATCTTTTTGGTGTCAGGCTTTGATAGGGCTATCACATCAATGCCTTTAACTAAACAAATCTGCATATTGAGAGTTTTGTTTTCACCAAAATTCCACTTTTATTTATCTTTTTGATGTCAAGCTTTGACAGGGTTATCACATCAGTGCCTTTTAAACAACATATCAGTGATCCTAAGATACGATACAATACGCCCAACACAGGGTGTATCGTATTCGTATCAATACTTTGAACCTTGCTTCAGATCAATAGAGAAGGGAGAAGAAAAGGGAAGGGTTTTGAGAGAAGGAATCATGAGTATATCCCAGCCCCCAAACCAGAGACACTACACTCCAGTCCCAACCATTAGCGGCAGGTGTACAAGAAGAGAGTATGAGGGGCGGAGAAGTCAGAATAGAAGGGGAGGTGGAGGAAGCCTAGGGGCACCAGGGAGAAAAAATTTGGGAACTAGTGTGTGATTTCTTTGAGGACTTGCTTAAGAATGAAGAAATAGGGGAAGCATTAGAAAAGATATCGGATAAACAGGAAAATGATCAGATGAAAAGGGACTTAATTGGGGAGCTCAAGGAGCATGGAGGAGAACCTCTGGTGGAATTAGTTGGGGAGTTGGGCCTTCAGGTGAAAGAGTTAGGACGTTAAAGTTTATTCCAAAAAGAAGGGAGAGAAGGAGGCTCAAAGAAAGAGAAAGTTGACTGAGGTAGAAAGGTTGAAATCTGATGTAGCAGAGGAACTAGAATTCAGTGCAAGGGGGGAAAGAAGGAAAGGTCCAAAGTAGAGGAAAAAGGCTAAGTGGTGGTTCGATATAAGTTGACAAGAAGATAATTAGCTGGAATGTTAGGGGGTTGGGCTGTGCTAGGAAGAGGCGAGTAATAAAGGATCTATTTAGACTGATCAAAAAATAAATAAATAAAGGATCTACTTAGAAAGGAGAATCTTGATATAGTGTTGCTACCGGAAACAAAAGTTGCAGATATGGATAAAAGATGGGTGAGAAGTGTGTGGACATCTAGAGATATAAGAAGGTCCTTTATACCGTCATTGGGTGCTTCCGGGGGCATAGTAACATTGTGGAGGACTGAGATGGTGGAGCCCTTGGAAGAACTAATAGGCCATTTCTCACTTTCCCTAAAATTCAAGAATGTGGATGATGAGTTTACTTGGGTATTGACAAATATCTATGGGCCCAATAGATATAAAGAAAGAGGTAAAATGTGGGAAGAACTGTTTGATATTAGGGGTCTGTGGAATGACCTTGGTGTTTAGGGGGAGACTTCAATGTCGTCAGACACTAACAAGATGAACAATCCCAATTAAATAGTCTCTACTAGTATGAGTAGGGATAGAGCTAGGATTTTTTCTTGAGGGGGGACCAAAAAGTAATAAACACAGATAGGGGGGCCAAAAGTTAATAAACATGGGTAGGGGGACCAAAATATAGGTAAGATTGAAATGGCTATTGTGGGGATTGTCAAGGCATAGGGAGGGCCATGCCCCCCCTCTCTACCACCCCCTAGTTCTGCCCCCGATTATGAGGAAGCTTAATGATTTTATAGGAGTGTGAGCTAAAGGAATTTCTCACCCAGTAGAGTTTATTCACCTGGTCTAATTTACAAATCCTCCCTAGTTGCTCAAAGCTAGACAGATTTATTTTCATTCAAGAGCTTTACTACGAGTTACTTCTAACAATTGCCGAATTAGCATTGGAACTAAAGACTTTTCAAGTGGCCGAAAACCTTTTAGGTTTGAGAATGTGGCTTACACACCCTAACTTTGTCCATAAGATAGACGAATGGTGGGGAGCTGAAATGCAAGGTGTATGGTGGAAAGGTGTAAAATTTCATAGGAAGCTACAAAGGCTTAAATGCAAATTCAAAGAGTGGAACAAAGATCATTTTGGACGAATAGAGGAGAGGAAATTATTGGCAACTGTTTTCAGCCGATGTAATATAAGAAGAAGAGAAGAGAAGAAGAAGAGAGAAGAGAAAAGAAGTTGAGAGAGACAAAAACCATGGCTGGCAGCGCCAGCCTTTATATTTATACTAGGGCGACCATACAACTTAAAAGGAGAAAAGACAAAAGTGCCCTTGTGGAACACATCTAATATTGCATCGGTAACTTCTCAAATTGAGCATTTGGATGCCAAGGAAAGTCAAGGTTCAAGAAATGAGGAAGAAATCGAGGCAGAAATCGGTTCGATTAAGAAGAAAATTTGGTTGAGGTAAGAAATCAGTTGGAGGCAGAAATCGAGGCACCTATGGATCAAAGAGGGGGATGGGAATACTAAATTTCTCCATGCACTTGCTAACGGAAGAAGAAAAAATTTTGTGGAGAAATTAGAAGTAAATGGAGAAACTCTATTCGATCAAGAAGAGATTCATAATTGTTTTGTGGTTCATTTCAAATCAGTTTTTAAAAGACAAGAGGATGCGGGTGCTACTCTAGAAGGACTAGATTGGCCAAAACTGAATCCGGATTTAGCAAGAGTGTTGGAAAGGGATTTTGATTTGGAGGAGATAAGGGGAGCTGTCTTTTCAATGGATAGATCTAAAGCTCCAGGACCGGATGGTTTCACTATGGATTTTTATCAGGATTGTTGGGAGATAATTAAAGCAGACCTTTGGTCAGTCTTTGAGGAGTTTTCTAGGGAACACTTTATTAGTCCAGGAATAAATTCAACTTTCCTAGCTTTGATCCCAAAGAAGGGAGGTACCAATCAATCGAGAGATTTCAAACCAATTAACCTCTGGTAACAAGTATTTATAAAATCTTGGCCAAAGTGTAATCTTTAAGATTAAAGCCAGTCCTTCCCGGTTTGATAAGCCATTCCCAAGGGGCATTCATTTAAAGGTAGATAGATCACAGATCAAGTTTTGATAGCTAATGAATGTGTGGAGAATTTTAAAGAAAGGGAAAAGAAAGGTTTTGTGTGTAAATTGGACTTGGAGAAAGCTTATGATATGGTTGATTGGTCCTTCCTCTTGAACACTTTGGAAATTTTTTGGTTTGGAGAGAGATGGTGCAGATGGATAAAAGGATGTCTGAAGACACGTCATTATTCAATCCTAGTTAATGGAGTGGCCAGAGACTTTTTCCCAGCAACTAGAGGTTTGAGGCAAGGGGATCCCCTTTCTCCTTTCCTATTTACCTTGGTAGCTGAGGTGTTCAATAGTCTTATCATAAGAGCTGATAGCTTGGGACTTTTTAAAGGCTAGGTTGGGAGAGAGAGCACAGTTGTTACACATTTGCAGTTTTGTGATGATACAATTATCTTTTCTGAGAGTGTTGATCCTCAGAAGGCAAGTAATTTGAAGCAGGTGATCAAACTGTTTGAATTTGTCTCCAAGTTAAAGATCAATTTTGGAAGGAGTTGTGTAGTGGGATTGAACTTGGGAGAGGAGGAGATGGCTGAGGTTGCAGAAGCCTTAGGTTATCCTACCGCTAGGTGGCCTTTGAAATATCTAGGTATGCCTTTAGGAGCCAACCCATAGGAAGGAAGCTTTTAGAGCCCAATTATTGAAAGATGTGCCAAGAAACTGTCAGCTTGGAAGAGGAATTATGTGTCTCTAGGGGGTCATATTACTCTGATTAAGTCTATTTTAGCAAACCTTTTAGTTTTCTTCCTCTCAGTATTCAAGATGCCACACTTGAATAAAATAAAATAAAAGAACAAAATTTGTTCTGATGTAATTCAGGAAGAAGAAAAAAAAGTCAACTATGCTTCGAAGAGAAGAAGAAGAGGAAGAGAGAGAAGAGAGAAGAGAAGAAGAAAAAGGGATTTGGTTAGATAGATCTGCCACCCCACTAGATGTTATATATATTTATGTCCTTACAAAGGTGGGAGTTACTCTAATACCCCTACTTAAAATAAAAGACAAATAAACAAAAATAAACAAGGCCCAATTGGCCCAACTGTAATAAAAAGAAATAAAGAATAAAATAAAATAAGTGTGGGGCTGGAACCAAACACACACACACACACACACACACACACACACTAAAGAGCTACTAACTATCTCTACAGCCACAAAGGGTGGTATTGAAAGTAGAGAAGATCATGAGGGAGTTCTTCTGTGAGCTTGGTGAAGGAAGGAAAGATCACCTAGTAAGATGGGATCCAGTTTAGAAGTAAGGAGCAAGGAGATAGCCATTAGAGAGAGAGAGAGAGAAGCTTTGGCATAAGGTTGTGGGAAGTATTCATGGTTATGCAGGAAATGGTTGGGATTCTGGAGTGTCTCGGCGGGCTACTCTAAACTCCCCGTGAAAGGCTATTCGTGGTATCCTTCCCCAATTTCTCAGCCTTATCAGGTATGATGTGTGTACTGGTGATAGGATTCCCTTTTGGGAAGAGACCTTGATTGGTATTTCCACCCTTAAGGACCTTTATCCATCTTTGTATTCCATCTCCCTTTTTTAAAGCGAACACCATTCAAACTTTTGTTTCTTTCTCCCAGTCCTCTGGCTTCAGTTGAAATTTGGGTTTCAGAAGAGATCTAAGAGACTCTAAACTTGATCAAGCTGCTTTGTTACTCAAAACCCTAGACTTTGTTTGTTTGGACTTTTCTAAACCTGATGCTAGAATCTGGACTCCCAATTCTCTGGGTCTTTTTTCCTGTGCCTCTTTTTTCTCCCAGTTGTGCTCAGTCCCTAACCCTCAACCTTTCTCTTGGAAGGAAGTCTGGTTTAAGCCCATTCCCCCTAAGGTTGGAGCCCTTTGTTGGGAAGTCTCTCTTGGGAAAATTAAACACTTTGGATACCTTGCAAAAGAAGAGGCCAACTTTTGCATCTCCCCAAGCTGGTGTTTCCTTTGCAAAGCAAATTGAGAGAGCTGTTACCATCTTCTAATTTCTTGCCCTTTTGTTGTAAATCTTTGGGAAAAATCTTTTGGTCCTTTTGGGTGTAGGTGGACAATACCTCTGCAAATCAGGGGGCTTTTCAACCCTACAACTTTCAGGTGGCCTAAGAGAAGGGGTAGAGTTTTATGGAGATGTGTTAGGGCTGCTTTAGTATGGACAGTTTGAGAGGAAAGAAATAACAGGATTTTTAATGATAAAGAAATGGATGTAGCTACCGTTTAGGAATGTCTGCTAATAGGGCTATTAACTAGGCCAAAACTGTGGATTTATTCTCACTTTTCTCCTTTGATGACATATGGAAAAACTGGGAATCTGTTGCAAACTCTTCTTCGGTTAAGGACAAACTTGTTGTAGGCTGGAAGCCCCCAGAAGAAGGCTTCATAAAGCTCAATTTTGATGGTGGCAGCCTTGGCAATCCAGGACCTTCTGGTATTGGGGGTGTATTTAGGAATGAAGAGGGATAGGTTGTTGCCTTATTCTCTGGCCCAATTGGAGTGGAGGATGTGGTTAGTGCAAAGGTGCAAGCTGCTGTACAGGGAGCACAAGTTGCTAAAAGAGTTGAACTTTGGGAGGTTGATCATTGAAGGTGACTCTAAAGTGGTAACTGGGTGGCTAAAAGAACCGGAGATAGTAGCTTGGTCTTTTAGGGGAGAAATGAGGAGATTCAAGTGGCTTCCTTCTAATCTCACAGTGAGAGTTCAGTGGGAGAAAAGAGGTCAGCAAATGGGATGACTGACCTACTAGCTAAGCAAGGGGTGAACAGGGATCACTTATTCTGGGCTCAATTGTAATTTTACTTTGTTTTTAAGGCAGCAACCCGCACCTTCTAGGAGAACTCTATTTTGTATCCACTTGTTAGTTTACTTTATTTATTCATCTTAATAAAATACAAAACAAAAAATCCCAGCCCCAAACCAAGGTCCAAAATATCAATACAGGCCGATACGCCAATTGGGGCATATCAGTCTGTATCAAGCATCGCTTTTTTTTTCAGTTTTTTTTTCAAACTGGTTTAGAAGGGTCGGTTTAAGGCCTGCCTACCCCCCGAACCAGGCCACACCCCAAAACACCCACTATAGGGGTATATCGGGAGGCGACCGATACATTCCGATATTTTGAACCTTGCCCCAAACCTTGTTTTATAGGATAACATAATATAACAGCCAAAATGGGTAACAAAGTACGTTTCTGGGAGGATATCTAGCTTGGGGACATTCCTCTCAAAGACAGATTTCCACCTATTTATTCTTTGTCCCTCAACAAAGGGAGAGTGATTTCTTCAGTGCTTGTTAATGAAAACTCTTGGGATCTAGGATTAAGGAGAGGGTTAAGGGAATATGAAATGGGCTTAATAGATGAACTAATCTCCCTTCTTAATACTGCTCTCCTGGACCTCTCTTGTCAAGACAGCAAGATCTGGTCAGAGTCCCCCTTTTGCTCCTATACCTGCGCCTCTTTTTTCTTCGCCCTCCTTCAATCCTCACACCCAGGAGGCTCCTTTCTTATAAAGGAAGTCTGATGTAGTCCTGTACCCCCAAAAATAAGAGCCTTTTGTTGGAGGTGGTGCTCCAGAAAATTAATACTGTGGATAATTTACAAAAAAGAAGGCCGAATCATTGCCTCTCCCCTCATCTTTGTTGCCTTTGTTTGGGAAATGGTGAGACAGTAACACATCTTTTACTTTCTTGTCCCTTTGCTTCTTGTGTGTGGAATTGGTTTTCTTCCTTATTTGGCTGCAGTTGGACTCCTCCCCCGGATGTGACAAGTCTTTTCAACCCAAGTTTCTTCCTACTATCAAAGAAAAGGGGAAGAGTGATGTGGAGGGCAACAAGAGCAGCCATTCTTTGGTCTTTATGGGAAGAAAGGAATAACAAAATATTCCAAGGGGCACAAAGACCAACAGAACAAATCATTGATTGCATAGCCATTAAAGTCATGCATTGGCTGAAAGTGACTTATTTAAAGACTTTTCAATGGATGATATACAAAGGGGTTGGTCAGTAGTGGCAAACTCTTCAACCAGACAGCCTGTCCTTCAGCCTTCTTGGACACCTAGAGCACAACAAAGGGTAAAATTAAATTTTGATGGAAGCTCCATGGGTAATCCAGGACCCTTGGGAAATGGGGGAGTCTTTAGGGATGGGGGGCAGAATGGTGGCACTATACTCTGGTCCCATAGGAATGGGAGACTCTACGAGAGCTGAAATTTTGGCTTTCCTACAAGGCCAGAGATTTGCCGAGCAATGAGAATTTCAGAACTTGGAGGTGGAAGGGGACTCTAAATTGTTAATAGGGTGGCTGCAAACAAAGAAGTTGGGTGTATGGATGTTTAGACAGCAAATAAGGGAAATAATCTACTTGGCAAGGGAAGTTGGAGTAACACTCAAATGGGTAAGGAGATCAGCAAACTCTGTGGCAGATACTTGGCAAAACAGGGGACTTTCATGGAAAACTTCTTTTGGGCTGTACTGTAATTCTTGATGTTATTTTGGGGTCAACACTCTTTGTCTCAGTGGTTGACAGTGTAAGATGTTTATTTGATATCCTTAATGAAAGTTACCATTTCCAATCAAAAAAAAAAAAAGCCAAAATGCTATGGCTGATCCCATTGTATCCTGTTAAGAGTATGGTTATGTTCTCGTCTCCAAGGGGAGGTAAAATCTCGTGCCTCCTCTTAGGGTGAATGTATACTTCCTTTTATTAATAAAATCATCATTCATTTATCAAAAAAAGTTTTCTTTTTATATAGTTGTGTTTGACTATTTTTTATCAGTAATCGTTGTATTTGACTATTTTTTTATCAGTAATCGTTATGTTTGACTATTCATCAATTCCAATCCACAAGGGAAAAGTAGATGGGAACTTATAAATGTCTTTACATTCCATAGTCTAGCTTGTTTTGATAATAAATAAATAAATATACAAGATCTGTTTGTGATAACTTAAACCCTTTTTAGACAAAATGATTGAACAAACAATTAATAGTATAAGAAAAATATAAGTATAATTAAACAGTAAACAAAAAAATGAAAATAACTTGTTCAACCTGTAGGTTTTCAAGACTGCTATTCAGTCTTGACCACTAAAAGATTTCAGGTTCGATGAGAAGAGAAAGTGAAGAAGAAGTAGAAGAAAGAGTGGTGAAAGAGCAATAGAACACAGATTTTGAGGAGAAGAACAGAATGTCAATATTCTGCCGCCGCCACTTTAAGTTAATATATATAGGTTATGCTAGTTACATGAAAGGACATATCTGCCCTTGATGTTTACATCATAACTGCTAACAAATAACAAACAATATAAAACTGAAACTAGAAATAACAGAATAGCAAAATAACCACAGCTGTGACTAGATACATTCTACCCTACGGACAAAGTGGGACCACAGCTGTGGGGCCCACATCAATGTTCTCTACACAACCAGTTAATAGTATAAAAAATATAAATAATAATTATGAAAACAAGCATAAAATTATGACAAAGAATATGAATTTTATGATGAACTCATCCCCACTGAAGAGGAAAAAAAAATTTACCTGAAATCTCGAATTCTTCTCCCATGAACCTCAAAAACTCCAAGCGCACCATTGACTAGTGCAAATGAAAAACTTTCAGCGGCATCATCAGTGGATGCCTCTAAGTTTGTTGCTTCTGAAAACAATAGTCACATTTAAGTTGCAAGATATGTGAAACTGTAGCAAAGTATAGGTGCAATAAACTGGAAACCAACTAGAGAATTTAATAAAGTCCAAGCTCATCAAACGAAACAAACTTACTAGAATCTGAGGAAGATGCTTGTGTAGGGGAAGCTGCAGGTGAGGCCACATCAGAGTGCTCTTTGGAGGAAATAGATGATTGCTTAGATGGTCCATTATGAACTGGGTGTGGTACTGTTGGAAGTGTCCACTCCAATACAGTGAATGGAAGAGCCAATGATCTAAGCTACATGGGCATATAAAGGATAATAAATTTGCAGAAAGAGAAGATGAGTCTAATAAAAATAAATTGTAAATGATGCAACTAAGATCAGAGAAAGAATATTGAGATAATAGGAAGAATGCACGTTAGACCTGAATGATCAGGGAAAATATGCATTCAGATATACATGCATTTGTACACTGAACAAATATATATTTATGCATCAAGATATGCATGCATGCAAATATGCATATTCTTGTGTGTTGGATATGCCTGTTGTTGCATATTACCCACAAAGAAATATCACCATATGAGGCTTAATTAAAGCAAAAGATAGTATAGCATCCTCCAAGGAATCTGGATCTGCTAGTAACAAAAATCGCTAGGCACATTGCAGTTATGTGCCACCAGCCCTCAACACGTGATTTTTTAAAAGAAGAAAAAACAATGTGCAGAAGTACATTTTCTCACGTTTTGAGGACAGGTGGCACAAAATGATGATGTGCCTAGCATTGTTTTGTTGCTAGCAGATCCAAACTCTCCTCCAGCAGCTAAATTAGATGTATAATTTCAGTGTTTGAGATGATCCCAACTTTTTCCAGCAGTGGGGAGATTCAGACTTGCACAGTAGATTGTTTAGTTGTTTGGATTTTAGTGTAACCTTTTTCAGGATACTTATCTTTTTACCCAAGGCTTCTTTTAGGCTCTCTAGAAGTTAGGGCATCTCTAGCAGTTTGTTAGAGTGCCAAGTGTTGTAATAGGACCAAAAATTTTCAAAGCTGCAGTAGGATAAAATATAAAGAATTTATTATTTATTTTGAGGAATTCTGTGACTACAAAGGAAAGAGTATTCTGAGGCCCAAAATTCGACCATGGTACATAATT
The DNA here is from genome assembly GCF_055504915.1 of Nelumbo nucifera. Taxonomy (NCBI): domain Eukaryota; kingdom Viridiplantae; phylum Streptophyta; class Magnoliopsida; order Proteales; family Nelumbonaceae; genus Nelumbo; species Nelumbo nucifera. The sequence continues at coordinate 15,300,473 of NC_142656.1, read as the reverse complement.
TATGTGACACTTCCAGAAGACACCGTTGAGAAGCTTTCTTAGATTATTACAGCACCCAGATGTAATTATCCTAAAGCCTGGGAATAGAAAGTTCACAAACCACTTCCAGGGGACATCACAACAATAGTTTGAGATAGTTTGGTTAGTTACAGAAACAAGAAGTTGACAAAAGAAGCAGTGGGAGTTAAAATACCATAATAGGACTCTTAGTCATAGCCCACACCTCCACAGGAGCATCACGTAACAAAATAACAAGATACCTGCAACAAAATAAGAAAATACATGCAATTAGCTCAAGGCATAAAAGTGGACCAAATAGTAAACCATCATAAAATCTCAATATAATAGCAGAATACTCTCTCCATGTTAGAGGAAAAAGCATGTAAACAAAAAAGAGCAACTGCCCTGAAAGAACACTAGCAAGTAATCTATTAACAAAATCAGCATTTCAATAGTAGAATACTCTTTCCATGTTAGAGGAAACAGCAGTGTTTAGGAAACCGGACCAAACCAGCCAGTCGGACCAGTTGAACCATGACCCGGGGCCCTGGCCGGTTCAATCACACCCCCAGTAACCGTATTTGTTAAAAAACCAGTGAAAACCAGATTACCGGCCGGTTTAACCAGAAAACTGGTGACCCGGTTCCAGTTTCATGAAACCACCCAATCCATTAAATAATTAAAATTTTAAAATGTGTTTAACAAGACTTGACCCATGACCAATTATTTTCATATAATGCTTAATTACCACTAGTCCGAATGACTCTTTATTGTGTGTGTGTGTGTGTGTGCACACACACACACACACAATAAAGAACTATAGGGAAATTTAAGTACAAGCAGAGGGAGGTAAATTGTCTTAACTCCCCCACAAGCAAAACAAATAAAACAAGATTAGAAATGAGCCCAAAACAAAGAATCCCTATTCACCCCTTGCTTGGCTAACCCATCAGCAAATGAGTTAGCAGTTCTCTTCATCCAACTGCATTTTATCTCAATGTCCTTAGCCATCCATTAGAATTTTATCTCTTTATTGCATTTATACTTTATTACACATATTTTAAAGAAAATGTAAACTAAAAGGCTTGAACCCTAGTCATTTGCTTTAAAAATTAAAGAATTTACCATCCATCCCCCATATTTAATTATATAAAAAGTTGTAAAATATATTATATATAGTATTTTATGACCCATAGTATATACATATATACCACATCATCATGGTCCAACCTCCGGTTTGACCCTGGTTGAACCTCTGACCTGTGAACCTTTCTCCCTTCTCCAGTTCTATGCCTGGTCTGGTTCTATGAACATTGGGAAAAAGCATGTAAACAAAAAAGAACTGCCCTCAAAGGAACACTGGCAAGTGATCTATTAACAAAATCAGCACTTCATTCAAAGAAAGTGCCGATTTGAAATTTTCATCATGTGAAAAAAAACCTCCAACACAAGCATGTGAATACAAAATATCATTCATTAGTGTCTTTTTTTTTTTTTTTTGAGAAAAGGCAAAGTATAGATGTATCATCATTATCATCATCCAAACCTTATCCCAACTATATGGGGTCCGCTACCCAGCCCCTGTTTCTTTACAAAAAGATTCCCATATACAAAAAAATAAAATAAAATAAAAATTACAATTTCTATCTGTAAATAATCTATAGATTGATAACCAAGAGAACATTTTCCCCAATATTTTTTTTAATACAGAATCTACAGAGCCTCCCTTGTTTTTTGAAAATCCTGTCTCCTCTCCTGCCAAATGCACCCAAAAACCATTGCTGGCATAATATTCCACACCAATCTTCCCCTCTTACTCAAGCCTTGAATTTTTGATAAGTGGTAAGAAGTGTACTGTATTAATAATGAAGAAGAGGGTGAGAAACCCTCAATCATATACAAAAAGAAGTGTGCCTTTAACTATGTAAAGATCATGTACAATGAAAGCTTGTATAGCAAAAAAAATAATAATAATAATGGACCATCAATGACTGGAAAATTAGCTGGCAGGCACACCCACAAAAAACTTTGACCACCTGGTCCAACTCAAAACCAATATCTCCACCTTCCCTATAATAGCCTCCACTGCAACGGACTTAGACTAAAAAATCCTTTGATTGCACTCCTTCCACACCACCCAGAAAACTGCAAAAGGCAAGCTATTCCACAGAAAACAGCCTTTGTCCGAGAAACAATTATTCCTCCATCCTGAGATCAAATCACCCACAAAGGAGGGGGGACCCAGACTAAGTGAAACAGCTTAATGAAATGGTGCCAAACCTGGTAGGTGTAAGGGCAATGAATCAAAAGATGGTGGATAGATTCAGGGCATGTCCCGCACAAACTACAGGTGTCATCCGCTCCAATCCACGTCTCAGGAGGTATTCAGCAGACTGAGCCTTATCCCTAGTAAATAAGTCTACCAAAACTCATGGCCATGGTTTCAAATGTCACCAAATGTCGCTAATGTTGCCCGACATATGTCAATGCCGAGGCTCACCGACATGAAAATGGGTGGTAATATAAAAATTACATTATTTCAGTCGACATTTCCTATATTTCGGAAATGTCGACCAAATCAATCCAAATAACCAAAAAAAAGATAGTTTTTCCTATCATGTCGACAGGATGTCGACTAATGCACATTAGTAATATTAATATAAATAATTCCATTAATAATTTCTATTTAATATTTCAAATAAAATATTTATAAAAAGAATTAACAAAATATAAAACAAAAGAATAAATTAATTACTTTACAATATAAAACATAAAATATTTTTCAAGTAATAAAATATTAACTAGTTAGTATTTTTTAAAATATTTATTAAAATCAGAAAATGTTTATTAACTTTTATAATAAATCATATTCTACATTTAATACAAAAAATCAGAATAAATTTATTAAATTTTATACTAAATCATAATTTATTATAAATTTAGTATTAAACATCATAATAAATTCATTAATTTTTATAAGAATTCAGAATTTATCATAATCTTAATACTACAAAAAGGAGAATCAGTTTATTAAATTTATAATAAAACATAATGTATTATAACTTTAATATTTAAAAAATCAGAATAAATGTATTTCTATTTACTAGTGTGAAATAAATATATTAGAATTTATAATAAATCAGAATTAAAAATAAGAAAAGAAAATATCAGATAACTTTGTAAAAACATCAAAATGCATAATAAATCAGTAAATCGTCATTTACTAATTTGTTATTGATCTTAGTTTCTAAATACCTGGAAACTACCCACAACAGTGCCCATAAGGTTACAAATCAAAGCTCATACTTAATCCCCTAACTTGCCAAACAGCCAAATCTGTTATCACCCTCCCAGTTCACCTACCCAACAACCAAGCCTAGAAAATCCACCCAGAGAACTAAGCCCCCACTTCACAATTACAAGAAACATTGCCCACTCACTCCATATCTCCAACAGTTGAACATTAATACTATGCTACAAACATTTGAGTCCAAACCCAAATAATCCCCTAACAAATGAAGATGTCATTTGATGTACTAGATATACATTAAGATCATCAATTTGGTGAGAACAATAATACTATGCTACAAACATTTCCTTCCAGTTGATTGAACCATTTATAATGCATCATGAACAACATGGTAATTGGCTCCATTTTCATAAAAAGGAAATTATACTATGAAGGAATCCATGTTACATCCAGAGAGAAAGTTAGGAGCACAAACTTATACAACGAGAATATTGCATTTTATTAGCTATAAGTTTATCCAACAAATAAATTTATAAATACCATGGTTATGATCCAAAAACAACCTTCCAGAGGAAGACGCCTTTAAAGCTCTTATTGGAGCACGTTCTGTCTTTTGTAGGACCCGAAATGCTCGATTAAGACCACTTCTAACACAGGTCACAACAAGTCTATTAGTATAGCCTCCAGCTTTTTCATTCACCTGAATTAATCAAAAGTATTCAATAAAGTAAATAACAAGATTATGGAAATAACATATTATAAAACTAAAGTACCTGTTAAACATAGAGCAATATGAATACTTTGAACTGAACGAAATGCATAAACCATTATATTAAGTAGTTAGGAAAATTATCAGTTATCCTTCTTTTTATAAGCAAACAAAATTTCATTAAAAAGTTATCCTTGTAAGATAAATACAAGTAATGGGAAAGTCAAAATTAGTACGAAGGCATCAGAAGCAATGCCAATGTGATTTTGGCCTTCTAACTGAGGTGCAACCTAAGCAGTCATAAGTCAACATATTTTATTTATTAAAATTTCAAAAATTGTCAGCCAATCAAACAAAAAAAAAACTGTCATAGATATTCAAATAAGCTAAAACCTTAGTTTACAGAATCATACATAAGGTTTTTTTTATTTGATAAAAACAAACAAGAAATGAATAAAGTGCATACCCTATTAAGTGGATTATTTTATTTGCGAAAAAAATGATGTGTTCCCAAATAATGAAAAGAGAGAAAAAAAAAAGAGCATGCATGCAGTATAGCAACCTGAAAACTGAATATGTACATGATCTTCCTTTGACTTGACTTTCAAGTACAACAGAGAAGAAAAAGATGTACAAGTCTACATTCTATAAGACTCACAAATCCCAACCCCTCATACTGACTCTTTTTTATTAAAAGGAAAACCTGAAAAGCAATCACGTACATCTAAATAAGCTTTAAAGAAATTATTTGATATAAAATGTAAAAGAATGTTTCCCATTTTTCTTTCACCAAGTAAACAGTACAATCACCTCACTCCTTAGTATTTAGCATCCTCCACTTAAGGAGATGCCTGCACATCTACACTTAGCCACTGGCCCACTGCCTGCCTAGACCCTGAACTAGGCAATTGGGATACTAAATAGGTGAGCAATGACCTTAGAGCAGCCCACACAAATGCTTTCACTACATGGGTCAAAATTTAAATGAAAATAGAAGCATGGCTTAAAATTTCCATATATTTCCTAATATTTCCATGGTGTTAGTGTTGAGTATGTAGGGGTATTTATGTCTTTGTGCTTATGGTTAAGTGCTGATGTGTAAGTTTATGTTAGATCTAATGTCCCTAACTTAAGTAGGGCACATGTGACTTTTCCAAAATATTTTTAGTAATATAAAACAGATCTGGCTGAATGGGAGGGTTGACTTTTCTCTCATTCGAACCAGACCTTTCCTCCTTGTCCTCTCTTCTCCTTTCTCTCTCTCTCTCTCTCTCTCTCTCTCTTCTCTCTCTCTCTTCTCTCTTTTCCTTGACTGTTACCAGTCTAACAGGCAGGCCGAACTCTAATATGGTATCAGAGCTAAACTGAGCAAATCGGATCTGCCTAGAATTCTGTTCTCTGCGCACCCAATCTAGGGTTTTCTCTTGCTTTCTTCGCCATCAGTTGGAGATAAGGGAAAGGGCTGAAAATGAGTGTTCACCCTCTTCCCTTGGAGGTTTCTATGCCTCCAGTTGTGGTGTTCGTGGTCGGTTGCTGCAGTTTCTAAGAAGCCCTCCCCTAATCGATGAAGAGAAGAGGGCTTATTCGTGTGGTCTGATTTTCGGGTGATCAGTGTGCTAGGGTTTGTGCAGTTTTCAGTGTGATTCGAAGGGGAAGTGTTCCTCAAACAGTGTGGTGAAGTTTCAGGTAGTCGTGAGGTAGGATTTGTGGTGTAAAGAGTGCAGTTTACAGCAAATAGTAAGTGCTGAAATCAGTGTGTAGTGTGGTCTAGTGTGCCGAATTCAGCAATGGGAGACAGTAGTGATAGCAAGACTAGTGTGATGGTTCCTACTAACTACCTGAATGTTCAAATGACCTCCATTAAGCTGAATGGAGAAAATTATGTACCTTGGGCTAAATCTGTAGAAGTCTTTCTTAAGGCAAAGAAGAAGGTGAAACACACAAGGGACGAAAAACGCTCCACCGATTCTCATGAGTATGATGATTGGGAGCAAATAGATGTACAGATTATCACATGGTTATGGAATAGTATGGAACCAAAGATTAGTGTAAATTTCATGTTTCTTGATACTACCAAAGAAGTGTGGGACCATGCTAAGAAGTTGTATTCGGGCCAAGACAATACAACCAAAGTATATCAGTTGTATCAGGAATACTTTAATCTACAACAGGGTAATCAGAGTCTTGAGGAGTAGTACTATGCTAGTATGAGAAACATTCGTAATAGAAGAAAAACAGTCCTTGAGAGTGTGGGACTGTTTAGAATAGATGCAGAAATCAAAAGAAATCGAAACAACAGCAGAAAATACTTCTTCTATGGAGTAGAAGGTGAAGAAGGAGATGGTGGCAATAAGGGTTTAGAGTATGAGAGTTTCGAACCTTATTCTCTCTAACACCCTAACACTATTTTATTAAGTTAAATTTGAATAATTACAAGGAGGCCCTTAGTTGGGCAAGAAATTACAAAGATCATAACATAGAAAGGATGGGCCCAGAATAAGGCCCATTACAGAAAATAACATAAACAGTAAGAAAGGATAAACAGCCTATGGGCCATTCGGCCCATCTTCTCTACATTCCCCCTCAAGCTGAGCATAGATGTCAATCATGCCAAGCTTGCCAGTATCATGCAGAAGTTTTGCCTTGGGAATGCCCTTGGTGAGAAAATCTGCTAATTGTCCTTCAGATGTGATGAAAGGAAGACATACTTCACCCGAAGAGACCCTTTTTTGAATAAAGTGTTTATCGACTTCAATATGCTTAGTTCTATCATGTTGTACTGGGTTGTGAGCAATGTTGATGGCGGCCTGATTATCACAGTACAACATCATTGGCTTGTCATGCTCAACCCCTAGTTCCTCCATCAATGATTTTAGCCACAATAGTTCCGAAACTCCATGTGCCATGGCCCTGCATTCTGCTTCTGCTAAAGATCGAGCAACAACCGATTGTTTCTTGCTTCTCCAAGAAACAACATTACCAGCCACCAAGCTGCAATACCCAGAAGTAGATCTTCTGTCATCAATGTTTCCAGCCCAGTCAGCATCAATATAGGCTTCAAGTTTCATATGACCATACTTGGCAAACAGAATTCCCTTTCCTAGGGAGCCCTTCAAATAACACAGGATTCGCTCTGCTGCTGCCATATGAGTGTCTCGGGGAGCATGCATGAATTGGCTAATGCAACTGACAGCATATGCAATATCTGGCCGAGTCATGCATATGTACAGAAGTTTCCCAAGAAGTTTCTGGAAGACTCCTTTGTCTTCTAACAACGTTCCATCTGAAGCAGAGAGTTTATGACATATCAATAGGAGTAGCAAGTGGTCTAGCACCCATCTTCCCAGTTTCAGAGAGCAAGTCAAGAACATACTTCCTTTGGGAGATAAGAATCCCATCCTTGGATCTAGCAACTTCTATGCCAAGGAAGTATCTCAATTCCCCCAAATCTTTAATCTCAAACTCTGTATGGAGGAAAGATTTGAGATCATGAATTCCTGAAACATCATTACCAATCACAACAATATCATCTACATACACAATGAGGTATACTGCCAGAGGTCCACTCCTCTTCACAAAAAGAGTATGATCGGGCTGTGTCTGTACATAGCCAAAGTTAACAAGTGCTGTTCTAAATCTCTCAAACCATGCTCTAGGGGACTGTTTTAGTCCATAAAGAGATTGATTCAGCCTGCATACCTTTCCTTTCATATTTGTTCCATACATCCCTGGAGGAAGAGACATATAAACCTCCTCATGTAATTCACCATTCAGAAATGCATTCTTTACATCCAATTGATAAAGGGGCCAGTCAGAGTGAGCAGCTAGAGATAGAAGAACCCTCACAGATGTCATCTTGGCAACAGGTGCAAAGGTCTCCAGATAATCAATCCCATATGTTTGTGTATAGCCTTTTGCAACCAGCCTGGCCTTATACCTCTCAATGGTGCCATCAGCCTGATATTTGATGGTAAAGACCCATTTGCAACCAACTGGATCATTCCCTTCAGGTAAATCAACTACTTCCCAAGTGTCATTCTTGTGTAGGGCATCAATTTCAGATCTCATAGCATCCCTCCATTCTAGAATATTAAGAGCTTCTGACACAGACCTAGGAATAGGGTTAGAGGCAACAGAAGAGAGATAGGCAAAGTATGAAGGGGAAAGCAGACTGTAAGAAAAGTGTTTGGAAATGCAATGTGCAACACACTTCCGTTTTCCTTTCCTAACAGCAATGAGAATATCAAGGTTAGGGAAAGATGGCTCCAAGGGGGCTGAAACAGTACCTGTTGTCTCATCTGTGACTGGAAGTGCATGAGGCTCATGTATTGTAGGGGAAACAACCTGCTCATTTCTGGATCTTTGCCTTTGATACACCTTGGGATTGAGGATAGGACGAGGAGATAAAGGAGGAAGAACACTGGGACAGGGAGAATGGAACGACTGATCCTTCCTTGATTCATTTGAAGGAGAAGCAGACTCATCAAAAAACTCAACTGGGACAGTAAGAGGAAGAGCAAACACCTGTGACAAATCCTCCCCCTGTGAACAATGTCCTTCCAGAGAGGAACCATGAAAGGGAAAAAGCTCATCAAAGGTGACATTCGTTGAGACATACCGAGTGCCAGTCTTTGGATCAAAACAACAGTAACCCTTCTGTGTGGGGGAATAACCAAGGAAGATACACTTGTGGTCTTTTGGTTCAAATTTATGCCTTTGGACACTTGGAACATGTACATAACAGGTGCAGCCAAAGACACGAAGAGGAATAGGAAAAAGGTCCTTGTCCGGATGAAGGAGATTGAAGGGAGACTTAAACCCTAAAACCTTGGATGGCATACGGTTTATAAGGTAGGTACCAGTGAGAACAGCATCACCCCAAAACCTTGTAGGAACATGTGAGGCAAACAAAATACTTCTTGCAACTTCAACAATATGCCTATTTTTTCTTTCAGCAACTCCATTCTGTTCTGGGGTCCTAACACAGGAACTTTGATGAATAACCCCCATGTCAGAGAGATAACAGGATAAGTTCTTCTCAAAATATTCTTTTGCATTGTCAGATTTGAAAATTTTAATCCTGGTATCAAACTGGGTTAGAACAAATTCATGGAATTGTCTTACAAGTCTTGGAACTTCATCACGGGATTTCATCAGGAATATCCAAGTGAACCGAGAAAAGTCATCAATAAACAAGATAAAATATTTGTAGCCACCCATAAAGGGTAAGTGGTAAGGCCCCCACACATTAGAGTGCACAATATTAAAAGGAAAAGAAGATCTTTTATTGCTCAAAGAATAATTGTTTCTATAATGCTTTGACAACTCACAAGATTCACAATGAAGACTGGACAAACTAATTCCCTTGAATAATTCAGGGAATAAATGACTCAAAGCAGAAAAAGAAAGATGACACAACATAATTCGACTAATAGACTCTGAAGAAACAGACCCAAAAGCAACATTCCCAGGATGATCAGGGCATTGTCCCGGAGTATCAAGCAGGTATATTCCGTTCGCCTCATGGCCACTCCCAATCACCTTCCGAGACTCCAGATCCTGAAAAACACAGTAGGAAGAAAAGAAGGTTACACAACAGTTTAATGACTTGGTTAGACTACTTACAGATAGCAAATTTGTATTTAGTCTAGGTACATGAAGGGCAGAAGGTAGGAACAAGGAATCTGTAGCCTTGATGGTTCCCTTGCCAAAAATAGGGGCAAGAGAACCATCAGCTAAGGTGATTTTATCACGTCCAGGAAGCAAATCATATGAAACAAGCAAGGTAGAAAGGTTGGTCATATGATCAGAAGCACTTGAATCAATAATCCAAGTGATCTTAAGATTACCTAAAGTGGTTGCATGATTGGCAGAAGCCCTTATACCTGAATGAGCAAATGCAGAAGAAGCTGAATTTCCTGAAGGGTTGGAAGAAGTCACACCCTCTAGATGACTGATCATCTTCCCAAACTTTTCATATTCTGTTTCATTGCTGCCAACTGTGCACAAGCAGACATCTCTTCAGTATAGTACTTGTCACTATCTGGACTAGTAGCCACATTTGCACTCCCTGTCCTTTTACTATCATGCTTTTTCTGAAACCGAATGGGAAGTTAGGATGTAATTTCCAGCACTTGTCTTTGGTGTGCTTTGGCTTCTTGCAGTACTCACATATAACCTCTTTCTTCCCAGAGCCACTAGAAGTCCCTGCAACTCCTTTGGGTTTAACCCCCATATTCGCAAAGTGATCACTAATACCAGCCCCTTGAACCTGGACAATCCTTCTGCTCTCTTCACTGCTCACCAATGCATATGCTTGTGACAATGAGACACTCTCCTTGGATAAAATATCCTGTTTTGTGATATCATATTCTGGGTTTAGTCTGGTTAAGAACTCAAACACCCTATTTCTTTCAACCAGTTTCCTGTAGGTCTCTACATCATTGGTGGTGTCCCAAGTTACAGCTTCTATTAGGTCTATTTCTTGCCACAGAGACTTCAGGGTTGAGAAGTATACAGCTTAAGGTTTCTCCCCCTGCCTTAAATTCTTCACATCACTTCTCAATTTATAGGCTCTAGCCACATTTAGTTTTTGAGAATAGGTTTCTGCAACACTGTCCCAGATTTCCTTTGCTGAATTCATCCATAGATAGTGTTGGTTAATCTGTGACTGCATTGAGTTCACAAGCCACCCAATAACAGTGTAATTATCTTGCATCCACTTCTCATAGGATAGATCATCCTTTGAGGGAGCCTTCTTGCTTTCGGAGATAAAACTTCACTTTCCTCTACTACATATATAAATCTTTACCGATTGTGACCATGCCAAATAATTAGTTCCATCCAGCTTGACTGTGGTCACAGTCAATAAAGAATCAACAGGAGTCCCCTGAACTTGTCCAAATTCAGTAACATTCTTGTTTTCAATCTCTGAGGAGTCCATCATGTAACCACTTCAAATAGGATTTCAGCCGACTTCTACAAGTGTACTGAATGAGGATGAAGCAAGGACTGTGTTAAACCAGCCTCAAAACAGCAATACACAAAGCCAAACCACACCCGGAAGCTATGAGAACCAAGTCTGAAGCAGCACCTTGTTGTCTACACGAGACACTAAACAGGTTGGTTCGGCTTTCAAGAAGTAATCAGAAAACCTCCAAGCACTGTGCACCCAGTCGAAGCACATTTTCTAATCAGAAATTCTAGGTACTCATCAAAAAATACCCCAAAAGGAGCAAAGACCAGTCTGAATTGATGAAGAGGCATTTTTACAAACACAGTGTGGGCAGTAGAGAAGACCCCACTGTCAAAGATGAGAAACACCTCAGGAACAGTCCGTACAAGGCCCAAAAACAACCAAATAGAAGCAACAACTCGCAGCACTGAATCCAAAGATGTTTCGGCAGTTTGACAGTCCAGAAAAGGAATGAAAACAACCCAGAAATCTCTGGGTTAAACCAAATTAAAAACAGCCAAATAGTTGTACAGTTTTCAAAGAAACTTCGGACACTTCAATAGTCCAAAAACAGAAAAATAACCCAGAAATAACTGAACACAACTTACAATCTCTGACTTAAGCTCCAAATCAAAAACCGAACTGTTCTTTTTCTTTGATTCTTCCTGGTCACTGAACCACTCTCCAAGAGATTTGAGTCTTGGGCACCCTCCAATGACCTCCAAGAATTAGGTGGCACAAACTGAAGCTTCCAGCCCTAGAACACTCTCATGTAGTCAGCTGGACTACACCCACATGAGAGCCCAAGCCAAGTTCAGGCCTGCTCTGATACCAAGAAGAAAAACAGTCCTTGAGAGTGTAGGACTGTTTAGAATAGATGTCGAAATCAAAAGAAATCGAAACAACAGCAGAAAATACTTCTTCTATGGAGTAGAAGGTGAAGAAGAAGATGGTGGCAATAAGGGTTTAGAGTATGAGAGTTTCGAACCTTACTCTCTCTCTAACACCCTAACACTATTTTATTAAGTTAAATTTGAATAATTACAAGGAGGCCCTTAGTTGGGCAAGAAATTACAAAGATCATAACATAGAAAGGATGGGCCCAGAATAAGGCCCATTACAGAAAGGAACATAAACAGTAAGAAAGGATAAACAGCCTATGGGCCATTCGGCCCATCTTCTCTACAGTAATGAATTGGATGTTTATCACCCCCTCACTTCAACAACAACAGAGGGAACAACTTGATGTGACTCGATTTTTGGTGGGGCTGAAATCTGAATATGAACCAGTGCGGGCTCAGATACTAGGAGGGTCAGCTCTCCCTTCCTTAGAAGAGGTGTTTGCTCGACTTAGTAGGATTTCCATTGGATCTACCGAGAACCCTAATGTTTCTGATAGATCAGCCTTTGCGGTATCCAGAGGTCGTGGTGTTAGAGGTGGAGCTCAGGGAGCTCAGTCTGGCCGTAGTGGCAGCAATGGACCGGCATATGGCCAGAGTGGTGGTAGTGGACCTACATATAACTGTGGTGGTGGTCGTACTGGAGGTCGAGATTCAGGGAGAGACCGTGGCAGTGGACGTAATTCGGGTCCGAGGAGGTGTACACACTATAGTATGGATGGACATACCATTAATTATTGCTATGACTTGCATGGTCCACCCTCAACTTGGGCCAATCATGCCGTGACTAGTGACAGTAACTTCAAACAGGAGAGTCATTCAGCTGATCAGATACCTTCTACATCCATAGATGTTACTAGGAAGGAGATGATGAGTGTTCCCCATGATGAGTATGAGAGGTTTGTTCAGGCCACATCTCAGCAGAACACGGCCACTCTCGCACACTCAGGTATGGCTTATTTGGCATCCACACCCAATCCCTGGATTATTGATTCTGGAGCCTCCGATCACATGATTGGAATTCCAGGTGTGTTTTCTTCCCTCTCTCATTACCCAACATCACAATCTGTTACCCTTGCTAATGGTTCCACATCTTCCATTTGTGGTGTTGGTAATGTTAACATGGATCCTGTATCCTTATCCTCAGTTTTGTATGTCCCTAAATTTCCTTTTAATCTTATGTCAGTTAGTAAATTGACCAAGTCTCTTAATTGCTCCATTACCTTTTACCCCTCTTCGTGTGTTTTTCAGGATCTCAAGGGGATGAAGATTGGTGGAGGGCATGAAGCTGGTGGATTGTATTATCTTGATGGTGGTGGAAGTACGTCAACAGCTCTCCAATCGTCTCTTTCTCCTCTCCAGTGGCACTGTAGATTTGGTCATCCTTCACTGAAAGTTTTAAAGTCTTTGGTTCCTTCATTGAGTCATCTGTCTGTTTTGGATTGTGAGTCGTGTCAGTTGGGGAAACATCATCGTGTTCCCTTTAGTCCTAGAGTTGATAATCGTATGTCGAGTCCTTTTTCTTTGGTTCATTCAGATGTTTAGGGTCCTTATAAAGTAATGTCATACAATGGATATAAATATTTTGTCATTTTTGTTGATGATTATTCAAGGATGATGTGGCTCTATTTAATGAAAGAAAGGAGTGAATTGTTTACCATTTTCCAAAAATTTTATGCTGAGATTCACAACCAATTTGGTGTTCACATTAAAATTTTTCGTTCCGATAATGGTTGTGAATATTTCTCTTCATCATTTCAAGAATACCTAGACCAACATGGCGTTATCCATCAAACTTCGTGTACCTACACCCCACAACAAAACGGGGTGGCTGAGAGAAAGAACCGTCATCTTTTGAAAACAGCTCGATCCCTCATGCATCACATGAATGTCCCCAAATCTTTTTGGAGTGATGCAGTGCTTACTTCTTGCTTCTTGATTAATCGGATGCCCACGTCTATCCTTGATGGTCATTCTCCATTCACCACATTGTTTCCTACCTTGTCTCCGTTTTCTCTTTCTCCTTGGGTTTTTAGGTGTGTTTGCTTCATTCATAATCTGGGGCCAGGAAAGGACAAGTTAGATGCACGATCTATTAAGTGCATCTTCCTTGGCTATTCCCGAACTCAGAAAGGGTATAAGTGTTATCATCCCAGCTCTCGACGTTCCTTTGTGTGTGTTGATGTTACCTTCTTTGAGTCTACTCCATTTTTCTTGGGGTTCGGTGATGTTTCTTCCTCTTCATCACCTCCTCCCCTTACTCTTCCAGTTGTGGATTTTGTTCCTCTTGTTCCAACTATGACCAAGTCCTTACCTCCGGTGCCACCACCTATCCATCACGTGTATACACATCGCCCACATGTACCAGCTCCTCCTCCAGTTCCATCATCGTCGATAGATCCAGCAATTGTTCCCACACCAGCCCCAACCCCAGTATCTGATCTTGATCTTCCCATTGCCTTGCAGAAAGGTAAACGCAGTTGTACCCTTCATCCTATTTCTAATTATGTTTCACTGACTCACCTTTTCGCTTCCCATCGCCTGTTTATCTCTTTGTTATCCTCTGTTGTTATCCCTAAGGATGTTCAGGAAGCCCTTGCCTCTCCAGGATGGTGTTGTGCGATGGAAGAAGAACTCTCAGCTCTGGCCCATAATCATACATGGGAACTCACCACTCTTCTCCTAGTAAACAGGCTGTTGGTTGTAAATGGGTTTATACGATTAAGTATTTACCTGATGGTAGTGTAGAGCGGCTGAAAGCTAGACTGGTTGCCAAAGGGTATTCCCAAACCTATGGTATTGATTACATAGGGACTTTCTCCCCAGTTGCTAAGATTGGTTCAGTTCGTGTTGTGGTTTCTCTTACTGTGATGTATGATTAGCCTCTCTATTAGCTTGATATCAAGAATGCCTTCTTGCATGGTGATCTGCTCGAGGAGGTCTATATGGAGTAACCACCAAGATTTGTTGCTCAGGGGGAGGATGGTAAGGTGTGCTGACTAATGAAGGCCATTTATGGGCTTAAACAGTCTCCTCGAGCATGGTTTGGCAGATTTAGTGAGGTGGTAAAGAAGTTTGGTATGAAACAGTGCCAAGTTGACCATTCAGTCTTCAGTCATGACTCTCACGCAGGGAAGATCCTATTGGTGGTGTATGTAGATGATATTGTCACTACCGGAAATGATAAAATGGGCATTGATAGATTGAAGACTTTTCTGCAAGAACATTTTCAAACAAAGGACCTTGGTAAATTGAAGTATTTCTTGGGGATAGAAATAGCAAGGTCTAAGCATGGTATTAACTTGTGTCAGAAGAAATATGTTCTTGATTTGCTTGAAGAAACAGGTTTGTTAGGTGCTAAACCAGCTGAAACACCTATGGAAACAAACACTAAGCTGAGCAGTGATATGGGTGAAGTGTTTGAAGACCCTAGTAGATACTGGCGGCTGGTAGGTAAACTGAACTACCTAACCATCACTCAGCCAAACATTTCATTCACAGTTAGTGTGGTAAGTCAGTTCATGCAGAAACCTCTGGTTCCACATTGGGTTGCGGCTCTAAGGATTGTAAGGTATTTAAAGGGGTCTCCTAGTCGTAATTTGATATACAGAAGTGGTGGAAAACTTGAATTTGAAGAATATACTGATGCTGATTGGGCCGGTTCTGTATCTGATAGAAGATCTACCACAGGCTATTGCACTTTTCTTGGGGGTAATCTGGTGACATGGAAAAGCAAGAAGCAAACAGTTGTGGCAAGAAGCAGTGCAGAGGCAGAATATAGAGCTATGGCACATACTACTTGTGAATTAGTGTGGCTAAGGAACCTTCTATAGAAGATGGGATACACTGTTGATACTCCGATGAAGCTCTACTGTGACAATCAGGCTGCAATTAATATTTCCTCTAATCCAGTGTTTCATGAGAGAACCAAGCACATAGAGGTTGACTGTCACTTTGTTAGAGAGGTGCCGAGTGGAGTGATAGACATTGCATATGTCAACACAGGGAACCAGTGGGCAGATTTGTTTACTAAAGGATTGAGTCGGGGTAGAGTGGACTACATATGTAACAAGCTGGGATTATATGATATATACTCTCCAGCTTGAGGGGGAGTGTTAGTGTCGAGTATGTAGGGGTATTTATCTTTGTACTTATGGTTAGGTGCTGATGTGTAAGTTTATGTTAGATCTCCCTAACTTAAGTAGGGGCACATGTGACTTTTCCACAATATTTTTAGTAATATAAAACAGATCCAGCCGAATGGGAGGGTTGACTTTTCTCTCATTCAAACCAGACCTTTTCCTCCTTGTCCTCTCTTCTACTCTTCTCCTTTCTCTCTTTCTCTTTCTCTCTCTCTTCTCTCTTTTCCTTGACTGTTACCAATCTAACAGGCAGGCTGAACTCTAATACATGGCATATTTCCATTTCCATGGGTACCAACATGGCAACACATAAAATTACTAGAATCAACCAAGGTTCAAAATTTCAATATGTATCAGGCCATATCGGCCGATACGTATCGTATCGGGTCCAGGGGATGTTTCGGGATTTCGACCGGTTCAGGGGGTGGACGGACCTTAAACCGGCCTCTCTGAACCAGATTTGATAAAAAATAAAAAAAAAAAGATATCGATACTGCCCGATACGCCTCTACTAGCGTATTGGGCATATCGATATTTTGAACCTTGGAATCAACATGTTCATCAATGAACACTATCAGTGCTACATGGAATACTAGAGATAGTATTATGATGTAAGTTGGTGACAATATTTTAGATATGTTTTGTAGTAGTGTCACTGCCCACCCAACAGACATGATTACCACTTTGAGCCAGCTCAAAATTCTTTTCAAACTTGAAGTTAAATCGTAGTTTCTATTGTATAATAAATTATTTGGTTGAACTATTAGAATCATTTACACTTTCTATGAGTTTAAATTTTTCTTGAACTCACTCGATCATGTAGTTTTGACTATATCATGATTTGGAACAAGGTCATAATTTAAAATAGTCTACCTATGCATTTTTTTATTATTGCATAAAAAAGAATTCTATATTTTGCACATTTTACAAAGTTTGCACCATGTCTATAATTTTTACAATATTTCCATATGATGTTTCCAACATATTTACTATATTTAGGTGACTGACACTTTCATTGGTATCAACATTTTAAACCTTGAATGGAAGTATTGATGCTATCAAGAAAATGATTGGAGAAGTCTTAGTTTAACAGCATATACCTGGACAAATGAAAATGAAACAAGCCGAGAATTCCCAAGCCATCTTAATCCTCTAATAGTACTATTATGAACAGAAAAGCTCGCTGCTACAGCATTGGCAGAAACATCAATGACCTCGATTGTCCCACTTTGAGTTCCTAAAGCGATCAGTGGTACAGCTACAGCAGGATTGTTACCACCACCTTCACAAAATCATTCAATTTAAAGGCTAACAGAAATCTGTCGTAAACATAAGATGAATAGAATACAGAAGCTACATATACTGGACTTACGAGCCAAGGTAGCTGTTAAAGAAGGGGAAGGTACAGCTAGCGTTGTGACTGTTGAAGAAAGAAGATGAAGCTGGCCAACTAAGTCGATCTGTAACAAGTGAATTAAAAACAGAAACAAGCAACTTAAAAATATAGAATTGCAAGTCAGTAGATAGTTCATTACCACAAGAATTTCCTCATCCAACAACAAAAACAGCAAAAACTGTTAAAAATAGTAGTATAAACATGGTGATAAAATTTGTGGACCAGTTGAAAACCAAGTGATATGAAAAAAGGGTGCAGAAACATCACTACTTGTATGCAATCTTGACCAGGAGGAGGAAGAACACAAAAACTATAAAAAAATGAGTGTTTCAAAAACCAAAAATAACCATAAAATCAATGAAAACAAAAATCTGATCAAACTTGTAGTCCTGTACTCAGTCCTCACCACTATACTGGTGATCATAGCCATTAATACATAAAAGATCAAATTTCGGAATATAAAAGAGAAAAAAATAAATAAAGCTCTAGCTGGGGATAGTTGAAACTTGAAAGTTAAATGTTAATTACACATAGTAGGTTTGGGCCTCGCAAGAAAGAGCCCAAGTTATGCACTAGAGGCTTCTGCATTGTTTGCATAATCAACATCCAAAGGAGCCATTATGTTGGACTGACAAATTAGGGGTAATCATGGGCCATGCTGGTCCAGGCTTTCGGCCTATGACTTCAAATATAAAATATTATACACCTGGGCTTAGCTTTTGCCAAAATTTGAATGGGCCCAGACCAAAGCCCAAGCCTAAAGAAGCCCAGCCCATGAAGAGGTCTACACACACAGACACATGTATTATATTGCGGGCCAGGCCTGGCCCAGAAATTTCTGGGCCTGATGCAGGCCCATGCTGAGTCTGGACACAAAATCTAGGCCCAAGCCTGGAAATTTCTGGGCCGGGCTAGAAATGATCACCCTTGGTACAAATAACAGCCAATCCTAGCTTCATTACTTTGAAGAGAGATTTAGACCTGACAAATAAGATTGGATCCAGTAGATCTCTTAGGGCTATGTCTGTATCCAACTGCAAATATAGCACGCATTCTGCATAGGGATGTCAACAGGTTGGTTTCAGTATGGTGATGCAGGCCCAGGCTGGGTCTGGACACAAAAAACAGTCAATCCTAGCTTCATTACTTTAGAGAAAGATCTGGAGCTGATAAAAAAGATGGGACCCAGTAGGTCCCTTAGGTCTATGTCCGGATCAAACTGCAAAGATAGGCATGCATTCTGTATAGGGATGTCAAGTATGGGTTTGGCTCAACTCAAACCTAATGCAAAGTAACTCCAACTTGAACGTTACCTGAACTGACTAAATGAAGAGAGGGTACTGAACCTGACCCAAGTGTATAATACAAATATATTACACCTATACTCAACCAAGTGTATAATACAAATATCTCAATGCTGCAATGTCATAGGGTCGGGTTTAGCATGGGTTCACCTCATCCCAAATCCAACCAAAAAAACCGATAAAGGATGACCCAACCCTAAGCTGATAGGGTCAAGTAAATGTGGGTTTTACCACTTAACCCAAACCACTGACATCCCTAATTCTGTAGTTCTCCAAGTTGTGGCAAAGCACATAATTTTGGGAGACCAATTCTATTTCTGCACCCGCAAATCCACCAATCCAAATGCAAACCAATAAGTTTCATATTGACTTCCCTTTATGTTAAAGCTCATGAGTTGAAGTAGTGAGAAATGATTTGGGAGATCATGGATTGAAGTATTAAATACCACTTTAATACTCAAGTTGTTAAAAGAATGAATTATGAAGAGCTAGAAGACTAGAAACCCACATATTATCAGCTTCAACAATGTGTTTTTTTTATCGGCAGAAAAGTGATTTTATAAATATTTGGAATGGAGAAATGATAAGTATAACTTTTTTAACTCGCTTTGCTATTCCAAATTACATGGATGCCCAAAACAGTTCTTGCCTCATAGCCCCTTGTTTAGCTAGGGAGTCAGCTAAACTGTTTGCACACCTTCTAACCCATTTAAATTCAACCACTATTTCTTTTGCAATCGTTTCCACTTCCCTTAGAATATACTTTGGGGACCAAGGAATATGCCTATTGAATTTAGCCCAGGATAATGACTACTTGTGAGTCTCCTTCCACCTCAATCATCCTAAACCTCAATTGCTTAGCTAACCTGAGGCCTTGCAATAAAGCCATCAGTTCAGCCTTCAAAGAATTTCTGAAGCCAATTGGTCCTGAGAAGATAGCCAATATCCTTCTCTCTGAATTTCTCTATTCCAGCCACACCCGGGTTACCAAGAGAGCTCCCATCAAAGTTCAATTTAAATCTGAGGCCAATCAACCTAAGGATTTCCAACCCATTAGCCTGGTGACCAGTACCTATAAAATTTTAGCCAAAGTCCTGTCTTTGAGGCTTAAAGAAATCCTCCCCTCTCATAAGCCAGTTCCAAGGAGCCTTCGTCCAAGGGAAACAAATTATGAATCAAATCCTGATAGCTAATGAATGTGTAGAAGAAATGAAGAGATCTAGGAAGGAAGGATTTGTATGCAGGTTGGATTTAGAAAAGGCTTATGACTTGGTGGATTGGAACTTCCTACTAGAAGTAATGCAGCAAAGGGAATTTGGGGAGAGATGGTGTAATTGGGTATTTAGTTGTGTTCGGTCTTGTCATTTTTCCATCCTTCTTAATGGAGTGGTGAAAGATTTCTTTCCAGCCTGTAGAGGTTTAAGGCAAGGAGATCCCCTCTCTCCTTTTCTATTTACCCTAGTGGCGGATGTTTTTAGTAGGCTACTCTCTAAGGCAGATGGGGAAGATGAAGGGTTGGAGAGTGGGTAGAAACAGGGTCTTGGTGTCTCATCTCCAATTTGCAGACGATATCATAATTTTTTGTGAAGGGGGAGACCCTAGGAGTGTGAGGAAGCTAAAAGAACTGGTTCAAAGGTTCGAAAAGGTGTCCAATCTGAAAATCAACTTGGACAAAAGTTGTGTAGCAAGGATTAATATGGAAGAGAGTGTCTTAAGTTTGGTCACGGAGTGCTTAGAGTGTAAAATTACCCCTTGGCTTTTGACCTATTTAGGACCTACCCTAGGAGCCAACCCTAAGGAGAGTAGATTCTGGATCTCAGTTGTAGAAAGATGTAGTAAGAGATTGGCCACCTGGAAAAAGAGTTAACATCTCTTTGGGAGGGAGGATTACCTTGATAAGATCTACTTTGGCTAACTTACCTATCTACTTCCTCTCCGTTTTTAGGACCCCTCCAAGGGAAGAAAAGAAGTTAGAAAAGATTATGAGGGATTTCCTTTGGGAACTAGGAGAGACAAGAAAAGACCACGTAATCAATTGGAGTGTTGTGTGTAAAAGTAAGGAAGAGGATGGACTAGGTCTTGGGAATTTGAGAAAGAAAAATACAACTCTTCTAGGAAAATGGTTATGGAGGTGGCCACTGGAGCGGGAACATTTGTGGACTGAAGTAGTGGATAGTATTCATGGGAGATTGGAAAGCGGCTGGGATGTTGGTGTATCACATCGGACTACTTTGGCAACACCTTGGAAAGCAATCCACAATGTGCTTCCTCAGTTCCTCAATTTTATCAGGTATGATGTTTGTTCAGGAAACCTAATCCGTTTTTGGGAAGATGTTTGGCTTGACGACCGGTCCCTAAAGGACCTGTTTCCTTCTTTATACTCCATTTCCTTACACAAAAATAAGGTGATTTCGAGCTTTGTAGTCCTTTCTACTTCACCTTTGAATCTTAACTGGGATTTTGGGTTTCGAAGGGGGCTGAGGGATGAAGAAGCCTCTTGTTTGGCAGAGCTTCTCTCACGTTTGGATATTGTTTGCTTTGAATCCTCTAAACCAGACAGGAGAGTTTGGTCACCAAATCCTAAGGTCTCTTCTCTTGTGCCTCTTTCTTTAAATCTCTTTGCCAGCCCTCTTCCTCTCTGTTGTTTCCCTAGAAGGAAGTTTGATTTCAGCTGATCCCCCCTAAAATCAAGGCTTTCTGTTGGGAAGTGGATATGGGAAAATCAACACTCTTGACTATTTGCAAAAGAAAAGGCCGTTTCTGTATTTCCCCAAATTGGTGCACTATGTGTAAATCTGATGGTGAATCTTGTTTTCACTTATTTATTTCATGTTCTTTTACTGCAGAAATTTGGGAGTGGATTTTCTCTTTATTTGGATGCAAGTGAAATATGCCAACGGAGATTAAATTGTTGTTTGATCCATCTACATTTACTTGGCCGAAGAAAAGGGGAAGGATGATGTAGAGATGTGCTAGAGCAGTAGTGGTTTGGACATTGTGGGAAGAAAGAAATGCCATAATCTTCCAAGAGAAGGAGAGAAATAAGCAGCAAATTATGGACTGTGTTTTGGCTAGAACTATACATTGGCTACAAACGGTGGATCTGTTTAAAAGTTTCTCCTTTGATGACATGTGGGGGAATTTGTCTGCAGTAGCTTCTAGTTCATTGCAAAAGACTAAGCTACGATTGACTTGGACGCCACCCATGGAAGGATTCATGAAGCTGAATTTTGATGAGAGTAGTTGAGGCAATCCGGGACTTTCTAGAATTGGAGGAACCATCAGAGACAAGGATGGGAATCTGAGAGCACTCTACTCAGGAGCAATGGGAATTGGAGACTCTATAAGGGCAGAACTATATGCAGTCCTACAAGGTGTACAGATTGCAAGGGAAATAGGGGTGGAGTGCTTGGTGATAGAGGGGGACTCTAAGGTGGTGATGGGTTGGCTTAGAGATTCAGATTCAGTGATATGGTGCTACAGAAATGAATTGAAGAAATTCAAATGGGAGACACAACATATGAATTTAGTCATACAATGGGTGGGAAGGGAGAACTCATTTGCTGATTGCTTAGCCAAACAAGGAGTAACTGGGGATCAGTTGTATTGGGCCCAATTGTAAATTTGTGACGGTTCTTTTCTTTTAAAGGGTGAGGCTGCACCTCACGCTTCCCATTGGGATGCTTGTAACAGTTTTTATTATACCCATAATGAACTTTTAATGAAATTTTATTTATCAAAAAAAAATCAGCTTCAACAATGTTCATGTTACACATGTTAGATATTTCTACTCATTCCCCCTTAAATACCAAAAGAGAAAGACATGGAAGTAAGACGCAAAACTGATCTAGAAAAGAGTTTCTTTACCAACCTTAAAAGACAAATCTCCAACGGTATGAGTTGAGTTGCACGTGTGACCAGAACTACTTTGTGCAGACTCTGATTCCTTATTTGCATCTGATACAGGTTCATGGATGGAAGTATCTAGTCTGTTAGTATGTATTTCTTCAACTCTCACTTCACCAGCATCAATAAGCCCTGGATTCATGATAGGCTTCTGAGCATCTCTAGCCCCTTCAGCAGTCAGAAGCCAGTTCCATATTTTCCCATCATCAGTGATGGATAACAAATGTGCCATAAAATTGAGAATAGACTTGCTACAACGATCTAAATGGGTGTCATAATCCCAAAAAGGTGAAGTGTGAGGTGAATTAGAATAGAGATCAACAACATTTTGTAGTGTTGACACTGATTGACAGCGAATGACGGCAAGAACAATGGGAGAAGGAACCGATGTGCCAATTGAGGGCATTAGTTCTTCCACCACACACATTGTATATGCCTGTTCTCCCCTGCAACAAGAAGCAAATAAGTATACCCTGAGTCCAGGGAAGGAAAAGGCATTAAAAATATGCCAGTGCCTCGATATGTTTTTTAAAAGGAAAAAGGATGCACAAAAGAATAAATTAATCATACTATATCTCCAATTTAGGAAAAATGCAACCTCATTTAAATATTATCATTAAAATTCTATACAACATATAGAACAGGTACTCTAGTTATTAAATACCAAAATAGTTTCTCAGAAATAGAGTTGCAATGCTGCATATATTCACCTTTGAGATTTAAAAAACCATGTATTTTAAGCAAGCACCATGAAAGTGATGCAATGTCTTTAGAAGAAGATCTACAAAGATAAAAGGTTATATGGAAACAAAAAAACAAAAAAAAAAGTTAAAATTCTGGCTGTACTTAACATGTAACCACGCTTTTCCATAGGTTAGAGAGCCCTGCGAAAAAACAAAGCTAATGAAAACTGAAAATTAGCTCGTTGGGCAATCCAGGAAGAGCAGGCATAGGGGGAGTATTTAGATACAACTGAAGAGTGGTAGTGACCTTGTTTTCAGGACCAATTGGCTTTGGAGACTTGGTTCATGCTGAAATATTGGCTCTTACAAGGAATAAGATTTGCAGTACAGCTTGGAGTTAGGGAATTGGAAGTTGAAGGAGATTCACAATTAGTCATTTCATGGACCAAGAAAATCAATTCACTCCCTTGGAAATATAGACATGATTTCAGGGAAATTGATGGGACCATGTTTTCAAAAGAGGGGATTTTGCAAATCTTGAAAGCAAGGGGCTGAATGGATCTGAGTACAGTTCCCCTAATAGTGAAGCATAAGGATGGAGTTTGCACCAGTAAGGAGATGGAGAAGAGTTCTGAAGATTGAGGCAAAAAAGTTTGTCTTGGAAGAAGTTTGGACAAGAAGAGGAGTTGCCCTGAAGGTAGTGGAAAGCTTCGCTGATTCTAGAAGAGAAAGCAATATCCTGGCTTCAGGGATTCCTGGAGGGAGCGAAGAGAACTTTGAGAACAATAGAATGGAAGTGTAGTCTTGTGGAAGAAGGAAGAAGGTATGCTGCTGAAAGAAGAGAAAACAAAAAAGGAAGATTTGTGGGTATATACGAATATTATGGAGATGGTATGAAACAGTTCACTTGCTTCCCTGAAGGGAGAGAAGCATCGGGTTGGGAAAAACAAATACAAGCAATGCAGGATTTTCTGGTGTTAGTATATGAAAGACGAAGTTCTCCAATCAGAAAGGAAGAGGGTCAGAAGAATCTTGAAGAGAAGATGGAATTAACAGACTGGAAGGAAACACAAAATAAGGGAACCAATACAGATAAGGATGTTCAGATTGATTAAAGATTAGGGTCAATGAGAATGTGGATCAATAAAGCCAAAACAGAATGGGAGAACAAATTAGTATTATCCATGAGTAAGGATGTTACAGATTGGAAAACCCTGGGTGAAGAGATTCAACAAATTTTGAAGGTATCAGAAATGCTGCAGATTATTCCTATTGATGGGCAGAAGGCTGTGATTTTCTGTGAAAATCCCTGGCCAGACTTTGAAGCTGTGTCGGCAGTAACAAAGCAAGGAATGGCAGTGGTAGGAAGATGGTCCCCAAGTTGTAATGAGAAAACAGTAAACCCAACAGAAAGCATTGAGATGAGAAATCTGGGGCTGCCTTATCATCTATGGTCGGATGAGGTTTTTAACAGAATTGCAAAGTTGTCTGGTGGGGAACTCTCAACTGTGGATGCCTCAGATCTCCGAGCTGTGCATATAGAGGTGAATGGAGCAAAGCCAGAACTCATCCCACATTCTGTAGATGTTTCCTCAGATGGTCAAATGTTCAAAGCCTGGATAGCCTCCTCTGTGGAAGCTCAATGGTGGAAGGAAGGAAGGACTGGAGAAGATGAAGCTGGCGTGGCCAAAATCTGGTCTCGAGGAAACCTTGGAAAGAGAGAACAGAGAAAATTAGGAAGTTTCATGAATAAGGAAACTGAAAAGACTGAGAATTGAAAGGTGTAAATCAAGCTACCTCTCAGTGTGGTAATTCGAAGCAGCAGGTCGGAATTTCAACGGGCAGGTGCAAAACCTTCGGTCAGGCTTTAATGAAATCAAAAGGTGGAGGTGTGGCAGGTTCAAATTCAAACAAAGGACCAGGGGTGGGGACAAATGGGAGAGAAGTAACTCCTGGTGGGCCTTCAAATGGTTTGGCCCAGTCACGAGAAAAACTAAATAGACACGTGACTTTAGTAGATAATGGGGCGCTGCTGGGCTGATTAGGCCTGGCCCATTAAAAAGGAAGTCATGTGATCACTTAAGTGATCACGTGACTATAACAAGAGGTCGAATTTTGGGGGACCATTGTTTGGGTGTATCATCATCCCAAACTGAAGTTGCGGTGGCGATTTCTTTCTCCAAACACAATTCTCCAGCTGCAGGTTCGATGAGAAGCTCTAGTTTGGGGCTTGCTTGGGTGCCGAGACTGGTTTCCTACTCTACTAGTCCAGAGAAGCTGAATCCAAGGTACAATAGAACAAAGAACAGAGATGAAACATTAGATTCAGGGCGGATCTTTAGAGGACAGTATGGAAGGAGAGAATTCTGAAGGTTTTAGCCTTGGAAGTATTCAAAGTAAGTGCCACTCTCGACTTGGGGAAGAAGCGGAAGAAGGCTTGAAACTACTGTTTGATGACGATCTCTCTACTACACTTCCTAGACTCTCAGTCCAGTCCGACAAAGGGGAAGGAAGATTAGGCACCACCTCGGGGGAAGTAAAATCTAAGACAAAAAATAGCGGAGATCTATGTTCAGAACAAGACCAAATACAGGATATTAGTAGGGGCTGTAAAGTCAACCCAGAAACTCTTAGTAGAGCTATAAACTGCCCTGTTCCCACGGCTAACTATCTAGAGGGTGATTCTGAAGGTAACACCTCTGACTTTAGCCCAAATATTGGGGTTAAAGGGTCGCCAAATCCTCCAGTAAATCCTACCTGTTTACAAAAGTCTCTTTTGAACCCGATTTTTGTTGCTACTAATGTTTCTTCCAGTCCTGTGTATGTTGTGCCTACAGGGGAGACTAACCCAACCTTGCAGTCTGCCAATCAAAATGATCAAATGCAGGGAACAGAGGTGATTGGAGATTTATTTTCAGAAACTGTAGACATGGAAATCGGGGATAGAATTTGGGAGATGATTATGGAACTGTTTAGAATTCAGGTGGAGGAAAAGAGATGGCTGAACAGATTGAAAGGGATGAGGAGGGTAACACTCCTAATCCTATTGTTGGAGAGGAAGTAAAGGGTGATGGTAGATTAAATGCAGAAGCTGGTTCAAAAAAACAAATGGGGAAAACAAGGAAAAAGGGTCCAAATAGAAAGAAAGAGGGGAAAGAGAAGCTAGAGGAGCCTAGGTCTAAAGGAGCTGGTGTAAAAAGCAGAGAAATGAGGGGGAAAAGCTAAAATGTTAGATGGATTATGATAAAGGGGGTGTTTGAAAAAGGAAAAGAAGAAGCGGTGAGTGGTTTGTTTGGTTAAGGGGTATTTTGTCACGGTCTCCACGAAATTGATAAGCTGGAATGTAATAAGAGAGGGTTAGGAAGCTCAAGAAAAAGAGGAGTGATTAAGGATCTGTTGAGAAGAGAAAAACCAGATATTATGTTGATTCAAGAATCTAAGTTGTCTGAGTTAGATAGGAATTGAGTAAGAAATATTTGGTCAGTGAGAGACATAAGTTGGGCATACGCACAATCTTGGGGAGCTTCAAGGGGAATTATAACTTTGTGGAAAAATGCTGAGATGGAGTGTACTGAGGAGTTAATTGGGAAGTATTCAGTGTCCATTAAGTTGAAGAGGAGGATGGATGACTGGGAATGGGTTTTAACTAATGTGTATGGACCCACCTCTTATAAGGAAAGGGAGGGACTTTGGGAGGAGTTAGCAGCAGTGAGAGGTCTATGGGAGGGCCCCTGGTGTTTGGGAGGAGACTTCAATGTCATAAGATTTTTAAGTGAATCAAACAACCCAAATCACCGGGTTACAATGAGTATGAGGAAGTTTAACCTCTTCATAGAGACCTTTGAGTTGCGGGATTTACCTATTCAGAGGGAAAATTATACTTGGTCAAATTTTCAAGAGGTTCCCACTTGTTGTAAGTTAGACAGATTCCTATTCACAACTGATTGGGAAGTGGCTTGGCGGGGATTAGTAGTTACAGCACTGCCAAGACCTGTTTCAGACCATTGCCCAATAAGTTTGACCCAAGAGAGATTGGGGGGTGGCCCCTGCCCTTTTAGATTTGAGAATATGTGGCTTCTGCACCCTGAATTCTTGCCAAAGGTGAAGGAGTGGTGGGAGAAAGATCAAGTGGATTTCAGATGGAAGGGTTATAGATTCTATAAGAAATTGCAATTGCTGAAGGCAAGAATTAAGTTGTGGAATAAAGAGAGTTTTGGAAAGACTGAAGAAAGAAAACAGGAAATTCTCAGTAGAATAGAGGAGCTAGATGGTGAGGAAGCTAAGAGAAGTTTGAGTTCAGAAGAGAGGAAAGAGAGATGGGGGTTAAAGAAGGACCTGGAAGACATTCTAAGAAAAGAGGAGGTTACTTGGAGACAAAAATCTAGATGTCAATGGTACAGGGAAGGGGATGGCAATACCAGTTTTTTCCATATGTTGGCAAATGGTAGAAAGAGGAAAAACTCAGTGTTGAAATTGGAATGGAATGGGCAAGTATTGACAAGAGATAAGGACATAGCCCAAGCTTTGTGAATCACTTCAAAACACTCTATGAGGGTCCAAGGAGGTCAAGAGAAAACTTAGAGGGCCTGGACTGGAGGGTTGGGAATAGAGAGTTGTTGGATTCCTTGGAAAGGAAATTTGAGGTTCGGGAAGTGAAAAATGCAGTCTTCTCGATGGAGAGATCTAAAGCCCCAAGACCTGATGATTTTACGATGGCTTTCTATCAAGATTGTTGGGAAATAATTGAGAGTGACTTGATGGAGGTGTTTGATGAGCTCTATGAGAGGGGCAAATTTAACTCAGGTGCAAATGAAACCTTCATCACTTTGATACCAAAGAAAGTGGATGCAATCCAACCGAAGGATTTTAGGCCCATAAGTCTAATAGGAAGCATGCACAAAATCATTTCCAAGGTTTTAGCCCTAAGAATAAAATATGTTCTTCCCTTGTTGATTTCTCCAAATCAAGGGGCTTGTGTGTTTGGGAGACAAATAATAGATCAAATTCTCATTGCCAATGAATGTGTAGAGTTTAGAAGAAGGAAAAAACAAAAGGGACTAGTTTGCAAGTTGGACTTAGAGAAAGCTTATGACATGATGGATTGGGAGTTTCTGTTGGAAATTCTTAAGAGTAGAGGTTTCGGAGAGAGATGGTGTAAATGGGTGAAGGGTGCATTTCTTCATGTCATTTTTCAATTCTGGTAAATGGAGTAGAAAAAGATTTTTTTCCTACCAAAAGGGGCCTAAAACAAGGAGATCCTTTATCTCCCTTCCTTTTTACTCTGGTAGCTGATGTGTTGAGTGAGTTGATCATAAGGGCAGATGCCAACAACGTGGTTAGAGGTTGGAGAGTTGGAAGGGATGAAGTGGTGGTTACACACCTACAATTTGCAGATGATATTATTTTGTTTTGTGAAGGGAAAACAGAAGAACTCATGAACCTAAAAAGGATAGTCCATAAATTTGAGAGGATCTCCAACCTTAAGATTAATTGGGGCAAGAGTTGTGTGGCAAGAGTAAATTTAGGGAGTGAAGAGGTGATTCGACTAGCTGGACTATTGGGGTGTGAAGTAGGGGATTAGCCATTACAATATTTGGGACTACCTTTGGGAAGAAATCCTAATATGGATAGTTTCTGGTATCCAACGATTGAGAAATTTACAAAGAGACTTGCGAATTGGAAGAGAAACTACATTTCTTTGGGAGGTAGGATAACCCTAATAAAGTCAACTTTGGCTAACTTACCAGTGTACTTCCTATCTACCTTTAGGATACCGGTGAAAGTGGCAAACCAGCTAGAGAAGATTATGAGGAACTTCCTTTGGGAGCCAGGAGACACCAAAAGACCACCTAGTGAAGTGGGAGGTGGTTTCTAGAAGTAAAGATGAAGGGGGCCTAGGAATAGGAAATATTAGGCTAAGAAACACAGCATTATTGTGGAAATGGTTATGGAGATTGCCATTGGAACAGGACAGACTTTGGCATAGAGTGATTATTAGCATTCATGGATTGGCAGACAATGGTTGGGATGCAAGAGTCGACCCCAGGGCTTCCCGATGCTCTCCCTAGAAAGCTATTCATGGTATTTTACCTTCATTCCTTCCTTACATCAAATTTGATACTTGTGCAGGAAATAAAGTGTTGTTTTGGGAAGATGCTTGGGTTGGAGACATTCCCCTTAATGAAAGGTTCCCTTCTATTTATTCACTTTCTGGAAATAAAAGAAAAGTGATCTCTTCAGTTTTTACTGATAACTCTTGGGACTTGGGTTTGAGGAGAGGTCTAAGGGAGTTGGAAATGGCAATGGTGGATGAAAACCTTCTAGGGTTAACCTACCTGGATCAATCTTGTTTGGACAGTAGAATTTGGAAACCTTCCCCATCTGGCATGTTCACTTGTTCCTCTTTTTTTTATGTCCTCGTTCAATCATCAAACCCTATAAGGAGCTTTCCTTCAAAGGAGATTTGGTGTCAGCCTGTACCCCCAAAAATTCGGGCTTTTTGTTGGGAGGTGGTTCTCCAAAAAATCAATACTCTAGATATGTTGCGAAGAAAAAGGCCAAATGTATGCCTATCACCCCATGTTTGTAGCCTAAGTTTGGAATCTGGTGAGACGATCACACACCTATTAATTTCTTATTCATTTGTGTGCTTTATTTGGGCCTGGTTCTCTTCTATCTTTGGTTGTAGGTGGACACCTCCCCCAGATGTGGCAAGCCTTTTTGACCCAAGCTTTTTTAGGCAACCGAAGAGACATGCAAGATTAATGTGGAGAGCCACAAGAGCAGCTATCTTATGCTCAGTTTGGGAAGAAAGGAACAATAGAATCTTTAAAGGAGTGGAGAAATCCAAGGAGGCAATTGTAGAAAGGATAATTATTATGACTATTCAATGGTTGAAAACTTTGGATTTGTTTAAAGACTTCTCAGTTGAAGACATTTATAGGAATTGGGAAGTAGTGGCATCTACAACTTCCATGAAACCTATTGTGCAGGAATTGTGGTCCCCACCAACACAACAAAGAGTGAAATCGAACTTCGATGGGAGTTCTAAAGATAACCCGGGCCCTTCAGGTATAGGAGGAGTATTCAGAGATGAAAATGGCAGAATTATGACTTTGTTTTCAGGACCAATAGGAGTGGGGGACTCATTGAGAGCGGAGGTGATGGCCTTGCTTCAAGGTGTAAGATAGAGGGAGACTCTAAATTGTTGATTGAGTGGCTGCAATCTAGTAAGTTGGGAGCCTGGATTTATAGACAGTCCATAAAGGAAATCCTCAACATAACAAGGGAGATCGTGCATGCTTCAAAGGGACAAGGAGATCAGCTAATGGTTTAGCTGACACATTGGCTAAACAAGGGACTGTGAGGAAGAGAATGTTCTGGGCAGTTTTGTAAGAAAGATTACTGGGGGCCCAACACCTACTTAGGGGTTGACAGCTGTACTTAAATCTGGAAAGTTATTATTAAGTTATATTAATGAAGTTATTGTTTCCAATCAAAAAAAAACTGAAAATTGACCAACTTATCTTCTCTGAACCATGGTTTGCAATATCAACGATATTTAGCAAAAGCTCCCTCATGAGAAAGTTTCTACAGACATGACATGTCATGTCATGGATAAAAGACAAGCTGTCTATAGACAACCAAAGAGGTCACTTAATGAGTTGGTCACGTCATGTCATGTCCTGTTTCACTATTATATCTGGTTGGCTGCATGTCAACATCATGCTATGACAGAATTCATGTAGCTAACCAAATTTTGGGACATGACATGTCATGGTTAAAAGGCGACTGTTGATATTTAGCAATATCAATGATATCCACAGCTTCCCTCATGAGCAAGTTTCTTAGATTGGTGCAATCATTAGTTGTCTATAGACATGACATGATCAAACCAACTCAGTCAACTTTTCCTCATTTTGCCAATAAGTGGAGCTACTCCTATAGTCTTGCCACTCATCCATCTCAACATCCTCATTCCAGCTACACTAATTTTTTGAAAAATAAAGTAGAATAGTTAAACAGGATTCATGCCAACCAGACATAATAGGAACAAAGCATAATTGAATTGGTCCTTGATCGCTCAGCACTCTGCCCCATGGTACACACCATTCATCCTCATCTCAACACTCATTCATTTTAGTCTCGGTGGTATGTGTTAGTCACACCGAACATTGATGCATCTCTCCACTCCAACTACCCTGCTCTAATTCTATGGGCAACATCCTCTTTATTCTCTCTCTCCCGTTATGGATGATTGACCCAAATTACAGAGTAGTTAGTTTGAGCTTCAAGGTATTCCCTGATCACCAACCTTAATAGCAAAACCACTGTTACTAGTATTTTCACCGGAATTGCAATACATGTATTCTATTTTAGTCAGATGTACAACCTTTTGATTTGAGAGCATCTCTCCATTGTTCTAACTTTGCATTCAGCCTATCTTTAGTTTATCAGTTCTAAATATTTATTAAATAGATTTCCTTACATTTGAGTTTGCATATCTCAACTTAGAAGTGAAACACCATTCAAATGGAAGAACAATATCACAAGACTTGCCACATACAAACAAGAAAACGGCCTAAGTTATAGAATGGCGGCATTGGGGAAGGTCGGATGATAAGGGAATATAGTTAACCTTCTTACTTCATAGTTACAAGAATAATTCAATCAGAAGCAAAATCATTTATAGTAATTGGTATTCTGAAATGGGAAACAAACAAGACAATGTAGGTCCAAGCGTGGGCACTCACTCTTTCCGCCTCCAGGTGCTGAGCTTCCCATCAAAGTGAGCACAGTAAAGCCAATCATTGTCTGGATCCGGCAAGACATCAAGAAACTTGCCGCATTTGCGAGGCAGAGCAGCAGATGATAAAGAAGTCTCGTACTGCAAATCAAATACTATCAACTCTTTGGGGAAACTAACAAACAAAATGTGCCTCCAATGCGGTGAAAACGAGAACCTCACGCGAAATAGAGGAAACACTGCAAGCGCAGGAGAAGTTGTTGTCGAATTAGCACCCCCATCTTTTTCAACCTTGTGCAATTCACTGAAGTCAGTAGCAGTCGGGACCTTAAGTTCCTTAATTACTATGTCGCCCTCCTCATCTCCATGGACCATAACAGATAGAAGAAATCCCTTCAGACCCAACGCACAGAAATGCCTAAAATCAAAAGGATCGCGCTGAATGCAGGAGAAGAATTCAGGGGAGGCGTCGTATTTCCATATACAGCGGCCGGTAGACGTGTTCCATAGAGAAAGAAGAGAGAGACCACTAATGGAGGCGAGAATCCAAGAGTCAGCTTTGGCACGAATCCAATAGATATCCTGAATTCCGAGTTTAGATTTATCGGAAGAAGAAAACGATGAAGGAGGATCGAATTCCATCCAGACGAGGACCTGCCGGAGACGGAAGTCCCAGATAGCAATACGGCCTTGTCGGTCACCGACGGCGATGAGGAGGTGAGAATTGGAAGGTTCCTGGGTGAGGAGGTCGCGGCGGAGGGGTTGCGGGGTCCAGCGGACGGAGGTGACGAAGGGGGCGAGGGCAATAGGGGAGGTAGAAGGAGCGGGCATAGGGAGAACAGAGACAAGTTGCATGGTCCGGGAGTCGACGATGGCGACGCTGCTGCCGGCGCCGTAAGCAAGAAGGCCGCTGGTGCTACAGTCTGCAGATCCACCGTTGTTTCGGCTGGGTGGGCCTGGGAGCATGTAGCCACATGTGTCCTGAGGCAGGCGAGTGACGGCGACGGACATTATTGCCGGAGCAGGAAGGGAAGGGAAGAGAGAAAGGTGGGAGATCCAGTTGGACTACGATGGGAAGACTAAAGACGACTCAGCTCAGCTGTCCGTGCTGCTGCAAGCTGCAACCCTGCTGACTTGCTCTGTGTCTTGCTTATTACCCGCCTTTTCCTGGATGTTAGTCAATTGGTCCGGTCCGCATCTGCTGCACTTAATTTGCTGAAAATTTTACTGTATAACCAATCAGAAACAAACACGTCAGCTAACGGGTCTGTATTTTTATTTCAAAATTAAGAAAAATCCAATCAGAAAAGGGAACAAAATTACAAAAAAAAAGGTTATGGAGCCCGTTAACGTGACGTGCCTTCGATGATCTGGACGTGCTTTGTAGCTGATTGGTAATATAACCAACGTGTTCAGCGAAATAAGTGGTGTGGTAATTACGTGCTTGCAAGTTTTGAGTTGTAACCTTCCCTCTTCGTCTCCATGTGATCGGACACTAGAGGAGAGGCGATCTAGGGCATGCTAGGGTGGTTAATGACGGTTATGATCCTAATTAGGACTTTTAAATGGATTGGATTCGAATCGGATTCAGCAAAATCCGAATCTAAATCCTATTAATGAAAATTGATGCAATCTGATTATTGGATTTTGAAGAACTCAGATCGAATTCGAATCCCATTGGGCTAGATTGGGTTCGAATTTAATCCATCTCTAAGTCATTTTTTGAAATAAATAAAAATTAAATAAGATAACTACTTTTTAACTAATAAAATAATATAAATATTAAATATTAAATTTATTATATATGTAATATAATATAAATTGCATATTTATAATATATAATTGGACAAATTTATTAAACTATCTTTATGGTTTTGCTAATTGACTAGTTCTACCCTTAATATTTACATATTGTCTTAAAGTACCCCCAAGTTCTACGTTGTCAAGTGCTAACAAAAAAATAAAATGTTAAATTTACCCTTAACTGTTTCTCAAATTTTCAAAATAAAACCCAATGATCAAAATTTTCAAAAACTACTTTCCTCTTTCAATCTTCCTCCTAGCCACTAGATAGTTCTTTGTTGGTAGCATCAACAACTTCCCACCAGGGAAGTGGAATGTAACAATCTAGACTTCGACGCTTGTCTTCAAAGTGTGGATGATATGAAGAAGCTAACTATGCATCTTCAAACCCAATGCACAAAAATGCCTAAAATGAAAAGGATCGTGCTGAATGCAGGAAAAGAATTAAGGGGAGGCGTTGTATTTCCATATACAGCGGCTCGTGGACGTGTTCCATAGAGAAAGAAGAGAGGATCCGTGTTCCATAGACAAAGAGTTTTTTAGTAAAGAAAGGTCTATGTGAGCTTTTTTTACTCAAATTTCTCCAAAAACATTTTCTTCAACCAATCAAATGGTTGGATAAGCCAAAGAGCTCTAGTGGTTGTAGCGACGCCCCAAATTGCCATGGCTTGAATACTAGTTGACCGAGGACGAAATCCAGGTTAAAGAAACTTGAACAGACTTGTTCTTGCTACTAGGGGTGGCCATGAGCCCAGCTTGGTCTAAACTGAGCTTTGAGCCGAACTCAAGCCTAATATATAGGCTCGTTTGCTAATTGAGCCAAGCTCGAGCTTAATAAAGCTCGGCTTGTGAGGCTCACAAGCCTATGTCACCTCGGTTACTAAGGGAGACCTCGGCTCAAAACCTTGGCCACTAAGGGTGACCTCAGCTCGGCACCTTGGCAACTAAGGGAGACCTCAACTCAACACCTCAACTGCTAAGAAAACCTCAGCTCAGCACTTCAGTAGTTAAGGGAGACCTCGACTTGGCACCTCGACAACTGAGGGAGACCTCAACACGGCACTTCAGCAACTAAGGGAGACCTGCAATCAAAGGTAGCCGAGTTCAAGCCGAGCCAAGGTCGAACTTCCGAGTTTTTTACTCGAGTCGAGCTCGAGCCCAAGTCTCTAATTCAATTTGAGCTCGAGCCTAATAGTTTATGAGCGAGCCAAGCTTGAATAGCTAGATATTCGGCTCAGCTTGGCTCGAATCCACCCCTACTTGCTGCCATTCTCGCTTTGCAGACTAAGAAAATGTTGTGCCTACACGAGCTTAAAGAAAAAGGGGAAAACACGAACAAATCTGATGGGATTTGTTTTAGAAACTCACTCTACTCGAACACCTACAAATCTTTTCAGTTGCCATATCTGATGAGATTTCTTCAAGTCCATGATGGCAACAACAACGACGACGATGATTAAGATTTGATGAATGGGGCTAAAGTGTTTCCTATGCAACAACTTCTTCTCAGCTAAAGTCTCCCCC
Organism: Nelumbo nucifera; assembly: GCF_055504915.1. Lineage (NCBI taxonomy): Eukaryota > Viridiplantae > Streptophyta > Magnoliopsida > Proteales > Nelumbonaceae > Nelumbo > Nelumbo nucifera. The sequence goes on along the minus strand of NC_142656.1, from coordinate 15,265,156 downwards.
AACTACTTTAACCGAGCTACATTCCTCCTCTCCAACAAGATGCCCTTGGAGGGATACCCAATAATATGGCCTTGGCAGTCATCGACAACGATAAGAAGGTGAGAATTGGAAGGTTCTTGGGTGAGGAGGTCGCAACTAAGGGAATGCAAGGTCTAATGAACGGAGGTGACGAAAGGGGTGAGAGTGATAAGGGATGTTAGTGCACCAGTCCAAGAGGATTCTCATTGTTGAAGATAAGACTTAAACTATGTAAATCCTAGATAAGACAGGACTGTAATTCTAGATAAGCCAAAATTTGTAACTATTCTTGTATAAATCAAACTCCTAGTAATCATGTACAATTACAACTCTCAATGTATATATTGAATACATGACAACAATAAGATCATCAACCTTTACTATAGAAACATTCTCTTCCTCATCTCTCTCTTCTCTCTGTTTGTCTTGTTTACATCTAACCGCACATTCTCTCTCTCTTCTCGTTTGTTTACATCTCATCGCACATTCTCTCTCTCCTTTGTTTGTCCTATTTACTTCTAATCACACATGGTATCAGAGCCAAGGCGACAAAAAAGATCCTCAACCAACATTCCATCGACAGCCATCTCTTCCAATACATTAACCAAAATAGCAATCCAAATGCAGTGCAATGCCAACTCTGCAATAAGCTCTATCACAATGCTCTATAGTGTTATCATCGCTTTGATGTTTTCTTCACTGGTGAACAACCATCTATCCCGGCTCATGCTTTTCAAGCAAGTAGCTCTCAATCCTCCACCGATTCAGCATGGTATTTGGACTTTGGAGCCTCTCATCATGTCATAGCCGATTTGAACAACCTATAGAGCAGATCTGAATATACTGGGGCTGATCAAATTCGTATTGGTAATGGTATAGGTTTGGCTATTTCTCATATCGGTGACTCTTCTTTCTCTATCAATAATAGGCTCGTTCATCTTATCAATATTCTTCATGTTCCTAATATTACCAAAAACCTTCTATTAGTCAGAAAGTTTGCTAAAGACAATAACTGCTATTTTGAATTTCACCCTTCCTTTTTCTTGGTGAACCAACATCTTTTTCTCAAGTGAATAAACAAGTTGAGTGGCGCAGAGCTATGTGTGAGGAGTTTGATGCCCTCATGGAAAACGGTACTTGGACTCTCGTACCATATGAGTTCCATATGAATGTTATTTGCTCCAAGTGGGTTTTTCAAATTAAGCAAAATTCTGATGGCTCCATTCAACGTTACAAAGCAAGGTTGGTCGCTCAGGGGTTCTCTCAACAACCTAGCATTAATGTCGGGGATACCTTTAGCCCGGTTGTAAAATCAGCCATTATCATAACTATTATTAGAATTTCTCTAAATAGGGGCTGGTGGATTCGACAATTTGATGTTAGTAATGCTTTCTTGCATGGTGATTTACATGAAACTGTTTATATGCACCAACATCAAGGCTTTGAGGATTTGCAATACCCATCTCATGTTTGTATGCTATAGAAGGCTCTTTATGGTTTGAAACAAGCACCCCGTGCTTGGTTCTCTAAGCTAAGCTCCAAATTGGTTGAGTTCGGTTTTATGGCCTCTAACTCTAATTCTTCTCTCTTTATTTATAGTCACGATGGCATTCTTATATATTTGCTTGTTTATGTTGATGACTTGTTGCTCATTGGAAATGACAAATACACTCTCTCATTAGTCATAAATCACCTTGCCTCCTCCTTTGCGATCAAATATCTTGGGACACTCCATCACTTTCTTGGCATAGAGGTTCACTCCACCTCCTCAGGATTGCAACTCTCATAGTGCAAATGCATACTTGACATTCTTCATAGGTGTCATCTTGCAGATTCAAAACCAATTGCTACACCTCTCCCTACACATTCTTCCCCTTCCAAGTATGAAGGGCAGCTTCTCGAAGATCCCTCTGAGTATTGTAGCATTGTCGGCTCTCTATAGTATGTTACCATTACCAAGCCAGATATTGCATCCAGTGTGAACAAAGCATGTCAATTCCTTCAATAGACCACTGATGTTCATTGGAGTTTTGTTAAACACATTCTTCGTTATTTAAAAGGCTCAATTGATCACTCTCTATCTTTCACTTCCACCGGTAACCTATCCATTCATGGGTACTGTGGTGCTGATTGGACCGGTTGTCCAGATGACTGAAAATCAACTAGAGGAATGGCTGTTTTCTTGGCAAAAATTTAATTAGTTGGAGGGCTCATAAACAAGCCACTATTGCTCACTCCAGCATAGAGGTTGAATTCTGTGCTCTCGCTGATCTTACAGCTGAAGCCATCTGGCTCACATCTCTGCTAAAAGAATTACACATACCTATTTCCTCCCCACCCTTGCTTTGGTGCGATAACGTTTGAGCAACCTATCTTGTTGCAAATTCAATTTATCATGACCGTACAAAACATATGGAGGTGGATTATCACTTCATCAGGGATCGAGTCACCAGTGGAGCATTGGTAGTTCGACATCTTTCTTCTACAGATCAGTTGGTTGCCATCCCCACCAAAGGGTTTCATCGAACTCGATTTCTAGAATTACATAGCAAATTCAACGTTGTTCCCTTGTCGCTGAGTTTGAGGGGGCATGTTAGTGCACCAGTCCAAGCGGACTCTCGTTGTTGTGAAGATAAGACTTAAACTATGTAAATCCTAGATAAGATAGGACTGTAATTCTAGATAAGCCCGAACTTGTAGCTATTCTTGTATAAATCAAACTCCTAGTAATCATGTAGAATCACAATTCTCAATGTATATATATTGAATACATAACAACAATAAGATCATCAACCTTTGCTGTAGAAACACCTCTTCTCTCTTTGTTTACATCTCACCGCACATTCTTTCTCTCCTCTATTTGTCCTGTTTACTTCTAATCGCACAGGCGAGGTAGAAGAAGCGGGCATAGGGAGGACAGAGACAAGTTTCATGGTCCGGGAGTCAACAATGGTGACGTTGTTGCAAGTACCGTAAGCAAGAAGGCCATTGGTGCTACAATTGGAAGATCCACTGTTTGGACTCTTTGATCCGCATAGATGAACTAGCATGAAATGAAATAATAGGATAACAGTTGTAGAACTCTCACCATTGATGCCAGAAAGATCTTAGAATTCCAAATCTAAATCACAATCCGAAAAAGTAAAAAAAAAAAAAAGACGAAAAAAATTGAAATAAAATGTGTTACAAAGAGGGAATGGGCGAGTTTGTTACTACTATCGCCGATCAGGAGAAGCTTTATTAAGTAAACGTAATTGGCTGGGTGAGCAAGTGACAGCGACAGACGTTATTGCCAAAGCAGGAAGGGAAGGGAGAAGAGAAAGGTGGTAGAATTGAAGGACAAATCAATACCTGTAACGAAAAAGATAGTATTGCCATTTTCTCAAAATAAAACAATTACATGGTGTGGCATGCGAGCGGATTGTGACGGATCGTGACCGAACCCTCCTAACAATAGGGGCGTAATTAGTCAATTATCAAAAAAATTTGAAGATATTTAAAACAATATATAAATAATAAGAGGATAGTTAGTGAATTAAAAAATTTGCATTATATAATTATAATAATAATAATCAAATTTGGATTTAATTGAATCAGATTAAGTTAAATCATGTAATTCGATGATTAATCGAATGCAAATTATAATCAATAAAATTCGAAGATCGTTGACGACTTGACGGCAATAATTATAATCGGTCGCAGGCGGTTTTTGTTGTACCTAGTTCATTTCCTTGTCAAGTTTTATTTCTGGTTCAAGGCTCGACACCTAGCATGAAACTTTTCAGGAAGTTGGCGTTGGCGACCAAGTTGCTAGCTGTAGCAGGTTTTTGAGCTCTCTAATGAATTACAAAAGAACAATTGCAACTCGTTCTGATATGAAAGTATTGCTTTTTGAATAAAAAACATTGTACAATCCAGATAATAGCTGAAATGGCTGATCTTATTGTTTTGCCTTATAATATGAATAAGATTATTGTATCGTTTAGTATATATATCCACCAATTGACAAAGTAATAAAGTTTTTCGGTTCAGCAACTTCATCTATCATCAAATGGTCCCTTAGGCCTGAATGAATGTACTGATGTACACTAATTAGTGACACCCAACGGTCCCCACCCCGTGTATTTTAATTAATATTCGTTGGTTAGCGTACGCCTTACTGTAAAAGTCAAGTATGAGATATTCTCTTTTTTTTTTTTTTATGCTGCTACATAAAAGGGAGATAATTAGCCAAAAGTAATAATGGGTATATGGGTACTGTGGAACTAATGATAACATCTCACAATGGTCATTAAATGTAAGAATATTATCTAAAATTCACTATGATCTTTTTGCATTTCTCTTAAATTCACTAATACGATGCTTTGTTTTTTTTCTAAAAAAAAAAAAGATAAGGACTCGTTTAGAGGTTTTAAAAAGTCATTGTAAGTTTAAGAGAAATACTAAAAAGTCATGATAAAATTTTGATAATATCCCTTAAATGTATATGTCCTACAATCACTCAATTTTTCACTTAGCATTTATGAGAGGTGCAGGTTGTTGCCATTGGTTCCACAGCCTACTACATGGCTATCACATTCATCTAATTTGAATTAGACTGGACCAGTGGTGGATTCAGAAATTTTCTTTTCTTTTCTTTTTCTTTGGTGGGGGGTGGGGGGGGAAGTTTGGATGTATTACAGATCTTTGTAAAAGAAAAAATAAACAATTTTCTTTTCTTTTATTTTATTTGGGAGTTGGAGGAACAGTAGAGTGATCCTTAACACTCTATTCATTACTACTGCAAGAGCACATGCCATTCACATGTGCAAGTGAAGATAAAATGGTAAAAACTAAAAAAACAAAAATGAAGACATTTTATTAGATGCCCTAACCATTGCCATTCATAAAATGGTAAACCAATGAGCAATCAAACGGCATGATAACAAAATCATATATCCTTAGTTTTCAAAAAGAAAGTGCATTAATTATTTGTTTAAATTAACTTTCCATAATTTCTGAATATTTGACAAAAATATTTCCTGAAATCTAGTAAAATTTAGAGAAATGAATTTGGTTCCAAGGTTTATATTTGATATCATCTGATGTCTACCCACTAACAATTTAAAAGAGATTTTAAGTATTTTTTAAATTTATACAGAAGTAAAACATTAAATTAAAAAGAAAAATCATTTGAGAATTGACTATTTTATTACAAATTATAGAAACCATTTGTATTTCTCAAAATACATATTCTACAACAATTAAAAGAAAATGACTGACAAAACATGGCTTTCCTTTTTTGCTTTTTTTTTTTTAAAGCCAACTAGGAAATTTCATTCAAGCAGGAAATTAGTACTTCCGAAAGGAATCAATAAATGGGAATATTTTCTTCCATTTACCACTCCTACCCAATTCACTACTGTCACAAACATTCCTTTCAACCTTTTATCACTTAATTTGTTTTGGACTGTCATCAATGTATATTACTTTTAGTACAATAATTTATACATTTCATTGTATGTGATCCAACTTCTTTTTTCTCTATTGGCTTCCATTTAATTCAATGTTAGTGATAGGGAAACTTCTATGATACGGGAACAGGTTTTTCTGTGTTTTCAAAACCGGATAGGATCAGATGGTTAGACCGGAAAAATTGAGAATCGGTTATTTGACTGGTTCCGTTTTACCCCAAAATCACTTTTTGGCCGAAAACTGTTGATTTGATTAACAAATCGTTGACTCAGGCGATCAAACCATCAAACTGTCGACTTGAACAATGCTTTTTGGCTTTTTTTTTTAATTTTTTTGTCAATGGGCTGTCCGTTTGGACCAGATAGTCAAACCGTTCGAACTGGGAACTGGACCCAGAACGGTTCCCTGTCTGGTATGGTTTTAAAAGCCTTGTTTCTTTTTTTTTTTAATATTTTTTAATCAACTAGGCAGTGTTAGGAATGGCTGAGTTGTGTTTCCATTGCAATTGTTCTTGGTGTCCAGTTAGGCATCGCATAGATGTTTTGGCTTTGCCTTCTAGAAATCCTATTTGATTGGACAAAATCAAGTTCTTCTATTGCCATTTGTATAGAATTAGGTGCATAGAGGTGTTGGAGGAAGCTTCACAAAATTATTTCTCCTAATAGAGGGGTGTTTTCACTTTGGGTGTCCTATGTGGTGCCTAGTGGAGCCTAATGGCATTGTGTATTTAAAACAACAATAAATTATTATGCATTGTATCATAATAATTAAAGTATAAACACTGAAAAATAGAAACACAGCCATGCCAAACACCCTCTTAAAAATTTCCGTAAGACTAATAAATCCTCTCTCTCACATGTGCAAAAAGTAAATATAACTATAAAGGGTTTATGCATGTGAATTGGGATTTTCTCTTCACAGATGGCTTCCCACACCATTCTCACAGCCACATCCCATGATGTATTCGAAACATCTTCCATGAATAATAACATACAAGTATGGGAGATGTTCCCGATGTACGATTGGAACATGTTGTGAGGTTGGTGTGAAGAATAGATTCAGACTCCATACATATATCTATATTTATATTATATGGAGGAAAGATATTTAACTAATAGGGTAAATCCCTTAAACCACCCGAGTGTCTTCTAAAAAGGCCATAAACTTTGACCTGCCCTTAAATCTCCCCTTACTTTTGGGGATAAAGGGACTTGTGAACCCCTTCGTTACTTTTTAGGTGGATGGAGAGGATAAATTATTTTACCCCTATTAATTTTTTGAAACAAAAAAATACAAATTATATTTAGGGACTTTTCAAGTCATTGATGCCTATACTTTGCTTTGCCTAATAAATAAATGGTAAATTTCTTGAACTACCCTTATAGTTTAGCTAATTGAGTAAGTATACCCCTACTGTTTGATTATTGTCTAACACTAGCCTTACTGTTTTGAAAAATTGTCATTGCCGTTAAAAGATTGATGGAAGGACTGAAATGTCTATTTTGCCCTTATGTCAAATTGAAAGCTCCTCCAGTTCTTCATCTTCTTCAATTCGTCATCACCGCTCAATCCTTCACCAGTGTCTCCTCTCTTATCTCTTCCCTCCTCCTCTCTCTCAAAATCTTTGTCCTATCACCGTCAAGCTAGTCGGTTCTTTCTCTTCCTCAGCCTCCTAAGGTTCGAGTTCTTCTGTTTTGATAACAGGGGAGCTGGTGTTTTGGCTTCTAAAAAAACGTAGGTTCACATCCAAAGAGAATGGCTTCTCAGTAAAGAAATGAAAGGTACAAAAAAAAACCTTTTTATAAGGTTTCTTCTTTTACCTAGAGTTGTCGAATTTGACGCTGAAACTGTAATTCTGTGTTCTTTTTAAGGTATTTATCACGGAAATAGCAAAAATAAACTAAAATCAAAACCAGTGAAAAACAATAACAACACCCCAATCGTGTGTACAGAGATGTTGAAAGGAAGACAACAGCTTGGTTTGAAACAGAACACAACAGTTCAGCTTGCCACTGTTGAAAGGAAGACAGACGGTGGGGATGAAGGATAAAATTGGATTTTAAAAAAAAATTATATGTTACGTGTGTACAAGTTTTAATGGAATATTAACGGATGTTAACGGTAAGGATAGTGTTAATCAATTGTCAAAAATAGTAAGGATAGTCTTAGATAATAGTCAAACAGTAAGGGCATACTTAGTTAATTAACTAAATCATAAGGATAGTTTAAAAAATTTATCCATAAATAAATAAAATTAAAAAAAAAAACTTGATTAAAACAAAAAATGAGACAATTAAATAAGAGAGCACAGTTTGGTAACTATGTCTTTGGTTGTTCAGTTTCTTCAGCTCCTATTGTGGTGGCCAATAATGGCGATACCATCAACGGTGTCGATGGCAAAACCTAGCTGTAAATATATATCAATATGGCACTATCACAGTTCCTTACTTGTTTGGTTTCAGTGATGGAAATTGTTTACTTCTCAAATGTTCTCGTGGTTACCAAGGTAATCCTAATCTCCTACCCTCTAAAATGCATGCCAAGGTATGTAATCTCCATCCTCGCTCTTCACCATAAGAAATGTGGTGGTTCCCGATGGGGTCGTCCTGCTCTAGTGGAGAAAGAAACGCAAGATTCGGTAAAGCTAACTAAGATTGTTGAACGCATCAAAACAGATGAAGGTGTAGTTTGTGGAAGTGTTGGGGTGCAACTAATGAAGCTAAGGTTCAAGTTGTGTCCCAAGGATTAATGTATTGATATGATGCGCCCTGCTGTATCCATGGTGGATACGGGACACATTATGATTGGATGCGTATTTCATGAGTTGTGTGTATAGTACGATACATTTCTGTATCGGGCTGTATTGTGTTGTATCGGTAGATATAGTCTCATACGTACCGATATGGAGGTATATCCATGTCTAGTTTGATAAAATTATATATTGACTATATTTTGATTATTTTTTATTTTTAATAAAAGATTAAAATATAATTATAAAAACTTAAATAAATAATTTAAGATTTAACTTTTCCAAAACATTTAATAAAAACTAGAAATTATAAAAAAAAATATATTTCATCTACCTTAGATGATCTATATATTTTAATTTACACATAATTATATGTTAAAAAATGAAAACATAGTTATTATTTGAAAAAAATAGAGTTACCATATAAAAATACTAAATAAATAATTTTTCCCAACAAAATTAATGGAAAATGGAAACGTATAATTATAAAAACTGAAGCAAATAATTTAAGATTTATTTTCCCCAAGAAATAATAAAAAATATAAATAATTTATTTATCTACCTTAAATGATTTATATGTTTTATTTTACAATTAATGTAAAGCAATATATGTTAAAAATATGTTTATTATTTAAAAAAGAGTTGTTATTTATATAAAAATATTACATTAATAAATATTCACAAAAAATAATAAAAATTATAAATTATAATTATAAAAATTGAAAGTGATAATTATTGTATGATGTTTGAATGTTCGAGTCTCGATATTGTTTATTGCAATGCTTCTCTTCATATAACCTATTGAAGTATGCATTTCTCATGTGTTTATACTTTATTCATAGATAATTCAGCTTTTAGTTTAGTATTATTAATGTATTTATATGATTTGTATGCACTCTCGTAGCGTATCCAAGTGTTTCTATATCTTTCGTTCGTATCCATGCGTTACCAAAGCGTATCCATATCTTTATTCATATTTGACTTGTCCAATACAACACCCGATACTAATACTTTGGTCCTTGTTGTGTCCTAAAGGCTCAATTTGGTAAGAGTATGCATACAAATATGTATAGTACAAATATATATAAAATAATACAAAATATAAGGTTTTACACTCTACATTTTTGTATTTGTACTCCTTCCAAACTAAGCCGAAGGGAAAAGTGTCTCTTCGTCCATGGTTGGGTGCTAAGGATTGAGAGCCATATTTTTAGGATATGGGGATCTTGTGGCATTGGAAAAGGGGAAGCATGGGGACTTTTTCCAACAAAGGCATTTCGGCCAATGGCAACATGACAACATAGAGAAAGGAGAAAAGATGCGAACCACATTTGAGCTTTATCATAACTAGCAACTAAACCCATTCAATGCATGGGCTCAAAATAAGTTAATTAGGTTTTGGTTAAAAATTTTGAGTTTTTGGTATTAATTTGGGTTTAGCATAAGGTTCACATTTAGAGTTGGGCACAAATTAGGTTTTGGTTGGCAAATATAGGTTTCGTTAATTTGTGTTTAGGCTAAGGTCTATATTTAGATTTGGTCATGGATATATTATCTCTTAACCTCACCCAATCCATTTAATTTAGGCTTCATTTCTTTTTCTTTTGGCCATTTACCCAACACATTTACTTATGTTATTTTATTTCCTAAGTGAAATAATAACCATTTGTCCCATCATGTGTTGGCAACTTTCCCCCAAGTGGCTGAAAAGTTACCCATTATCACTTACCCTAGTAAGTAATACCCAAGGAAAGTGACTTTTTCGTGGGTCCTGCATTAATTTGTAAAAAAGAATATGAGAAAATCAATTAATGGGATCCACAATCCCATTAACCAACTCCCCTCCCCCCCTTCAAAATCCAAAAAACTAACAAGGCCTTATTGAGAATAAGAAAGGGTTGAGAATTGAAAGATTATGACTCAAGAGGGTTTTTATTTGTGTGTGTGTGTTTGTTTTTTAAGTATGAAGTGAGTAATTATCTAATTTATTAGAGATAATTATGACTCAAGAGGGTTTTTATTTTTAACTTTTTATATTTTAATTATTTAATTTAAAAATAGATAACCACATGCATAACATGAGAGGAGGAGGTTATGTGAGCAACTCTTCAAAAAATGTATTTTTTAAGGGAAAAATGAAGCAATTGTAATCTAACAAAGTTTCTATATATTTCTACTTCTTTACATATAAAATAGTAGAAAAAAATAATTTTCTTTTCATTTTTTAGTTATTGAGCTTAAAATTTATATTTTTGGCATAAATTTAGGTTTAGGCTAAATTCCATATTTAGAGTTGGGTAAAAGTTAGGTTTTGATTGACAAATTTTAGTTTTTGGCATCAATTTAGATATAGTCTAAAGTCCATATTTAGAGTTAGGTAGAAGCTAGGTTTTAATTGGCAAATTTAGGTTTTGGCATCAACTTGGGTTTAGGTTAAGGTCCATATTTAGAGTTGGGTAGAAATTAGCTTGATTGAAAAATTTAGGCTTTTATCATCAATTTGTGTTTAGGCTAAGGTACATGTTTATAGGTGGTCATAGATTGGCCCTTAACCTCACCCAATCCATTTGATTTATTGAGAGAGAGAGAGAGAAAGAAAGAGAGATCTTGTTGAAAAGAGTAATGACCAAGTTTATTAAGACAATTGTGACTCAATATTTTGACTTTTAATATTTTTAATCATTTATTTTAAAAACAAATAACCACATGCTTGAGAAATGAGTGAAGGAGGTTCATGTAAGTTGTTGTGGGTTTGAAAAATGTATTTTTAAGGAAAAAATGAAGTAACATTGATTCACCAAAGTTTATATGTATATTTATAGTTATTTACATAAAAATAGTAGAAATAATAAAATTTTTATTAAGTTTCAAATTTAGGTTTCGTGCATCAATTTGGGTTTAGACTAAAGTTCATATTTAGAGTTAGATAGGAGTTAGGTTTTGGTTGACAAGTTTCAACTATTAGCATCAATTTGGGTGTAGGCTAAGGTTCATATTTAGAGTTGTGCACAAATTAGGTTTTGGTTGGAAAATTTAGGTTTTTACCATCAATTTAGGAGTAGGCTAAGGTCTATATTTAGGAATCTAGATCTCCTGCCCACGAGAACTCTGCCCACATTTATGGCAGTCACATATGGAGAACATCTCATCCCCTGCAAAGTATTTTGTAAGGGGAGATGTTCCCAATTAGACCTGTTCATGGGCCGGGCCGGGTCGGGCTCGGGCCGGGCTTTCACTTGTCATTAAGGGAAATATGCTAGGCCCAAGCCTGGCTCGACCAACGGGCCTATAACTTGGGCCCGAGCCCGAAGCTCGACCTAATAAAAAAAACAAATTTCCCTATTCAAATTAGAATTAAAAATTCAGATAGTTTTTTTTCCTATTTAAATTATCAATGGGCCTACAAGATGGATTTTTTCCCCTTTCTTTTATATTTTAAAACACAGTTTTCATTCTTAAATCAAAAAATTTATTCAAATGGACATAATCACATTACTCACTTTAAGTCTAATATTAGGTTGGGCCGGGCCGAGCTATTTTGAAAAAACCCAAGCCCAGCTCGAATTTATTGCGGGCCGGGCTTTTTGGCCCAAATTTAAGCCCACGGGCCTATAACCACGTTCAAGCACATCCGTGGGCCGGGCCGGCCCGTCGGGCCACCCAGCCCATGAACAGGTCTATTCCCAATTCACGGGGGGTAGTGTATTGGGGTAGGCGTGGGCAGAGTTCTCATGGGTAGGAGATCCGGAGTCCCATATTTAGAGTTGGGCACAAGTTAGGTTTTGATTAGCAAGTTTATGCCTTGGGCATCAATTTGGGTTGAGGCTAAGGTCCATATTTAGAGTTGGTCATGGATTGGCCCTTGCTTGACCTGACCTAATCCATTTATTTTATTGAGAGCATAAAGGGTTTAGAGTTGAGAGAGAGAGAGAGTTAGTTTTAAGAATTATTTATTGAAGAGAGTAATGTAAGAAATGAGAGGAGAATGAGGTTTATGTGAGTTATTGTTCAAAAATGCATTTTTAAGGGAAAATGAAGTAATAGTGGTTCACCATAGCTTTTATTTATTTATAGTTCTTTACATATAAAATAGTAGAAAATAATTTTATTTTCTTTTTTAGTTATTGAGCTTCAAATTTAGGTTTTTGGCTTCAATTTGGGTTTACACTAAGGTCCATATTTAGAATTGGGTAGAAGTAAGGTTTTGGTTAGCAAATTTAAGTTTTTGGCATCAATTTGTATTTAGAAAAAAGGTCCATATTTACAGTTGGGTAAAATTTGGGGTTTGATCGACAAATTTAGGTTTTTGGCATCAATTTGGGGTTATACTAAGGTCCATATTTAGAGCTGAGCACAAGTTAGGTTTTAGTTAGCAAATTTAGGTTTGCCATCAATTTGGGTTTAAGCTAATGTCCATATTTAGAGTTGGGTGAAAATTAGGTTTGTTTGACAAATTTAGCTTTTGGGCATCAACTCAGGTTTAGGTTAAGGTCCATATTTAGATTTTATATTGTAAAAAAGATTATTAAAAGTAGTATATAAAATATAAATAATTATTAAATATTTAAAAAATTAAAATATAAAACAATTGTATATTTTTATATATTTCTATTGTTTAGCTCTTGCTTAGCAAAGCCTGCACATTGCATGGGTGCCCACTAGTATAATATATATAAATGCAATTACTAATTAAGCTTAATCATGACTTGATAGGCAATGAATCCATGTGAATAGGGATGAAATCACTCACTTGCCAAAGGCCAAGCCATTGGCCATTGTGTTTTGTATGCAGACCCAAATCAGTTCATCACCAAATACATACTTCTAGTTCTAGTCTATCCATTTCCATTTAGACCCCACGAGTCCAACACATTTTCCTATCCCCTTTTTTGTAGATGAGGATACTCTATATTATAGAATACCAATTCAGCCCTCTTCACTTAGGGATGCAAATGGATCGGATTGGATTCAAATCAAGGTATATATGAATCCGATCCGACACTGTTCATGTCTGATTCGAAGATCTGATCGGATCAGATAGAATAGATTTGAATTTGAATCCTATCGATAAGTTGGATCTTCAGATCTGATTCGATCTGAGTAAAAATTAATTAATTATTAAAAGAAAAATAAAATATACTAATTTGAATAAAGTAAAAAACAAAAAATACAATTTTTAAATTATTTTCATCATATATATACATGTTTTTTATAAAAATAAATAATGTAACAAATTTATAAAAATATAGTATAAAATATATATTTATAAATATAATATATCGGATCGGATCTTTTTTCGAATTGGATAGGGAGGAGCTAATCCGATCCAAAGATCCAAACAGGGCGATCCGAATTTGACCGAATAGGGTCTGATCTCGGATTGAATCGGATAGGGAGGAGCTAATCCGATCCAAAGATCCAAACAGGGCGATCCAAATTTGACCAAATAAGGTCGGATCTCGGATCGGATCATGATCTGATCCATTTGCACCCCTATCTTCACTGCTCGAACCTCAATTTTCTTTAACTCTCTTTTCGCTTGTTTCCTTTATTTCTAGATATTTACCGTTCATACTCTTCCATTTCTACCAAACTCAATGGTTTCTGGTTGTTATCTTCGTTTTTCAGAGAAAAGATAAATTTTCTTTAGGCAGGCTGAGATTAGGTCGTTGTGAAAGTCCCATATTTTCATCAAAAGACTTTTGATTTTTGCCATCTGGGTCTGTGAGATTTTTGGCTGTGGCTATTGGGAATGGTTGTTCTTAGTTCGGTACATGGGATCTTGTTGTCATTTTTTTTAATCCTGAATTAGTCTTCAAGTGGGTTTTGAGTTGAAGGATTAGAGATTCAGGGAAGACGAAAGGGGGAGAGATGAGAAGCTGATCATGGGCCCCTTATTTCCTAGGCTCCATGTCAATGATACGGAGAAAGGAGGGCCAAGGGCGCCTTCAAGGAACAAGATGACACTCTACGGACAGCTCAGTATCCCTTCTCAAATGACAATTATAGATTGGTGCCGACGTTGCCTCTTTTCGAGCCAGGTGAGTTTGGTGGTGTTCTGGTGTTCAGTTGCCTCATTGTCTTCACTCTTCACAGGTATAATTGCCTTAGTTTTTATTATTTTGTTGCCATTGATGTCTCCATTTGATTAATTTGAGAATAAACCACGACTTAGATCGATGGAAGACCTGTATCTAGTGAGCATTAGTAAATTTTAGAAAAATTTAATCTTGTTGTGAAGAAACTAAGAACCATGAAAAATCTTGCTTTGTTACGTCATTATTGTGGATGGTAATAATGATGAATACATTAAAAGGCAAAACAGGGTCGACTCTGCAGATTGTTTTACAATTAAGGCTGCGTTTGGAAACAATGCAAATTACATTTATTCTGGTTAATTTTTGCTTGTATTTGGCAACATTACATTTATGCATTGACAAATGACAGATCAATGCATATTTATATTGATAATAAGATATAAGTTAAAGTACATCAATAAACAAGATGTGAATTTGCATTCAAGTAAGCTTTTGATAAAAAAAAAAAACATAATCTTTGTTGGAATTCATGTTTGCATCCATTACAGCTAGAGCCTATTTGGTAAGAAGGTAAATTTGTCAGTGCAAAACTAACCCAAATTTGCAATTTATATGAATCGTTTTACACTCTACATATTTGCATTCACACTTATTTGCGTTGTTTCCAAACATAGCCTAATTAGACGCAAAACGCAGAATAGGGTTTTTAAAAATTTAAAAATGGTGACATGATGTCAGATACAAATATGTACAGTACAAAATCTTGTGTTTTGTATGTCTTTGTACTGTACATATTTGTATTTGTACTAATTCCAAACTGAGAATTAAGGTGGCGTTTGATAAATCTGAAATATGAAAAGTACAAAAGATATTAAAAGTGTTTGAAATCTAAAAAGAGACACAAATGTTTTTCGACCATTTAGAGGCTTTGAATAAAGAAGGTTGTTTGTGTTGGATCAAACCTTCAGCATATGAAATTCCCTAATTTTATTATTTTACCCTTAAAATAGACTATTTGGTAATTTTGAGTTCAATTAGAATTATTTCATAAAAAACAATTGATTAAGTTCAAAATAATATTTAAAATATGAATAAATTATAAAAATAAAAAATAATTTATTAAAATAAGAATAAAATTGAAAATACATATAAATTTATAAAGTAAAAATAAATTATTAAAAGTTAAAATAATAATGAAAATAGTAATAAAGTCCATGAAGTAATAAAAATATTTAATAACTAGCAAATTAATATCTTAAAAATATTAAAATATTTAATAAATAATAAAAATTAAAATAATTAATACAAATAAAAATATAAAAAAAATAATAAAAAAAATAATTTATTAAAATAAGAATTAAATTGGAAAGCATGTATAGGAAGACAAGGGAGAGGGTGTTAACCGCCATTGCTAAGAGTTGTAACGGCAGTGGTGGGAAGACAGGGGAGAGACAAGCGGCTCATCATGGAAGAAGTGTAGATCGATTTCCCTCTTTCCTTTGCGCGGGATATGAACTCGATCATAGAGGTCAAAGTCGAAGTTGCCATTGAAGGGATATTGCCGTAACCAATTTGTGGTGCCTTTGCCATCATGTCGTTAGGAGCAGCATCGACATTCTTAAACTTCCCAACCGAGATGGATTTGTGGATCTGTGAAGCAGAGGATTTAGAGAATGTCGTCGAAGAAGAAGAAGAAGAAGAAGAAGAAGAAGAAGAAGAAGAAGAAGAAGAAGAAGAACAGAGAGGGGGAGAGAGAGAGAAGGGCGGAGGGAGAAGTTTGCACCATTGGTTCATCGTCGAGTGAAGAAGAAGAAGAGAGGGGGAAAAAGAGAATGCCAGAGGGAGAATGAGGGGCATAACAAGTATAGGCATTTTTGTCTTTTAACGCAATCTGAAATGCATTTGAGTGCATTAAGTCATTGGCCCACCTCTTACAAGTGTAGATATGAAAATGCATTTTAAATCCCTTTTTAGACTCAACCCAAAAATAGGTGGTGTCTGAAAAGCAACATTTTTAGACTTCAAAGGTCTGAAAAGTGGTTTCAAATGCCACCTAAGTCTAGTGGAGTCACCAAACAAAGGTACATTTAAATTTATTTAAGAACTTTTCAAGTATGTTCAAGTCAATTTTT
The DNA here is from genome assembly GCF_055504915.1 of Nelumbo nucifera. Lineage (NCBI taxonomy): Eukaryota > Viridiplantae > Streptophyta > Magnoliopsida > Proteales > Nelumbonaceae > Nelumbo > Nelumbo nucifera. The sequence goes on along the minus strand of NC_142656.1, from coordinate 15,248,765 downwards.
GAAACTTCAAGGTATGTTTATGTCTTTCACCCTATTTTTAATTCATTATAGGGAGAATGACGGTTCAGCCCAGGGTCAGAATCTTTAGGCCCAAAGTACAGTTGGGGTGGGTGCCAACTCATAATTAATGCCAATTCATGGGCGGGCATTAGTGTATAGAGTGGGGGTTTTTAACATTTTGAATATTTATAGATCTGTAGTGGAATTCAGAAATCTGCATTGGACTTGTCCGTACTTTTTCGTTCATTATACTTGTGGGTTGGGATTTAAAGCTCAATATATACAAATATAATTATAAAATCTTTTAAATCTGACCAACCTGCTCAGATACGGAACAACCCAACTTGAATCCAAGCTCAACCTGAATTGTGTTGGCAGTTTGGTTCTGGATTGATAAACTTGGGCTTGAACTCGAATTGGGCCAAGACCGAGCCCGAAGTTGCACCCCTACAAATATAACCTTATACAGCACTAAGAACAAGTGCAGTATGTTCCCTTTACAACTCTTTTAACCTTTAGTCTGGAGTTTGGCCGATCATTAAAGCAAGCATGACCCACATAAATCTACAATTTGTAGGGTTTTCAAGAGACCGGATCTGCTCCTCACAGAGGGCGCCTCACATGCACATCCTACCATGCATTGGGAACATCTCCCGTATTTTTAAGTTATTAATCACGGGAGATATTCCCGATGCATGGTGGATGTGCATGTGAGGCGCCTAAATGTGAGGAGCAGATCCCGTCTCGATTTTCAAATAGTCAATTTCCAACTCACAGTGGCTTGATGGTAAGAATGTTTGTGTTTTACATAAGTTCTAGCTTCAAATCACATCACATATGGAGAATTAAGTGAAGATAATCATTTGGATTCGTGATTAATAAAAGTTAATAGTTATAGTCAATGCATTTTCATGAAATTGAAGGTGTTGCATGAATTGAATAGGTTGGGTTGGGTCAAGATGTATTTGAATTGAACCTAGACCATTTAATTTTATTTCAATGGGTCATCAAAGGATTAGCAGGTTAGAAGGATACCCACCCAATTGCCACCCCTATTGGGGCTTAAAGGACCTCCAAAATTCTGACACTTGTGATTTTTTGAAATAAAATTATAAACATGTGATTAAAGGCAATAACCAGTTGTACATATTTGAGGAGGTTATGGGTCGTAGACCTAATTTTACCACTACTTTCATTCATTTATCTTTTCTTAGGAGTGCAATTTGGGCGGGTTTAAGTTGGGATTTCAATGAGCCCTGAAAAATCTTCAAATTGGGCGCCCGACTTGTACCCTTATTTCTTCCTCTCAGAATCTCTTGCCTAATCTCCTAACAACAATCTCTTCCTTTCTCTTTCTCAAAAGGAAAGTAAACAAAATAAATAAATAGATAAAAATTCAACCATGACAGGAAAAAACTTGTAAATAATCAACTGGTATATAAAAAAGTGGTAATCAATCAACTTGGTCAAACGTTTTCCGGTATCATGTCTTTGGCAGAATAGATTTCCCATTAAATATCATCGCAATTTCCTTCCCTATTCAATTCGTATCAATTAAAATAGATGGTTTATGGCTTCATGCTTTGATACATGGGCTAATGCTGTTTTTAAGAAAAAAAATCTGGGTCCCTACCAAATACAGGGCATTTTTAAGACATTAGTCCATGCATCATATTCATATGGGTCGCTTCTAGTAGGTTTCTAAAAACGGAATCGGGTTTATTGCAAATCCAAAATGTTTTCTAAATTACTCAATAACGCATATATATATATATATATATATAAGCTGTTGGATTGGCAAACTACATACAACATTTGAAGAGTTTGAGTAGAGACGGATACATGGCATAAATGGGTCGAAGTAGTGGAGGTGGATACAACTATATCCAATTATATGAATATACAATTAATGTTCTGTCCAAATCGGACTCATATCTTGCAGTTTAGTTCCATATCCAAGCCCTTATTTGGTTCAGATTCATATTATCAAGCTTGAATCTCAAGCATCTTTTATCAATTCCAATCTTTTGAGTTGTTCCAAAGATGGGTTTGAAGCATAGCAGACCTTGGTTCTGGTTTGGTCCCTTAAAGTCCAAATGAAACAGCTCTAGCCCAAATTGTAGCAAAGCACACCTATTCAATTGTGTGTGAATGCCAAGCCCAGTCCAGTCTAAATGAAGCATCTCAAGCCCAGTCCAGTCTAAAAGGACAACGTCAGTGTAGTGAAGGCTGCGTTTGGTTTGAAAGAAAAAGATAGGGAAACCCTACATTTTAAACCAAATACAGCCTAAAATAATGGATGAGAAAATCTATGATGCAGAAAAGACATAATTCTGAAATAGTTTGGACCAATCAAAGCCCACCTATGAATTTTGATAAATACCATCTGATTAATTATTACATTTCTGATACCAGTTGATTAGTCACAAGTTTCTTAAATATGATATCTTTCCGGTATCATAATTAAACCCATACTACAAACTTATATATTTTTTTTCTTGTACTAGAAACTGTATAAAGAAATTTCAGCAGTAATTTTGGGTGCTAAGGGCTGGGTGTTCAATTACAACCCTTCCCCCTCTTCAATAAATATGGTTCACTTCAATATAAGAACATGACTACAAAATTCCTTGGAGGCTTGGATTTCCCAACCAGTAGTACTGAAAGAACCAGGAAGTTTCCTTCTATAATGTTGACAAAGTGAAGCACAAACGTATGTACTAATACTTGGTTATAGCTAGCCAGAACCTTTGCAATTCCAATTCCCTTCCAACATAAAGACCACCACCGATAGATTCATCGATAATTTGGTATTTTCCCACCGGCACTCAAGGAACCATGAAGTTTCGACGTTCCTTTTCCTAAATCTCTAATGTCGGCAGAAAGCGATCACAATGTACTATACTAGTATATTGTTATGGCTAAAATCCATTCAATAGTACTGGTCCTACTGGAAAGTGGAAACAATCAAGAAGCACTTTTTTATTCGGCTATATCATGACCCTAGAAACGCCATGGCTCAAGTTTCTACTGAATTCTAGCAATTTGCCACCGCAGAACCTTAATTTAATTAATAATTACCTTCCTGTTTATAATTGGATAAGATAAAAAAATGGATCCATCAATATTCGATATGGCAACCATATTTCAGTAAATTTACTTCGTCAACTGTTAATTTTCCCGCGTTCTCGTGCTACTATAATGGGTTTCATGGAAAAGGAATTTTTTGGACTGCACAATTCTGATTCCAGACTCCTATTCCACAAACCAAACGGGGTGTCGGGGCCTTAGTTTCATTTCCACAAGGCTGATTTGGATTCTTATTAGGTGTCTTGGACGCAAAACTAAATTTCATGGCTTCCTACAACTTGCTTTTTTTTTTTTTGAAGCTTATACTGATCTTACCAACCCCTTTATAGTGCATTTTGGACGGGTCTTGAATCTCCAAAGTCAGTTTAGGGATTTAAAATTCATTTATATACTGGAATTAAGAACACTTTAGCTCATCTTTTAGCTTATTATGCTTGTAAAATATCAAAGACACTCTACTATGAACATATGTTACCTTGTACAACTTTACTCACAATATAATCTAATAATCACTCTTTTGCTTGAAAAAAAAACCCTGTTAAATGGACATGGTCCACTATATGAATAATAAAGAATAAAAACAAGAATTAACGTTAAACCGATGTTCATGCACCCAAATCTTTATCTGAATATCGTATGGTTTATAATATCTTACCATTATATAAGAAATGATGTTTTTGAAACTAGAAACTGAAATAATATATTTACTGGTTTCATTTTGATAAAAAATAAAAAAGAAACTGAAATAATACATTTGTGGGCCCAGTTTTCTTCCAAACCATTTGTGGGCCCATTTATGTGTTTTGTTGTGAGAAAATAATGTCTTTCCAAACCATTTGTGGGCCCAGTTTTCTTGAAACCACAACGAGGAAAACCATTTATGTAGGAGAAGACCTCCTAAATTAACATCTATGGTTTTGCCTACGTCAAACTTGATCTTAACAACATTAGATGGTTTCGGTCACACTTTGAAATTTGAATTAATATAATTAAAATACCTAAATTTTCATTAAAATATTCTCAAATTATTGACATAAAAAACATTGAATTAGGTACAAACCAGAAAGAAGCGGATGGGCTATAGACAAAAAAATCACGCACCCTTAGGCGGGCTAGCCTGTCTGGGTACATGATTTTGTCTTCAGCGCTAATCTAGACTCGAACTAGAAAGGCGTATTTTCTTTTCCGGTTAAACCTGGTAATTCATCATCAAGACCGCCGGAAAATGGACCAATTCGGTTTTTCATCTATAGTCTTTGACACATTCGTTTGCTCAAAAGCTTAATTAATATTACAAACATCACTACCTGATAGCTACTATACTTGGACTCCGGCCTTGAAAGTACATTTGCCCTCTCTCTCTCTCTCAGTTTTTTTTCTTAGCTGGATTTGGATTTAGAAGAAGGCAAATATGTACAATATAAATACATACAAAATAATACAAAATATAAGATTTTGCATTTTATATTTATAATCTTTTCAAATTTAGTGTAAATATATATAAAATAATACAAAATATAAGGTTTTGCACTCTATATATTTACATTTATACTCTTTACAAATTGAGTCCTAGACTCAATTTGAAAAGAGTATAAATACAAATATATACAATGTTAATACATACAAAATATATTTGTATTTATACTCCTTCCAAAACTGAGCTTTAATCAAGTGATAAGCATCTTTTTGATAGATAATTAAGTCCTAAGTACTTCTACATGAAGTATTGCATGTGCCATGCACCTTCTGATTATCTCAGTGATTTAACTTTTGTCATAGCCATAAGCTCATAAGTGATTTGTTTATTTTGATCAGGGATCTGGTCGATTTACCAAAAATGGAATATGCCGAATCTTTTAGATTGTTTAGATTTCCCCACTTGCCATTCTTTTAGATTGTTTAGATTTTTCTTCATTATTTATTGGAAAGATTAAGAATCGACACAAGAAGACATTAGCTTCCTTGCTCTGATCTGTTGCCCATATGACATCTGATTTCATGCTAGATTTTAATTCTTTGAAATCCATTGTTTCTTTAATTAGTGCTTCAACTAGGTCTTTTTGCTTGTACCAGGTTCTTTAGAGTAATATTACTGGCATCATGGAGTGAAATGGAGTTTCCAATAACTCCATGATCATGGTGGTTGGATTATGGAGAGAAAGAAAAAAAAAATGAGAGAACTAGATATACAAATATAATGAATGAATGAAGTTCAAGATTAAAAAAGAAAGGAGAGGAAGAAGTGTAACTAAAGAAAGCTGGTAAAAGAAAAAATAAACATTTTATTGGTAGCCATGTATCGGAGGAGGCTAAAATGGTCTTGCTTGTTCTGAACCATGGTTTTTAAAATCGGACCGGATTGGATGGTTGGACCGGAAAATCGAGAATCAGTCACCTGATTGGTTCCATTTTCGCTCAAAACCGCTTTTTTCCTCAAAACCGTTTTTTAAATTTTTTTAATTTTTTGTCAGAGCAGGTTGACCGTTCGGGATGAACAGTTGGACCATTTGAACTGGTAACCGGACCCTTGACCGGTTTAATCACCGGTTCGATTTTAAAAACCATGTTCTGAACCAACTCAAACCCAAACCAATTATTTTGTTACTAATATATAAAGGTTTCTTAGTTTTTTTTTTGTATTTTTATAGAATTTTATGTGCAAAAATATAAATTTAGGAGATAATGTATAAGATAATTTTGATTAAAAACACTTGACTTATATTTATAAATAACTTAATTATTATTTTACTGTCATTTATTAAAATTATATTATAAAAAATGTAGGGATATCCACTTCGATCTGGTCAGACTGGATTATTAATCAGAACGGTTCTAAGCTTATAATTTTGTCCCAATTAATGATCATCAGGATGGGACTAATAAAGGCTGTCCTGAACTATACCCGAGTTGCCAGCCCTGATGATTACTTGTACAGTTATATAAACCCGGTCAAGGGTTGGATTGAAGCAGATATCCTAAGTGTAATAGATGCTTCCACCAATTTGGGGAATTGAAGGAGGGGGTTTTATTTTTCGTAAATGTTGATTACAATCATGCTATGGTAGTTCACTGTTGGGGGTCAATAGTCTAGGCTCTTGAGCATCGACATTAGTGTGAGTATTCGATTTATTCAGTTAAAAATCAAATTGAATAAATTGAAATTTTAATAACTAAAATAAAAAATAAAAATTAAACCAAAACTGGATTATAGAAAAAATAAAATAATTAAAACCAAAATTTTTGGTTATCTTGGTTTAAACTGAATTTTAATAATATATACTCTATTATAATATATGTATTATATTATAAAATATATATTATGAAATCAAATTTTATTTTATTATATATTAATATATAAAATATTTTATGTTATATATTATATATTATATATAATAATAGAAAGTTTGATTAATTGAATTTTTAATTCTAAAAGTCAAAATCAAAAAAAAAAAACCGAAATCAAAATTTTCAATTCGGTTTTTCAATTTTAACGGAATAATGCTCACTCCAACTCGACACGACACAATTCCATATGAGTAGGGTAAAAGAGTAATTGCACCCCATAAAAAAGTTAAACATGGGCATGAATGGGTTAACGTATAGAGTCCAAAAACTCTCTCAACAGCTTAGGCTAGCTGTTGGGGACCGACAGCCAAAGTTAACTCGTTGGCTACAGCTTAAGAATCACCAATTGCGGAAGGACGAGTCACACACATCCAAGAGTATTTCTATTTATAGGTTAGGCGTCTGGGGAACTTTAAGGTTTGAAAGTTGAATGTACTACAACTGTGTTGAATTTGTCATATATCCATTTCACATATGTTCTCTTTATACTGCAGGTCTTTTGGGATATCAATCTATTCTTGGCAACAGCCCCCACGAGACATGCAACATGTTTGCATTGCATGGGCAGGGTGATGGGGAAAGCCTACGTAGTTACTGTAAAAACTGATGAACAAGCAATTCTTAAATTAGCATCAAGTCATGAATCGACCATTTCTTGATGTAATTAGAAATGAGGGTGGATTTGAGGTAGGAATTATATTTTCTAATTTTAGAATAAATACCCATATTTGATTTTGATGCCCACTGGCGAGGAAAATGACTCTCCATTCCTAATCCCCCATAGAGATGTTCATTAGGGATCCAAATTTCTAAAATTTTTAAATTAAAAATTTTTTAGAAAATAAATTTGCTTAAATCTAAAATTAGAAAATCTTTTAAATATATTATACAAATAATATATTATATATATATATATATATATATAATTGAGATCAGGATCGGGGTTAGGGTTAGGGTGGGGATGGGGGTGGGCACACCCCCTTTCCATCCCAGTCCTTAATCGGGTATCACTATCAATCCCATTCGGACCCGGTCTCTATCAATGTAATCTCCATTCCTGACCCCACTGCATCAGGAAAGGCAAATAACGGATAATAATGGAAAAAATTGCCATCCGTAGATGTAACGTTGGCTTTTGTCTAATTGATTAAGATTATGTCCATCAAAAGGATTGACACTTGAACTAATATGGAAAGTAATGACATGTGCCATGCGCACGGGCTCAAACCTAAAAAGGCTTGTCGTATCAGTCTGATCACTTTCATGATATACACATTACTATGCGATGGAAACCCGGACCAAGAAGTTGATTCCCATTTGCTTTTTCTGGGTTGCTCTAATTAATTCGGTTGGACCACCAGCAGTTAAATTTTCCTTTTTCTAGATCTATTTGAACCAATAGACTGAGATGAGCCAACGAGAAGATGTTAATTGGCCTATAAAATAAAATCGATGCAGAAGTTTTAATAAATGTAGTTTCAGTTTAGCAGGTTGACTGGCTGGATCAATTGGTTCAGGGCTTCAGGCTAGCTATTTAATCAATCCAGTTTCATTCTGGGGTGGACAAAGCTAGGATCTGGTATTACTTGACCTCAACCTGTTGTCGGGCGCCATTAATATTCTCATGGCATCCAGTTCAAACTCCAAACCATCCCATTGGTCCAGTTTTGAAAAGGTCGCTCTTTTTAGAACTAATATATATATATATATTGGCAATTAATTAAAGGCAGTTGGGCAAATAACAATATTATTAGAGTAGTCTAGACTGAAGAGGACCATCAAATGGGACCCGTCCTCGGCATCTACACTGTTCAACGGGACTATTCATTCTTCAAAGCACAGTTTGGACTGGCTTGAATGCTAGGAACCGGCCTTAAATCATGCTTCTCAGCTCTCACGACCAACTTACCATTTTCCAATGGAGTAAATACCACCTATGTTTGTCTTTATCTAGCCATAATTTATTACTCACTCCAGGCTAATATCTAATAAGCAAAGGCGACCTTCCTACTGTCAAGGCTTTGTTGTCTACACGTTTTCTTAGTTAGAATAGAGAGTCTTAATCAAAAGGTTGCATGGAACATGGCAGCGTCATAATCACCAAAGAGCTGGGTTATGCTTGGGGCAAAAACACACCCCAATAGTACATCTTGTAAATATCTAACCAAGTACTAAATTTTTGTTTAATTTATTCTTAGGTTTGTTCGTTTTTAGGTAAGTTATTTATTTGAGTAAATATCTCTTTTTTTGATATTTTTTAAAGGGTTATACAATGGAGTAGCCCATTCTCCAACTCAGATGCAGGTGGAACTTGATTCCAAGTTTTTGCTACGACCAGCAGAAAACCTTACCAACTAGCTAGTAAATATATTTATCCTGATAAGTATTTTTCAGGTAACATTTGTATAAGTAATTGCATTCTGATAAGTATTTCTCAAGTCTTTGTTACTACCATTTTTTATCCTTGTACCTTTTTGTTTTCAAAGCTTGTTTATTGAACAATTTTGTCTCATTAGTTTTAATATTTTCCTTCCATTCATTTGGTGGTCCATGTGAAGGAAAATTGTTTTACCGTGGGATCCACATTTATTGAAACCCTAACATAAAAAAGCGGGTCAACTTTTTCATTGACCAATTCCTCAAAACTTATTGAAGGGGGGTGTTTTCAAATATATGATTTTGTTTTCAAATTAGCAAACACCCTAAAATAAGTTTCTTTAACATGCTTACAGTAAAAATAAATAGCTTCTTTTGGGCTAATACTCAATAAGTCTCGGGAGTCTGTTGCCTTCCCTCAAAATAAATAGCTTCTTTTGGGCAAAAGGTCATATCAAACCCTAAACGGCTAAACCCCCTTGAAGCACCTTCATCTTTGGTTGATGATTGCGACGTGTAAAAGAACTTATTGAGTGATAATTAAGACAACCCATGATGCAATAACTAGTACACGTTGATGCAACAATGAGTTTACATATATTATCACGAGGAGAATAATCAGTTAATGTTGATATACTTCAATCATTTATTACCTAAAAAAACTAGCTATCTACTTAGCTAGGAATCCTCAATAAGCAAATAAGAGCTGCTCATGAGGCTCAATGGCTGGAATAAAAAGCCTATCCCTAGACGAGCCATTTGGGCTGTAGTTTCTGCCCTAGAAGGCTAGAACCAAGAAGCCTGGGAATCAAACTTGTCAAAGATTAAAAAAAAATGACAACACATGCGTTAGTGTGTCTCGAGCAATGAGTCAGTCACTATCTTACTAAAACATCGCTACCCTAATGACCTCATAACTTTTCAATGCAGAGAGAGAGAGAGAGAGAGAGAGAGGGAGAGCGCCATGGTACAATTTTACATGAAGAGAAGAAAAAACAAACTGCCACACATACACCATTTATTCAACTTTATGATCCATGAAAGAAAAAATTAACTATTAGCCTATCACCCAGAATTTGGAATTTCGAAGAGAGGAAAAGGGGGTTTTAGAAGGAATCAGTGTTTAATGGCTATAGTAAGCAAGCACGGGAGGACAAAGCATGATCATTAGCTAGGCCTATGCACATAAGCTGCATGGGTATGGTCGCCTTCAAAACTCTAAAGTGTTTGCTTTAAACAAACCATTCCTGGCCCAGCTCCCACAGTCTGCTTACGTCAAACCAAAGCATGCTTTGCTTTCTTCTTCCTTTCTGTGTGAGCCATTCGAGGTCAATTTAATATAATATCAGAGTGAGTGAGACTGGGTAGATATATAAATTGCCAAATTAAGGATAGACTTAGACATGGGAACACATACATTCTCCTGGTCTAAGGTTTAGATTAGATTAGATCACTCGATGTATATAGAAAATTAGAAAAAAAGTTGATTATCAGGGAACAATAGATAGAGACAAAACCTCATTTGCTTATTTAATTTAGGGTAACACATCAAAAATACAGTTTCCTTGTATTAATGAGTCTGCTTACGTCAATCCAAAGCATGCTTTCTTTTTTACTCAAAAACCGAGAATGTCAAGGTCTCTCTCAAGTTGGGACAAAAAGACATACATATATTAGTATATATATATTTGCTTGACAAAGAAAACTAGAATTATACCCATTCTCAAGATTAGGGTGTTGGGCGGAGTACAATAAAGGGTGGAAAAGCCCATTTGTGGGCCCACACATATGACACAATAATATAATGCTTGATGTTTTCCTCAATCCATCATTTCTTGAAGAAATTAAGTAATCATGTAAACTGATAGGGTTTCAATGAGTCTCCAGGTTGAATTTGTTATTGTGTCAGTTCATATTTAAAAAAGGCCCACTAAGTCTCGACTCTTTGGTTGCAAGCAACTCAAGAGCATGTATGTCTAGGGTTTGATTTATCAAATGGATTCTACTGGAAAAATTGCATGCCCTTAGAGAAACCACTCCCGTAAAGAAGGAGAGGGAATTATGTCTGTTGAGTATAACGGGGAAAGGTTCTACCTTTGGTTATAGCACGTGGACTGCTACACTTTCAGATATCACCAACAATTTTTATTGATTGGAAGTAAAAATAGAATAAATAATATTGAGTATGTTAATCAAGTAGAAGATTAATTAACTTTTGAACCTATAAATATTCAAATGTATGTATGAATATATTTTTCTGATATGAGGTGTTTATGCATTAAAAAGCACTAATATATAAATAGGGAATATATGTATCAGAAAATGATCCATTAATTTAATAATTTTATCGTGTAATGATGGTATATACAAGATAAAGGGGAAATAAAATCAGATGTGATAAAATTAACAAGGGGTTATTAATTTGGACATGCTTTTTGTACTTTTGCAAACTCAAGTACAACATCAAAATAACTAGCACAAAAAAAAAGGAAGAATAATGGTTCAGTCCAATGTCAGAATTCTTAGGCCCAACTAGCAGTTAGGGTAGGTGCCAGCTCGGAATTAATGTTAATTTATGGGCGGCTATTGATGTATAGAATGGGGGTATTTGACATTTTGAATTTTTGTAAGTCTACAGTAGAATTCAGAATTCTGCATTAAGATGCAGCGTATTTCTCCGCAAAAAAATACTTATTTTACAAGTAACATTTCTTTTTTTTTTCTTTTTTGTTTTTCCCCCTTTTTACTTCTGTAATTCACAAAAGGACAATACTTAGGTTAGGAAGCCCCTAATCCCATTTTTTAAGTTTTCCCTCTTTCCTGGACCAGAATTTTTCGATCCCTATACTCTCAGCTGATCAGAAAGTAATTTTTATGAGAAGCTGTGTAAATTATTCATCAAGTCATTCTTTTTTGGCTACCGGCTTAGCACAAAGCACGTTCAGGAAACATACATAGTGAAGAAATTAATCTCCAAGGAAGGAAAAAAATAGGGAAATGAAAGAAAAGGCAAGGAAACTTTCACAAACTTTATATGGGTTTTCATATATTTCCCTTCCTTTCTTTACCTTTTTCCTCAAACCAAACACAGACTAAGGCTTAATTTTCCTACTAATTTGTATAAGCACCAATATATTAATTTTTAAGAGGTATTGGTAAAAAATGCAACAGTGAAGGAATACTTGGATGCAGGGCTCTCATGTCATAATTCAGACAAGCAAAGAGTCCTGCCCATTCAGGCATACTTTTTCACAAGAAAGGAAAAAGTCTTGTACCAACTTAGATCTAAATGGCTTTCATATTTTACCAAAAGAAGAACTAGATCTGGCCAGATGGCCAAACAAAATTCAAAAATTAATCCACAAAAAATGATAATAATATCTGGACAATTTTTAGTGGGTCAATTGAATGGGCATTCTGAATATATGAGTACTTACTATGACATTAATTCAATCTAGCTAATTACTAATCAGTTTCAGGTACCCTCTCTCATTCAAACTTCATATTTACTGCATGCCTGACTCAATAATACATCTACCAATGCAATATGGTTGGTACCTGCTGTGACTTATATGCTTATAAGCCAGTAATATATATAACTAGTTGGATCAGTTATTAATTAAAAAGTTGAAACTTCTACATATGAATTAGCTGGCACCTTGAAAGTTCAAACCCAGTTCACTAATGTATCAAAATGAAAAACCTCTCACTGGGTCCATAATCTATGGTTAATTATGGTTGTAAGACATAATTAATACCTAGCTCCTATAATTTTGTGCTTCATTTCATCCCCACCACTTGACTCTCCATTTCATCATGCGTCAAAAGGTCTCATGATGCTGCCATGGAGCTCCCCATGCCTCATTGAAAGAACCCCGGACCCAGAAAAAACAAATCAAGCCCCACCCATATGGCCACGTGTCAAGAATCATCACCCACCTGTACCAAGCCTAGTTTCTCGGGCGCTTATCCCTCCCCAGTTGGTTCCCAGAGTTCAAGGATGGGTATATAGAGAGAGAGAAGGGTCGCAAAAGGAGAGGTTTTAATAGGAAAAGAGAAGGTCAAAAGTGCAAGAAAAGCGAGCAAAGAGTTTGTAATGGTAGAGAGCATGTACAAAGCAAATAAAGATGAAAAGTAGCCGTTTTTGTTGTGTGCTGACATTACCGGCTGCAGGCAGTGGTCGGGGCCAAGGTGACCGCCGCACCTGCAGTAGGGACAGCACGCGAGGTAACCGAGTACGGGTGACAACAGGTCACACCCCGTCCCTAACCCCATCTCTCTGCGGCCGGTCTGGTAGATACCCCACATTCACCTCGATCTCGTCTCCATTGCACGCTCACTCCCAAATTTACCACTTTCTTTTTTTTTTTTTTTTTCTATCCTACCCACACCCACAACAGAGTCGCAGACTCTCCCCATCACCACCCTTTAAATTGGAACCCATCTCTCCTCTCTGCGCCCCTCAGAGCTTAAACACAGTTCCAGAAAAGGAAAGAACAGACGAGGAAGAAACAAAGAAGAACTGCCATCAAATTTTTGTTTGTTTCTTCCGTCTTTGATCAAAGTAGCTTTTAGCCAAGACGGGTCTACCGCTGTGGATGCTTGGGTTGGGCGCGGATCGCTTGCGTGCCGACATGAATCGCCTACTCGCGTTACTCTTCCACCAGGTTATCATCTTTTGCTTCTGTGTCGATCTTCTTGCTTATTTCGTTTGGATAATTAAAGCATGTTCATTGTTCGGGTGCCATATATATGATGATTGATGACTTAAAATCTCATAGCGGTTTTGCACTGCATTCGAGAGCATAATTTTGTCATCCGAATGGTGTCATTTCCGGTTGCAGAAATGAGGTCATTTCAAGAAACAAAGTATAAATTAAAAAATGAGGTCATCCCGGGTGCATGACCTCATCTCCTTCTTTTGAGAGAGAATGCCTTCATTTCTTTCTTTTTCTTAGCAATCGAAACAGACTACACTTAGATGATGTTATCAAGAGAAAACTTAAATTGAAATATTTCATTTCATGTGGCACCCAGACATGCATTCTCTGAGTTGATTATTTACCAGATATAATCACCCAAACAGTTTAGGATTTAGAATTAGAAGAGGAGTTCCTGCAGGCTGATAATTAATTTTGAATTGTGATTCAGGGAGTCCTGGACGAGCAGTTCCTGCAGCTACAGCAGCTTCAAGATGAGACTTCTCCCAACTTTGTTTATGAGGTAGTGACCATTTTCTTCAACGAATCGGAGAAGCTTCTAAGAAATCTCAGAGAACTCTTGTAAGAAATGATTCTTTTCTCTTTGTCCTTACTAACTACGGTAATCCCGTAATTTACTTATTTTCATTGTCTTTTTGTATCATCTTTCTCCATCCCTCCAAAATTCTCCCACCTTCTTCCTCTTCTTCATCTTCTTCTTCTTTATAATAATATTGAATTGAAGTAGATTAGAGAGTGGATACTGCACTATGGAAGAGACATCACCTTATGTGGGTATGCATGTTTGATGATGGACAGGTTGGATAAAGAGTTCTCGGACTACAAGAAGATAGGAATCCATCTGAACCAGTTTATGGGTAGCAGCTCTAGCATAGGAGCTAAGAGGGTCAGAAACGTATGTGTAGCCTTTCGCGCCGCTTCTGAGCAGAACAACAGAGCTGGGTGAGTTTCTAAGAACTCGTGCTGCTAGCTAGCTTGTACCCTCTTCCCTTTCTCTTTTTGCAGTCACTCTATGAATTGGGAGAGGGAGAGAGACGTTGTTAATGCGTTCTTGCATGTATATATATATATATCGACTTATATAAAAATGTGTTTTTTTTTTTTTCTGCTATCTGGGTATCAGATGCTTGCGAGCTTTGGAGCTGTTGGAGCACGAATACTGCTATCTCAAAAATAAATTGCACGAACTCTTCCAAGTAAGACAGCTTTAATCATATAATTTAACAGAAAAAAACGCTTTTCCTTTTATGATTCGTGAGTGACAAAGTTGTGATATTTTATTATTATCATATATCATATGACGACGCAGATAGAGCAGCAGCGAGCTATGGCAGCGGCAGTTAGGTATCCGATACAGGACTGAAACAAAGGTTCGACGACGCTTGAAGTTCGCACGGTCGTGTTTCTTGTTGCATCCACCTTCGCCTAATTACAATAGAAGAAGAAGAAGAGAGAGAGAAAGGCCATGCCCAATGCCTCGCTCTGCCTTCTCTTTATTGTAGAGTTATTCTTTGATGCCTGTTGTATTGTAAGTTTGAATGCAGAGAAGTAGTACTTCGAGGCTTAAGCTGCACCTGTCTTCTAACATCATGATGATCCATGTGTAATCTTTAATGGCTTTTTAAGTCTTTACTCCTTGGTGCTTCACCTTACAACACTCGTTGCACTCAGTTATTGAGCATCAAATGCACCAATACTTGTTTCTCTCTCTCTCTCTCTCTCTCTCTCTCTCCTAGCGCGAAGCCATAGCCATAAGGCCTCAAGGAACCACCCGAACGGGTTTAAATAGAGGTTTGATTAGTTTGGGCCTACGTGGAGAATTTGTGCTATACTGAAAATGGAAATTAATGCAGATAGGCCCGGGTGGTGGTGGTGGGGGGCAATAATTTTTACTGCGACTTTGTCTGTAGGGGAATGGAATCCATTGAATTGAGTAGGAGAAGAATTGAAATCCATTTCAAGTCCTTTCATGAAAAAAAAAAAAACAAAAAGAAACACGACTTAATCGTGATACGTGACCCAACTTGGCTCCATTGTTAATTAATAACTGAGATTTCAATTATTTTACATCAATGGAGTCAAGTTTTTATAATTAAAACTCTAGGATTTGTTTGGATTTTTAGGGGTGGAAGTGTAAATCAGTAAATGTAGAATGTAATTGCTAAGTTGATAGATTTTCGAACGACCAGTTAGTCTGTGGATTAAAAAATTGTTAGAAATGGTGGAAAATTTATCCTTGGATCCAAACAGTAGTACAGAAAACTAGGGCGTACATTAGGGGAGTTCAAATATGGCGCACCCAAAACGCGCTCCACATTCACATCTCACCGTATACAGGGAACATCTTCCGTACTTGTCAATTGTCATGAAGAGATATGCTCCCAATACACGGTTGTGATGTGCTGTGGGGTGCCCATGCGAATTCACGTTAGGGATATCAATGGATAACTATAGTCCGATACTGATTCGAATCACAATCCGATTATCCCTGGTTTGAATGTTATTCTAAATACAATAAGCTGGATGCAAATTTGACATACTGATTTGGGATCATATTTGGATTCAAATGTTTCATAATCAGAATGGATGTGGATGTAGTTGAATTCGATCAATTTATAGTCCCTAGCATTGTTACTGCATTCACAAATCCTTTCCGTCATCCCATATTTTCGTCTGCATCCTGATTCAAATCAATGTTTTAAAGAATGACCCGGAACCGGAACTGTTACTGGTTTTCAGGTTGACGGTTCGACCATCCTGTTCAAGTAGATGGTTCATTTTGACTAAACAATTAACAATTAAAAAAAATTAAAATAAAGGCCCAAAAAACATTAAATGGGTTAAATGGGTTGATGGTTCGACTGCTCTGATCAACAGGTCATTTATTCCTTCAATGGATTTTGGACAGACCAGATTTAGAGTAAAATGAAACCAGTTGCCTGGATGGTTCCTGATTGGTTGTGGGTGAGCTAAAACAGCCTCATATTTAACTTTTTATTTTTAAAACGAATTTATGAAGAATCTGAGGAGAACAACTGCATTTTAGAATATGGTATAGAATAGAAGAAACCACTGAGATGCATGGGCTGGTGTTAAAAGATGCCCATACTAAAAGGGAATGATTACGTTCAGTTTCTTAATAAAAAGGAAACTGAATTGGCTGCAAGTAGCCTGTGTTTGATTTTTTTTTTTTTTTAATTTTAAATTCAAAAATTTCAGACAACAAAAGTCTGAAGAGATTAAGAAGAAGAAGAGAGTAAACTGACATGAACAACTGCATTTTAGAATATAGTATAGATATGAATATATTATTATATGCTAAACGTAGAATCTAAACCATGCAAATGCCTTGGATTCTCACTACAATATAATCCTGCAAGAAATCAGGGTTCCTGAATGCTACCCACATGGCCTCTTAAATTCTATGCTTATTATCCAATATCAGCTTTTTTATTTATTTTTTCTTGCACTGAGCAGGAGATTTCTGATTCATTAAGCTCGAATTTCTGGAGATCCAACAGTGCGTCGATACAAAAGTAGGATCAGATGGATCACTCACTTACTTTCCCCCAACAAAGTGGGATCAGGCTTACCACCCATCCTACAGCTTTTCTAGATCTTTAGACCAAAGGATGCTATTATTAGCTCCAGTTTCAAGGAGAAAGAATGCACGAGACCAAAAATCTTTAATTGAAAACTTGTGGCTTTGTTTCGTTGGCTAGTTCATTTTAAGTGTGCTAGTGCTACTTCTGTCAAAACTGAGCTTCTTTCTCTTTATCTTCAAAAAAGGAAGGATCATTCATGTCTCATGACTGTATCAAGAGATGGTACAAATTGATTCACTAATATCTGCATTCAAATTGAATCTTATCCATTGGGTTTAATTAGATTGAACTTTAAATTTAATTCAGAATACGAATACCATTAGTTATAAATTATATTAGAAGTTATGAAAATATGTTATAAATAACTACTAATCAACAGAAAATGACAGCACTATAGATCTGTCATATATAGAAGCAAGGTTTCAAAAACTGTATTGGATACGGAGCCGTTTTGGTGTTCTGTTCTTGGGCCGAACGGTCCAACCTCCGGTTGAAATAGATGACCCATTTTGATTTAAAAAAATAAATAAAATAAAGGCTAAAAATTGTTGTTTGGGTCAATGGTTTGACCACCCGGGTCAGTGGATTGTTGACCAAATCAGCAGCTTTTGACCTAAAAGTGATTTTATGGTAAAACAGAACCAATTGCCCAACAGTTCCTGAGTCAACCAGTCTGGTCTGGTTTTCAAAACCATGTATAAAAGTATATGGAACTTTGGTTTCTTTGGTGGAAGCTTTAATCATTGTTTTTAAGACTCATCCCGGACCGGATGGTCAGACCATGAAAATTAGGACCAGTGGCCTTTCTGAGTCCCGGTTAAATGACAGCTTTGGTGGTTGGATGGGTGCAAATCACCTAATAAACCAATAAAACTAGGACCCGAAAAGCATTCTGGTTTTTACTCCGATCCGAGCATTAAAACACCGGCTTTAATTTCTAGTCCTTCAAAATTCAAATGGCAGACCTCGATCGTTTTTTCCTGCTTACACAATACACATGGCTAATTAATAATACTTCAGCTAACAAGAGTCCCTTGGGATTCCACATTGCAGAAAAGGAAGTAGATCGTGTAGAAAACTCTCTTCGTGACCCACTCAAATAGGAAATCCGTATTTCGTCATCTGCTTGAATATTACATGGCTTATTCTTCATTACATTGAAGATGCATCTATAATATGAACAAGGTTGAAAATACGTTGGTTTGTAGGGGTGTATCGGCCTTTTTCTTTTTTTAAACTCAATATAATACATATCGGTTGATACGGCCGGATATTATATAAAAATTTTGAACATATGAAGACAAAATAAAGAAACTAATTAAAGTAAAACAACTATATCCATGGCTACGACGGAGGATCTCTTTACATAAATATAATGCGGTAGACTGTGGTGAGATGGGACCTAACAGTGGCATGAGCCATGAAAATAAAGGTGAACGGTCTCCGTCAGTCACTCAAAATCAAAATTTACCAGCAAAACGACGTGCAACTTTTCAGCATGCCCACCAACTATTCAACTTTTGTGGAAAATGATTCATTTCCTTCTGATAAGGGCATGAAATTGAGAGATACGCAATTGATCAACATGTGATGAAACTTTGAATACAAATTATGGCTTTGTTTCATGGAGAAAGAGAGTATATATAAATGGACAGTTTCGAGTTGGATCCGTTTGAACCAAAATTAATTTAGACGGATTGGACGGATCAATCTGGACTTAACGGTCTAAAATATTTTTTGGATTGGATTGGACTGGACCTGGTCTATTTATAATTAATTTATATTAGATTGAGCCAGATTGAGTCAATGTCTGATCTATTGATAGAATATAAGGACATAGGTGTCAATGGACCAGATTTGAGTTAGAACTAATCTAAATTAAAACAAACAAATTTAAATAACCCGATCTAAAATATTCATCGGATTGGATTAGACCTGATCCATTTATAATGAACTCACATTAATTGAATCCCCTGCCTCCAATCCTCCAACCACTGTTGTAAGTTGGGTTGGGTGCTTCTGGGTCCCCTTCAAATCAAGTCTTGATCAGGCTTTACTAGGCCTATCATTACTCACATGGAGTGCTAATTGTAGTATCAATTGAGATTTTCTACAATTCATAACTGTTTCAATTTAAACACGTAAGAGCACTTTTCTTTCTCCTTCATCAGACCTTAACTGGCCTGGGTTTGGACGGAGTGGACACGGGCCTAGGCCCAAACAAACCCAATTTCCTATTCTTACTGCAATTAGACTGTTCACGGGCTGTGCTGGGTTGGGTTGAAACATTGGACCTATTCTTGAGCCCGGGTCCAGCCATTAAATAAAACCCCAAGCCTGATCTGAATAAGAAACAAGCAGCAAACTTTTGGGCTGGGCTTTGACCCAAAAACGAATCATAGAAAATGGGACTATTTGGAAAATCTTTTTGGAAAGATCTTCTAGTAGTTCTGATTCACGATCAAAAGAAGCATTGAGCTTTTGTATTAAGACCTGAGCTGCCTGAAGCTTGTTTCGTTAAGGACTCCGGGTCTCTTACCCATAAGAACTCTACCCACGTCTACCCACAACACACTACCCTCGTGCATTGAAAACATCTTCTCGTGCATAATACTATTAAGAGGATGAGATATTCTCCATGTGTGGCTGTGATGTTACATAGGTAGAGTTCTTGTGGGCAGGAAATCCTTACTCTTTGTTTAGAGTAATCGAACCAAAGGAAAAAAAAGATCGAATCTCGGCCTGCTGGACTTATGTAAGCCAAACAGGAGAAAGACATTAGATAAACACGTTTTTTTATTTCTACTTTTGGGGTAACTACATGAACACGTTATCATTCATCACTCTTCATCTTCATCTCACTGTTTGTGGCGGTGTCGTCGTCGTTGTTTGCGATGAATTATAGCCGGAAATTAAAGATAAATTAGATACAGTGATCATGCAGAGTTGCTGTAATGGTCACGCACACACAGCTGCGTGGTTCAGTTTTATTATATATGTAGTGTAAACGTACAAAGCTTGTAAGAGAACAATTACAATTACGATTCTAACTAAATCTCAGAAGATATCTTGCAGATTTATCTTTCATCAACAAAAACAAGAACGAAAAGACTCACTCAGATCAGACAAGTTGCCCTGTCTTTCACTTGGACGTATCAGACGTTTCCAAGTTGTCAATGGGCTCCAATTCCATCGCACCTTGTGTCTCACGCAGTCCTCTATCAGAACCCATCATCATAATCTTGAACTCTTCGAAATTAATCAACCCATCATCATCGCAATCCACCCCACGAATCATCTCCTTACACTCTACAATCGATAACTTATCATCCCCTAAACTCTTCAACACTGTCTGCAATTCCTCCGGTGATATGGACCCATTTCGATCCTTGTCAAAGACCAGGAACGCGTTCCTCAAATCCTCCATAACCTTCACTGAATCAACCCCCTTCGTGTTCAACTCAATAAACTCGTTAAAATCAATAAACCCATCATCGTCCAAATCAACCTCATTTATCATCTTCTGCAACTCCTCTTCCGTTGCAAGGTGTCCCAAGCTCCCCATGATGGAACCTAGTTCTGACCAAGAAATCTTCCCGTCCCCATTCACATCGAATTTCCTGAACACATGCTCCAGCTCCTGGATTCGGGTTCTGAAGTTCATAAACGAGCCCACGGGCGGCGACGTCGAACAAACCGAGTTTTCTGGAGGGGAGTTCGGCACTGACTTGCTGTTCTTCTTACGAGAGAAAAGAGATCGAATACCCATGATTAGAGATTGTGGGAGAGGCTGATACTCAAAAAAAAAAAAAAAAAAATCTAGGCTTTCGACCAATATGCGGCAAGGATGTTAAGCGGTCATATTTAAATTGTACCGAGAATGACAATATGGCCTGACGTGTTTTTTGTAGTGCCACGGGATTCATACACAAATTAAAAAAAAAAAAAATCAGAAGAGTTTCTAATTAGTGGAAGAAGAAAAACTATGTAAGATTTGGCTGAACCTTGTGGCATTTTAGGCCTCATTCATTTTCACTTTCCTAAGTATGTTTACCTAAGGGCCCATTCTTTTTTTTTTTTTTGAATTGTGAGAGGGGAAAGTTGGTCAATGGAATTTTATTTTCCATTGATCAAGATACCCATGTTATTTTATCATATTTATGGGTCCATTGAAAATTTATTTTTCGTGGGTATCATTTATCTGGTGGATAAATAAATTTCCCATGTCGGGATAAAGTCGCTACATTTGGATGGGACAAAATTGTCCCATTTAATAATGAATTTTTATGGGTAAAACGATCATTTTCTTATTTATTTAGAAAATAAAAGAACATAGATAAATGCATTTATCCGAGTAAGTGCATTCACCTAGATAAATAACTTCCCAAAAAACGAATAGGGCTAAAGGTAAAACTTGTGTAAATAAGTGGGTTTTCAAAATTCCTATGTGATACAAGTTATCCAGATAAAAAGAGAGACGGGAGGGAGAGAGCATTATTGGTGAACAGGTATAATACTATAGGAAGGTAACTGATATTCTTTTATATCTTAGATTACCATGGGACCCAAATATAATGGCAAATGAATGTGGAAATTGTGATCAATTTGCTGGTTGACAAAGGAACTTAACCCCCCTGGTGCGTGCATGCGAAATACTAATGTACTAAGAGATGGTAATCTTACATATGTCAACATTGTTTTTCTTTTGACTTTTTCTTCATTTTATAGTGGGATTACTGTACAACATACATTGGTGGCCTAAAAAGTACTGTCTTCCCTTCTTTACCATCCAAATAAAGATACTCTCCTATTTAATAAGAATTACATTTTTTAATATTAGTTCAGCTTTTAAGGGATGGAATTAGGGCTTCTTGCATATTAAATGACCAAGCTTTTGTTCATTTGACAAATTCTGTCATGTTTTAAAAATAATTGCAAAAATAGTGAGCGGGAGAGATTTTTAATTTTTTAGGACCAAATTGTCCTTCATTTAAAACCCACCCATAAGACCATATTCCTCTCTCTACCCAATCTCTTGTTTTCTCCCTCTTTTCACTCTCTTCGTCTTCTCATTCTTATGGCCTTTGCTCTTGCTTGTGCGAGTTTCCCTCTCCATCTTTTGGATGTGAGTTTTTCTCTTACATTTGTGAGGTTCTCTATTTTCTTCGTACAGGTATCTCATGGTGAAGTCCTCGTGGATCATTTGGAAGGGAGTCTTGGTGCAGAGGAAGTAATGGGAGATCTGTTACAATTAAAGTCTGAGTACTTTGCTCATCTGGTGTGTGCGGATGGGGTCATTGGGGGAAGTGCCACCGGTGCCATTCGTTTCCCTGCTATTGCTTTTCTAGTTGCTGCTATACCCGAAGTCTATGAAGCTACTACTAGTGTTGGTCAATATTTGATCCGAGTTTCAAGCCACTCTACTCATGATTATTTCTAGTGCCTTCTTTTCTCTTTAAGCCTAATGATGGATACATTATGCACATGTTTTGATATAGTTGGAAGATTATATACCAATGATAATGGATTGGATGTTATTGAATCTGGCACTGGAATTGGAGAAGACGATTTTTCTGATGACCAATTTCTTGATGTTTCCTTTTTTGCGGACCTTAAACCAGATATCACCATAGGCGTAATTTGTGCCCATCTCTTTCTTGTTTAACAATGGCTCATAACAAACCTTAATGGATTAAGCAAAACAAAAGTTTGTAAAACACCACCCATTTACAAACCTAATGGGTGCTAAAGTTTGTAAAACACCACCTAGTCTGTTCAATACCAGATGGATTGTACATTGATCAGAATCATATAGAACCATGTGGTTTATTGGATTCTAAATGCATTTAATTGTATAAATACTATTAGATCCCTTGGTGATAAATGTTCAACAACAATTGATAACTCAAAATTACAAGAAACCATCCAGTTTGTTTAATGTTGCATGGTGTCTAAGTCTATAAAATTCAGCTTGTTCAATACCAAATGGATTGTACACTTATGGGAATCATATAGAACCTTGTAATCTATTAGGTTCTAGATGCATTTGATGGTATAAATACTATTAGAAATGTTACAACTATAATTGATAATTCAAAATTATAAGAAACCATCTGATCTGTTTAATACTAAATGGTTTCTAAGTCTCTAAAACACCATCCCGTCTCCACCATATCGAATTGCTTGTACACTTTTGAGAATCATATACAACATTGTGGTATATTAGATTTTAGATGAATTTGAGGATTTATCTATTATTTTATCACCTACGTATTGATGAATCAAAATTGTAAGCAATCATCTTACCTATGTAATATCAGATGGTTTCTAAGTCTATAAAACACCATCCGGTCTTCCCCATAGTGGATGATCTATACACTAGTGAAAATCATATGTAACCTTATGGCTTGTTGGGCTTTAGAAGAATTTGAAGGTGTAAATACTATTTTATCACTTAAGTGATAGATATTTGCAATTGCAGTTGATGATTCAAAACTGCAATAAACCATCTGGACTTGGTGATGTCGGATGGTTGATGAGGGGTAATTTGGTCCTCCAATGATGTCATGACACGTGGCGTTGTAGAGCAATAGAGTGACACCTTGACACCACATAAGCAGACCCTAGGAGCACTTCAGACACATCACAACTACATTGATGACCTGGGCACCACCACGGTAGGCCGAACTCCAAACAGCTAGGCAAGACCTCATGTTAGTTTAAGAGGTGACCTGTTTCCACCGATCTTACCTGACTTTGGTTAGCGACCTGCCTAATGTGCCGAGCGACCTCCCCCTTAAGTAGAATATCACCTTCGAAATCCCTAAGATCACGATGCCACGTTGGAAGAGCTTGTTATCACCCCGCCCGCTTTGGGCAGGATTGGATAAACATTACCTGCTTACATAGAGTCCACCTCCAAGCATGAAACCACCTCCAAACCAGATAGGCCGGAGATTCTGGACACATTTCGTGAGGTTCACGACATCTCACCTATATAAGGGCCTCACCTCCAACCTCATAAGGTACGCGCGATTTAGCACTCAAGATCTCTAGCTCTCTCTCGCTTTCTAGATTTCTAAAAACTCCAGTTCGCTAACTTAAAGCATCGGATTGCCCACACTGGGTAAAGCAGCTTGAGTACTTTGATCTTTTCTCTTTTTCTTTATAGCTCGACCAAGCAACCTACCAAATCCGACGTCTGAGCTATCCACCAACAAGGAGTGTCAGATTGCACACCATCGGTTTCTAAGTTTGTAAAACACTATCCGGTCTGCCCTATACTGGATGGTTTGTACACATATGAGAAACATAAAAAACTATGTTGTTTATGGGGTTTTAGATACATTTGATGGTGTAACTACAAGTAGATTATTTGGGGGATAAATGTTTGCAACTATAAGTGATGTTTCCAAATTGCAAGCAATCATCTGGTCAATTTAGTGTGAGATGGTTTCTAAGTTGTAATCATCAACTATTGGACATTATACAGACCGAATGATTCCTTGCACCTCTAAATTACTAACTATAGTGGTTAAGATATCTTGTTAATATTGCACATACAACCAAATATTAGATAGGGCCTTCTTGTTATTTAACATAAAGCAAATAGTTTCTTAGCCTAAATTGTGACATCTCAATCACGAGCCTTGTTGATACAAACTTCGAATCACGATATCTTCAATCCCGTTAGTTTTTTTTTTTATTTATTTTTTATATAAACTTAGTTCTCAATCTTAATATAATCCAAACTTGGCCCTAGAAGCCAATACATAAAAATTAAGAAAAAAAGCACTTGAACAATAGCTCAACCAGAGAGAGAGAGAGAGAGAGAGATGCTTACATGTAGACCTATCCATGGGTCGGGTAGCCTGATGAGCTGGCTCGTCCTGACCCGTTATAAGTTGGGCTTGGTCATAATTTTAGGCCCGCGGGCTTGGTCTCGGGCCTAAAGCATCGGGCCCACTTTTTTTCAGGCCATGCCGGCCCGAGCCCAACTTGATACTATATATTAAATAATAAAAATATATTTTATTTAATAAAAAATATATATACAATATCTTTTCTTTGTTCTTTTTTTTCCAAGTAATAGTAAGATGTTTATTATTTTTGAATTTTGAAGGTTTTTAATATAAATAAAACAAGTTTTATTGAATAAAAAAAGAAAAAAAAATGTTTTCAAATTTCTGGTTGAGCTCGGGCCTCCCAAGACCTAGGCCCAATGGTTGGGTCGGGCTTGGGCCTGAGTGTATTCTATTGACACATATATAAAGCCCGGCCCGAACCCAGCCCGGCCCATGAACAGGTCTACATACATGTACGAAGATAATAGAAGATAGTGAGTCATGATGAAGACAATGAGAAAAGGGAGAGGGGAGAATAAGATTGAAAAAAAGAAAAAGAAAATCGGGCTTCATTGGGTTAAGGTCATTTTGATTAGAAATAAAAAATAAAAAAACTCTCCCTTTTGCTGGAAAGCGTGACCGGTTTTATTAATTTGGCAAGCCTTTTTAATTTTCTTGCAAAAGCCCTTTGTATTATAACTTTGGGGAGAATGTATGGAGACAAGGAAAGAAGAAAAGTAGTCAAAACAAGTGACTGAAGCCTAAGACATCCATATCTTTTGATTTGAGCATCTATTTTCGACATGATATGTTAAAACGATTGACAAAGAAGAAAATAACTCTTAACTCTTTAGATTAATAATGGGCATTTTTCTTTTATAATATGTCACGTAGCTTAACCATTTTAGCAAAATTTGATTAGGAAGTCTTCTTTTTATTAAAATACATTGTTTTAGGAAATATGAATGGTATTAGGGTTTTTTACTATTTTTTGTGATTTTACCATTTGTGCCCATAAATAGGCCATCATTTCACAAGAACAATTTCAATAAGTTGAATATACTTCTCTTTGAAAATCCTTCCAAAAGAGAACGGTGGTGATCTATCTTTTCCCCATGTATGCTTCCTTCCTGCTACGTCACCACTCACCAACCCAAAGGGTTCTTATTGAAAACGGCATCATGTTGCCTGAGAAAAGAGATCCAAAAATCTTTGGGCTAGAACAATATCTTTCCTGCAACATGAAAGGAAATGTATATGTGGGTTGAATATATTATTCTTCCATGTGAAATAAATGGGTAGGTTTTGGAAGAAAGAAGCTAACCACCGTTCCATGCTCGAAGTCGCAAAAATATACTTGTTAATGTGGGCAAAGGCCCATTCATTACCCCACCCATCAGGAATATTTGGCCCACAACCACCCCATGTGGGCCTGCTTCACGTTTAGAATGCCTCTAGCTTTGGAGAAAACCTTCAAATAATGGTACTGTCTTTCCTCTGACAAGCGTTTCACCATGTGCTCTACTTTTCCTCCATTCCTCCCAATAGGCATTGTGCCCACTCTCTTTTCTCTTTGGGTCACTCCTTTTTGTCAACTGCCACAATTTATGTATACATGATTTTAGACTTTGTTATTTAAAAAGTTTATTATATAGTGCATAGAGGAAATATAAAAAATATTTATTTTTTGAAGATTAAAATTTAAAATATTTATATTATATATATTTAGAATTAAGGGTCCGTTTGGTTCGTAGTCAGAATTGAAATCAAAATCTCTTGAAATTGAAATTGGAATGATCTATTTTCAGTCTGTTTGGTTTAGATAGGAATTGAAATGGGAATCAGCTGGAGTGGAATTTCATTTGCAAAGGAGGGGGAGAGAATGTCTATTTCCTCAAATGGGAGAATGCCATTCCATCAAGAATGTAAATAGAATTTCGGTTCTACCAAATCAAATGATTAGAATCGGAATAGCTCATTTTGATTTCGATTCCAAACCTCTATTCCTGTGAATCGAATGGGCCGTAAAAAAATTGGTTAATCTAACTAGTACAAATAAAAATAAATAATATTAATATACTTTTCTTTATCGGTAGTTGTCTTTTTTTGCTAGGCATTCCTTTAATATGGGCTTATGACTATATGAGTTATGGGCCACAAACTTTGTGAACCTTTAGATTTCGGCTGTCAATTAGTGCAAGTGTTTGACAAATTGAGCGAAAGGGGCAAAAGCCTGTCAGAATCCGCAACAAGGGAACCGGATATTTTACGTTAAAGCATGTCTAATATCTACAAATTTGAAATTAATTCTTAGGGGCTGTTTGAAAATTTTTTTAGAACACCTTTTGGTAATTCTGACAGTTGAAAGACGTATTGAATTTAAGATCTGATCAGCCTGAAGTCTGTGTGGTTAAGACGTGTTTTTTTGCACGGAGATGAATAAAAAAATACAAAAGTTCTATTTGAAGCATTTTAAAAAGCACTCATTTTTGAGCTTTGTGTATCTTTTCGGCAAATCAACTTTTAACAGTTAAATCTACTGTAAATCAAACGAAAAAAAAACCGAATCACAATCTATCAAACTTATAAATAATCAACAGACCACACAGAAAGATACGCCAAACGAAAGCCTTAATCTTCAACCCACCCCAAGATGTGAGGAGCCTTGGACAAGCTCTATTGAACTGGAGCCATTACAGTTCGTAGACAAGTTGAGTGATGAATGACTCTCAGTGCGTCCCTATCGCGTCTACGAACCAAATTAACATATGTGGTGTCCATTTTGAACCCAAACACAGAGCACTATACGATTCGAATCGATACTTTGGTCCAGATCCTCTAGACGCTGTAAAGAGGCCACGTATCGACTGGGCCTGCATGCAGCCCATTCTTCACAGCGTAAGACCTTCTGGACTCCAATACCTTCAGGTGCCGTTTGGTTTTCGCCGCGAGACAATGGAAAGTTGTCGGCCAACCGACGTTGTCCCTTTATTTTTGGGGTATTATCAATCAAATTCCTATGCCTTCTAAAGCCGGTAATTATTTTTTTAGTTGTTCAAACTTCAAAGGCTTGTCCGAGTTTTCAAAAGTTCATTTTTCGCTTTATCGACTCAACTCTTTTATAAAAGGAAAAATTTTCTAAAGTAACCATGATTCCGATTTATGGTATCTTTAAGTTTTAAGAAATTAATTTGTTTATCTTTATTATTTAAAAATTGTTTTAAAATATTTTGAGTTTTATAATAATTGGTTAAATCCTCTCTTGTCATTAGCATCCGTTAATAGAAAGAAGAAAAAGATTATTTAAAATAAAACATTTGGAAAAATCCGTAACATTTGAATAACATCTTGCTGATTTTTTTCTCATGACAATTTTTTTTTGTTAGCAAATCTTTCCAACTGATACAGATGTTTAACGAAATCATATGCAACTAGGGACGTACAAATCGGTTGGTTCGGTTCAATTCGGTTAGAACTAAAGACCTAACTGATTATTTGGTTTGACCACCTCTCCCAACCGGACCGAATTAGATTACAATTTAAAATCAAACCAACCCTAACCGATTATTCGGTTTGACCACCTCTCCCAACCGAACCGAATTGGATTACAATTTAAAACCAAACCAAACCAACCCTAACCGAATTCAGTTCAGTTCGGTTCAGTTTTTGGTTCGTTTTAATGATTAATGAACTATTAGCTATTAATCTTAAGTCTAGGTTTTAATGAACAATTAATACAACTAATGAACATTTGAATGACTAATTATTAAAGCAACTATACTCATTCTTCACAAACAATTAATGAATAATTAATAATTAATCTATATTTTAATACTATAGTTGTTTAGAGCCTCTAGGCTATTTAATTAACTATTATTAATTAAAAACTGGAATAGGCCCAGCCTACCAAAGCATAATGGGGAATTGTCAATTAATCATTACCCATTTAAAAAGATAATAATTATTAATTAATAAGTATAAAGTATTGGATATAATGTTATATATTTAATATACTTAATTAAATACAACCACTGATTCGGTTTTTGGCTCGATTTGGCTGGAAAGATTAACCAAACCGAACCAAAAGCGAAAACCAAATTTTAAAAGAAACAAAAACTGAACCGAGTTAGTTTATTCGGTTTGATTTTCAGTTTATCAACCAAATTTGAGCACCCCTATATGCAACCCAAAAACCACATGAGGTCATCTCCATTTTCTGTTACTACAAATACCTTTGAACACAGATGAACAAGAGGATCATCTCTCACCCAAAAACTAGATTTTAAAGATGCCATCTTAACGCTAGCTAGTTAAGGTTGTGTTCTTGTCCGCAAGATAGATGTTGAATTTTATTTTAAAAATTTGAAGAATGATGGAAGGCAAAAATGATAACGAAACATTGGATTTAAAAAATAAAAAGTTCCAGATGTCACATGTAAATAGATTATGATAAAACACTCATGGATGCTAAGATTATGGGAGAATTTAGTCAATTGTCACAAAATTTGAGGTACCTTAAGATAATATCTAAATAATAAGGATTAAGTTAGTCAATTTCCTAAAAATAAAGACTAAGGGAGTAGTTTAATAGATTTACCCAATACAAGTATTTGTAAATTAAAATTTAATGATTCCATCTCTTTCGTTAACAAACCCCACTTAACAACTTTTGGATTTTTAGTTGATGGACGGTGAGTTGTGAGTGAAGACAGGTGCGGTGGCCGGGATTCATGGGCTCTTTACTGCATACCACTTAACCGAGTTCCAAGTTTTGCCCTCGTTAAGACAGCGCACAAATTGTTCCAGTTGTCACAGTGTTGATCCGTAATTGTTGTTTTATTATGGTTTTCGCTTTGAGACGAAAAAAAGGTAAAAGGGGGTGGTGATGAATTCCGCTCTAGGAGGAATTTCAACTACATTCTCATGTAAGGAATTAAAACAGTATGACTGTAATTTTGGATCAACATGCCAAAATGAAAAGTTGGAAACAGAAGCCTATCCACAAATATCTACATTCTGCAGATAACTCAAAAAGTAGGATGCCTGATACGATTTCATCCGTCATCCATAGCAGGTATTTCAAATCCGTTGAAACCCCTGGTTTCACCCTTTTGAATTTCTATTAAATTAAACTTGGGGTTCCACTTTTAACTTTAACCATAATAAATAGAAAATAAGGAATTTGCACTTTTTCATTATGTTAAAGTTTTCACATTTTTTGGGCTTTACCACAACTTTTTTTCTCTACCGTATAGTTGCTTGTTTTACGAGAGAAGCAGCAAATCAAACCACGTGTACAACGAATCAAATTGCATGAAAAAATCAATTCACTCCCTTACTCGTATTAAAATCAGTAATCAGTCGAGGAATAATTTTTGTAGATGGAAATCAGTTGGTCCCGATTTGATTCCGTCTATTCCGGACGAAGCGTAAAGTAGCCCTACGATACTTGAAAGTGAAACGTGGAAGGTAAGGGGAGAAAGAGAGACATAGAGGTTTGTGAAAGCGCTGAGAGTGTCGCGTGGGCACCGAGTATTAATACAACGTCACATCCACAAGTGACGATATTCCTACATATAAGTCGCAGTTGGCAGTCGCACTCTCTCAACTCCCAGTCCTCGGTTTCAATCTTTTCTTCTTCTTCTTCTTCTTCTTCACTCTAGGAGATTGAGTTAATTATTCGTGGGTATAAGAGATTTGAAAGAAACGATAGAAATTGTTCAATGAAAATGAGAGGAGGAGTTCTGGTTCGAGAGGGTTTCTGCTACCAAGAGGAAACCCAGCTTACGGTGCTCAAGACATCTCTTTTCTTCGCCGGCGACGGTTTCTCTGTTTACGATTCCAAAGCCAAGCTTCTCTTCCGCGTCGATTCTTACGGTCCCGATGTCCGAGATAAAGACGAAGTCGTTCTCATGGACGCGTCTGGCAACTGTCTCCTCACCGTCCGAAGAAAGGTCCCCCATTCCCTCTCTCTCTGTCTGTCTGTCTGAAACACAAACACAAACACGAGTCAACTCGGAATTAATTCCTGCCGTGGCACAAACCTTAGTCAGAAGTAGAGATACTAACCAATGTGTTTCCTTTTCTGTTGTTCAGAGACCGAGTCTCCATCAAAGATGGGAGGGATTCATAGAGGAGGAGGGAAGCAGGAAGAAGCCCGTCTTCAGCGTACGGAGATCGTCGATCATCAGACGGTCGAGCGTAAACGTAGAGGTATTCGACAACCCAGGAGAGGAGTACCTGATCGACGGCTCATTCCGGCAGCGTTGCTGCACAATCTACCGCACCTCCAACAACAACAAGGAGAAGGAGGTGGTGGCGCAGATCAAAAGAAAAGTTGACGCCGACACCAACGTGGTGCTTGGGAGAGACGTTTTCTGGCTCTGCCTCAAGCCTGGCTTTGATGCTGCATTCGCGATGGGCTTGGTTCTCGTTCTCGATCAGATCAATGGTATTATTGGGGATTACCTCCTGGATGGAGAAAATGTCGATCCAACGGCGCAGGTTGCTTCACCGTGATTTTTTCTTTTTCTTGTTCTTGTAAGTTGTAACTACTAATCGGTTTGATGTGTGGAGTCCTTGACCTCCCTCTACTTTTAAAAGTTTACCCTTTTCTTCGTTTTTGTTCTTTTATTTTGTTATATTAATAGAATAGTGATTGCACTGATTCGGCCCATGACATCACAAATTGTATATTTTCACTTAAAATCATAACCGTTCGATTGGGATTCTTGAGGGCCCAAAGTGGTCCCACTGAACCGAGACTTTGTAGAATGTGGGTCTTACATGACTCAGTCTGTGGAGTTCTCATCGTCTGTCCACTAGGGATAGAATTTTTTTCTGTCCCATCCAATGAGAACCAAACATGTCACTCTCTCCCCCTTTCATTTGAAACTGAGGAGATGAATTGAGTTTAAGAACAATAATGGAGAAAACTAAACAAGAAGAAACCATTGTCAGAAAGGCTCTAACTGCGTATAAATTATACATTAAATACATCGATTATTTCAGCTTTATGCCTAGGGTGTAGAACCAATTTGCTACAGGGATCCAAAGTACAGTTAGCAAGGTCATGAGTGGAGTTGGCTTTTGGATGAGGCGGTCGTCGTGGAAGACGACTGGCTTTGGTAGCTTGTCACGGCTTACGGCCTGGACCTCTGGCTTGGCCGGAACAATGTAAGCCTCCTGCGGTTACAGTCACATTGATAATCTATAAGTTTCCAAACCTGGCTGAATTGGACAGTTCTAACCAGGTTCTGAGTTGAGATCAAGCCATCTATACTCATTTAGAGGAGATTGCTATTAGTCTCCACAGCTCATTAGCAGCGTGCCGTCCATATTGGCAACGAGTTCACATCCGCGCCCCACAACACATCCCTGCCTTGCCTTGTATTGGGAACATTCCCAATGATGTATTAAAAATGATCACGAGCAATACACTGTGGGGATGTGTTGTGGAACGTTGTGATTAGAGTCCATCCTGCCGTTTTCATCCCCCCTCTTTTCTTTTCCCTTTCCACCGCCCCTACACAGTACTAAACTGAGTTCACGTTTATGCTCCACAGCACATCCCGACTTTGTATTGGGAACATCTCTCCTGATGATGAAGATGGCATGGCCCCCTTATCGGGTGCAGATGTGAACTCCGCCAAATTACCCCCACTTAGCTTGAATATCCCTTGCCCACACAATACCGGTCAATGTAATTCAACAGGAAGCCAAAATTGTAATTCACATAAACAAAATGTTTGGTTTGATTTTTTGCCTTTTCTTGTGTATTCGTGCAATCCATTCACAACCTCAGGCTGAGAATTAGATGATAACTCTACTTTAACTACTGCTAGGCATTGATTCAATGTCACTAGTCTCATATGCAACCCGGCTGAGAGGTTGGTTTTGGAATTCTTCTTTTTTAATTTTTGAATATTGGAAAATGATGAGGGCGGATTTGTCTCTTCAATGACATTATGACGCCTGGTACATACAGACAGCCTGACACTTACAGGCAGTTCGCCACAGACAACTCACCATCGTGCAGCTTGGCACCTTACGGGCAATCCGCCACAGGCAGCTCACCATCATGTAGCCTTGGCAACTTAGACAACTCGGCACTGCACAGGCAGCTCGCCTCCTAATCAGACCGAACACCGTATGACAACCCCGAGGAGCTCACCACCGTACCCCGCATTTTATGGAATTGTGACTTGTAACGGCTGTATTAACTCATCCACTCCCCGATTTAGGCGGAAAAAGGCAACCTTACCGGTTGGTGGTTTTATGCCCACTTAACACGAAAGCAGGTCCCATCACAGTGGGAATCCAGGAACTGCTCCACCAAACCCACGAGGACTTCAGTATATAAAGAACCCCAGGGGCAAGGAGAGGCGAGAAAATGAGGTGGTAACCCATGCTCTCTTACTCTCTCATTCTCTAATATCATTCTTAGCTCACTACTAAGTGCCGACTTAGCCATCGGAGTGACCTCGCCGGGTATACACCCCCGGGCTCTCTGATTCAATTCATGCAAATCTCTCAGTTCTTGCCGTCTACAAAGATGAGTAGATCACCTTCAGCTCGGGAGCAGCCGGGTTGCGCTACGCTAGGGAGCTCTACTTCAGCCTCCGAGTCATCCGCCACTTGGAGCAGACGAGGTGACGAGATACTTAACCAAAAAATGATACGTGACTAGAAACAGTTACATCAGAAAACATTTTTCTATAATGTTGACAAGATAACGATGATGCAACAACGAGAATGTATAGGACTGGATTTGTTTCTTGTCTGTACTTAATTGCCCATCCTCGAACTGGGTTCCTATCGTGCTCTGTTACATTGACTGGTTCTCTTGCTTGTATTTTGAGCATTCTGATTGTCTGATTCATCAGTGGAGAAATGAGTGGTCGGGTACTGCTGAATTATGCAGTTGCCGGAGATGAGACGAAGGTTAGGGGTGGTATTGTGTGAGCGGTGGAGATTGAATGGTATTGTGTGGGGGGTGGAGATTCAGTTTGTGAGGGGCGGAGGGGAGGGAGGAGAAGAGAAGAGAGAGGGAATGAGAAGCAACGGTGGTTTGACGGCGTGGAGATTCGGGCTGCATGGAGGCAGTTCGGAGCTATTCAGGGACGGTGAGGGAGGGAGGAGAAAAGAAGAGAGAAAATATAAATGAGCGGGCTAATTGAATTTCACAAATTTTTGGAGTCCAAACTGCCGTTATGTCTGGACTCTGTCAGTTTGAAATGTAAGAGGAAGGATAACGGTGTGTTCGATTTCCATTGGATGGGACAGAAAAATTTCTGTCCGGACGATGCGAGCTCCATTCTGTGGGAGTAAGTTTTAGGAATTGCATACCAGTATCCTAAAATTTGGGTTAGTTTTACACTCTTGCCTTGTAATTCAAACTTCACAACATGCCATTGCATTATTTTGATTCTCAAAAATTGTTAATTTAGGGGTTGTTTGGTTGGAAAAAGTGTACTGTGCTGTGGTGTGTTTTAGATCATACCATCACAAGAAAAGTGTTCTAAAAAATGGTGTGTTTTTAAAAGGCAATGATTTTGTGTATTGCATGCGCAAGATAATTTTAAATATGATATCATTAATAAAGCATTATATTATGTTTATAAGATTTTGACCATTTTCATTTACATGAACCTTATATTTAAATAAATTATTACATACACCA
Organism: Nelumbo nucifera; assembly: GCF_055504915.1. Taxonomy (NCBI): domain Eukaryota; kingdom Viridiplantae; phylum Streptophyta; class Magnoliopsida; order Proteales; family Nelumbonaceae; genus Nelumbo; species Nelumbo nucifera. The sequence continues at coordinate 15,214,102 of NC_142656.1, read as the reverse complement.
GTCTATATTACACTTGTTCATCGGCCAGGCTAGGCTGAGTTGGGTTCGGGTTTGGCTTTGCCTTTACATTAACAGAATTTGCTCAGGCTCGAGACCGAATCCAACCAAAATTTTGAAATTCTTTTTCTTTTTTATTCAATTAAAAATATTTTATTTATATTAAAAGACCTATAATGAAAGATCTCAAAGAGAAGAATAATAATATATATATATATATTATATAAAATATATTTTTAGTACATAATACATTATCAAGTCGGGCTCGGGCTCGAGTTGGGCTTTTTTAACAAAACCCGAGCCTGAGCCCGCAGGCCTGAAATCCTATCCAAGCCTGACTTAGATTGGGCCAGGCCGGACTGTCAAGATACCTGGCCCATTAATAGGTCTATACCATGACTGCCACATGGCTACACAATTTACCATTGTGTGATTTGTGATTTACATGAGGTCTTGATTCACCATATTTACGCTATCTATCCTAAAAGTTTGCCATTTTATTTACCAATTGTTTAATACATAATTCACATGCAAATATCACAAATAATAAATTAAAAATAAATATGCTTGATACAAGCATTTGACTTCAGTTGCATATTATAAAGCATCTAAAGTTTCTTCCAATAAAAGAAAAATAAGTTTTTTTCATACTTCTTATAGAGCTGCTACTGGACAACCTAGAAATTATATGAAACCTTCATGGCATTGAGATATGAGCAATTAAGGGTGTCAATATATTGGTTTTCGACGGGATCCAGTTCAAAATCAATTTGGATGAATTGGACGGGCCAACAAGACATATTGGGTTGGACAAATCCAATCCAAAATATTTATTAGATGGGATTGGACATGGTCCATCCGTAATAAATTTATATTGGATTGGATTAAGTCAATATTTAGTCCATTGATATAAGATAAGAACATAGGTGTCAATGGACAGGGTCTGGGTTGAAACCAATCTAAATTAAAACGAATTTGAACAGATTAAATGGTCCACACATTGAATTGGACTTGCCCAAAATGGTTCAAAATATTCATTGGATTGGATTGGACCTGGTCCACTTGTAATGGACTCACATTGGGCCAAATCCAGTCCAATTGACACCTCTATGAGCAATGGATCTGCTATTTGTGATAATTCAAAGTTCTAGTCTAGTTGGAACCATTTATCTATTTGTAGTTCATCGGCAATTTGATTACAACCTCTTATTTGGTACCATTTTTCCAGAAAAAAACATTGCTCCAAACCATGCCTTGGAAATCGGAAAAGTGTGATCATGAAGAAACACCAAATTCAAATGTTTTCTCAGGAAACAGCATGTTGCTGCCAGCAGTGCAATGATGTGGCATCATCTTGGATGTTGGATAATATAGACCAATGCTGGAAACGGTTCCACAACACTGGTAGCAAATAAAACTAGTGTTGTTTTCCTAGAAGACAGCCTATGTGGCAGACAAAAAATGGTGTTTACAACTCAGACATACACATCACCGTTTTCCTAGCACCGATGCCAAACACCTACTATATTTTGGTAAAAAGATGATGCTTCCCATAGATTCTCAATGGAATTAAATTTTTGGGTATTCATGCCCTTTTTCTCTGTTTCTCAATATAAAAAAATGTTCAATTTCAATCTTGGAGATTCTAAGTAGTTTTTTCAAAAGAAAAGAAGTAGCTTAGTTGACTGGATACAGACCTAACCTTTGCCATATTTTGCACAAAGTGGCCTCTCTCATACTTGAAACCACGATCTCACGCTCATCAGCCTGGCATTTTACCAATGACCCTTGAATTATTTACACAGCCAAGTAGGGAAACATGTGTGTTGCACAAAAGATAGATGTCTTTTTTTTTCTTGGTATTAAAGATAGAAGTCCACTGTATGTAGATTTTATACATTCTCTCCTATGGAAGTCAGGTATTTGATTTATATAGCAATAGAGGTTCCTTGAATTTGTTTTTCTAAACTACAAAGTTCTTGGGTTCCTCTACTTCAAACTTTAAAGGTTATAAAATCTACTTGAAACCACCTTTTAAGTAAGGGCATCACTTTTTCCAAACTTTGTATCAATTAAAGAATTAAACTACATTGTTCTTGCAAGCATTTTTGGCAGTGAAAGAAAAGAAGTAATGAATTGTTTCTTATCACTCCAAAAGATCCAATAGTAGTTGAGGTTAGTGATGCGGAACGATCCGGGCACTCCTAACTGGCTGCTGACTGGCTCCTTGTTGGCAACGAACGACACATGAGAAGAAGAAGAAGAAGGATTTCCGGGGATTTTCCCGGCGGGATTACTCTGAAGCTTAAGTTAGAACGTTGGGGAGGAAGAAGAGAGAATGCAAAAGGCTAAGAGTGTAGATTGCGCTAGATCACTACGTCTCGAGATTAGCTCGTGAGTAGGTAAGAGTGCAAGTTCAGATCTTATTCCGAGAGAGAGTCTATCTCTCCGCTTTAAGGGCTTTTATAGGGGCGTTCTTGTTAAATTAGGCATAATCGCCACTGGGCTCCTGTTGCAGCCGTTACCTGCCAGGGCTGCGCAGGTGATCATTACAACGTACTGCCTGCTCGGCTGAGTGACACGTCTCCGAAGGGACAGGCACGCCACCATCTGTTGAGATACGAGGGGAAGACTATCAATTGGGTAGGGACTGCGCCGTCAGTCGAGAGACGTAGCGCAGTCTGACGAGGTGACCCTCAGCAAGGTTGGTCTTTGGGACAGTTCTGCCCAGGTGCTGGAGCGAGCTGGTTTCCCTAACTCGCAAGTTGAAATAATCTTGCAGTATTCCCTTCTTAGTAGCTCGGGGGATCTGGAGTTCGCGTCGTAGCGAGCTCCCCCTATAGAGAGCTATGACGTAGCGAGCTGTTCTACAAGCTTGTTACTTGGTCGCGGTCAACCCAGGCTGCTGAGCTGTTGCTCGTGCTAAGTCAGGTCCACGTGTCATCATCTCAGTAGGTCGGGTCCAGACCTGTTCATGGGCCGGGCCGGGCTCGGGCCGGGCTTTGACTCTTTATTAACAGAAAACTATTAGGCCCGAGCCCAAGCCCGGCCCGACCAACGGGCCTACAACTTGGGCCCGAGCCCGGCCCTGAGGAAAAGCCCGAAGCTCGAGCCCGAGCCCGAAGCCCGACCTAATAAAAGAAATTCAAAATTTTTTGACATTTTCTATTTTAATTTAAATGTTTTTTTCCCCTATTTAAATGAACAATGGGTCTAAAAGTGAATCAATGATCTCAAATCAAAAAATTTATTCAAATAGACATCACATAGGGTTTTTACTTAGGTTTAACTATAGGTCGGGCCGGATTTACTTAAGTTTAACTATAAGTCGGGCCGGGCCGGGCTATTTTAGCAAAGCCCGAGCCTGGCTTGAGTTTTATGCGGGCCGGGATTTTTAGCCCGAGGTTAAGCCCGCGGGCCAAAAATTCTGTTCAAGCCCGTCCGGGAGTCGGGCCGGGCCACCCGGCCCATGAACAGGTCTAGTCGGGTCAAATCATCCTCCATCAATTGCCCCCCACTCCTTAAGCTAAGAGTGTTTCCTTAGCGCGAGGAGTTCATGGAGTGTGGTGGGTTGATTTGACCGAAACTCAAACTTGATTGACTGCTCATATTAAATGCCTATGCGGGAATCAGGGGGCAATGTGAGCTTGGAAGACTTGCCTTAGAGGTTTGTCGGTGAGGACGATAATAGTGTGAGCTTGGAAGTACGGGCAGAGCTTTCGAGCTACGATAACCAGTGCGTAGGCCAGTTTTTCTATCTCTGGGTATCTAGTCTCTACTCCCTGCAGCACTTTACTAACATAGTAGATAGGTCGTTGGACCTGATCTACTTCTTTTATTAGTACCGAGATGACCAGTTCGTCGCTAGCCGAGAGGTACAGCTTTAAAACATCGGCCTCTTTGGGCCGGTATACTAGCGAGGTATTTTTTGAGCTCGTCGAACGCGAGCTGACAGTCTTGGGTCCATTCGAACCCTTTGCTTTTAATTGCCTTAAAGAAAGTCAGGCAGCGATCTGCCGACTTGGACATGAAGCGGCTCAGGGCGGCTATTCGACCATTCAGCCTCTGAACTTCCTTCATTTTCCGGGGTGGTTGCATGTCTAAGATGGCCTTTATTTTGTTCGGTTGGCCTCAATACCGCGCCGGTTCACGATGTACCCTAGGAATTTACCCGAGGTGACTCCAAAGGCACACTTATTCGATTTCAACTTCATATTGAATTTACGCAGAATCTCAAAAACTAAGTTCAAGTCTTGTATTAAGTCGCAAGAAAGCTGGGTTTTGACGACCATGTCGTCTACATAACATTCCACTTTTTGGCGAATCAATGGCTCAAACAATTTATTTACAAGTCTTTGGAAGGTCACCCCGCCATTTTTTAATCCGAAGGGCATGACCTTGTAACAGTACAAGCCGAGCTCAGTTATGAAGGCAGTTTTTTCTTCATCGGCTGGGTCCATCCTGATCTGATTGTAGCCTGAGTAGGCATCTAGAAAGCTCAGCAACTCATGCCCCGAGGTCGCATCCACTAAGCGGTCAATCCTGGGGAGTGGGAAACCGTCCTTTGGGCAAGCTCGGTTCAAGTCGGCGTAGTCGACGCACATGCGCCATTTACCATTAGCCTTTTTTACCAAAATGGGGTTGGCCACCCAACTCGGGTAATGGACTTCCCTGATAAAATTGGCTGCAAGGAGCCTCCCGACCTCCTCGTCAACTGCCCTCCACCGCTCTGGGGATAGGTTGCATTTCTTCTGTCTAACGGGCCTGACTACAGAATCAGTATGAAGCTTATGAGTTATGATGCTGGGGTCTATGCCGGGCATTTCCGCCGCGGACCAAGAAAAAACATCTAAATTCTTAAGTAAAAAGCGTACCAGTTCGGATCGCAAGGGCTCCTCGATGGAAGCACCGATCTCAAGTGTTCGGGTAGGGTCCTCTGCCAAGGTTGGGATAGAGACGGTCTCCTCCGTAGGCGCAACTCGCTCCTCGCTCTGCTCCGTAGGTCGCTCCAGCTCGAGGTTGTTGGCCACCTTGGCTTTTCCCTTGAGGGCTGCGACGTAGCATTTACGAGACTCAAGCTGGTCGCCTCGCGCTACCCCGATGCCAAAGCCCGTGGGGAACTTCATGGCCAAGTAGTAGGTGGACACCACAACCCGTAAAGCATGGGTAATCGGCCGACCTACTATGGCATTATATGGGGAGGGAGTCGCGACTACCAAGAAGTCGTGGTTGAGCCTCACAATGCTGGGCCAGGTGCCGACTTTCACAGGTACTGTCACACTTCCTAGGGGCCGAACTTCCTCTCTGTTGAAGCCCACCAGGGGAGTGTTCGCAGGCTTTAAGTCGCTCTCCTGAAGCTGAAGTTTGTCATAGGCCGCTTTGATGAGGATGTCCACCGAGCTGCCCGAATCGATGAGGACTCGCATGACTTCGAAGTCATTGATCTTCACTTTTATGACGAGCGCGTCATCATGGGAGTAATGGACCTCGCGTGCATCGTCCTCTGTGAAGAAGATGGGATCTTCTGTCTTTGGCCTCTTCGGAGGGTTCTACCCTTCCATGCCGGTCTCGTGAGCTGACACGCGAGCTGCTGCTGAGGTGCAGCCCGCCACGATCAAGCCTCCAACTATAACATGGACAATTCCCCGAACCGGTCTCTCCTCGGGGGGCTGCTTTTGCGGTGGTTCCGCTTGCCTGCTGGACTCGGGAGCGTCTCTACTTTACTTCCCTTGTCGACCTGCCTTATTATTATGATTTTATTATTATTATTATTATTTTGTATGAAATTTCGTAAATATCCGCGACGGATGAGCTCTTCTATCTCATCGCGGAGGCTTTTACAACTCTCGGTACTATGACTGTGATCTTTATGAAAACTACAATACAAATTTTTATTCCTGGTGCTAGGGTCGGCCTTCAGCCGAGGTGGCCACTTCACGTACGGAGCATCCTTGATCGCCATGAGGATCTCAGCCCATTTTCTGTTGAGGGGCGTGTAGTCCCTTTCTGCTGCTGGGGCTCGGGAGGGCTGAACTGGCCTCGCCCCCCGAGCTATGTCCTTCTTCTTTCTGCTATCGCCCTGAGATGGGGGTTCAGGCTCCCTCTTTCTTTTTTCTGGGGCCTGTTCGCCCTTCTGGTTGATCTCCTCCTCAGTCCTAATAAACCGATCCGCGAGCTTAAGGAACTCGGTTACGGTTTTGGGTTGGTTGACAACTATGTGCCACTTGAACTCCTTATGGGTGATACCTCGCTTGGCTGTTGTGAGGCGAACTGCGGGATCCAGGTCGGGTATCTGCAAGCAAGCGTCACTGAACCGCTTGATATATCTCTGGATGGACTCCCCTTCCTTTTGCACTATGTCGAGGAGGCTCTCCTTAGTTCGCGGGCATCTCTTGCTGGTGACGAAGTGGGAGGTGAAACCTGCACGAACTGCGCCCAACTTCTTACCGAGCCAGGTGCGAGGTTTTGGTACCAGGTGCGGGCCACTCCTTTGAAAGTAGTGGAAAAGGCCACACACATGCAAGACTCGCTGGCCCGTCCCAGGTGCATCTGGGACTGGAAGGCGTCCACATGATCATTTGGATCGAAAGACCCATCATACTTGTCTAGAGGAGGGAGCTTGAAATCCTTTGGCATGGGGACAACAAGGAGTTCTAGAGATAACGGGGAAGAAACCGAGAGGAGGGGGGTAGCTTTCACTTCAACCGAGCATACCTCCTCCTTTACTTTGAGCTCGGGAGAGGCTCTGGAAGCAGTTCGGCGAGCTCACCGGTGCCTTCGCTACTGCTTTGTTGGTTCGGCGTTGGTGCTCGACGCCTTGGTGTTGCCGAGCTTGAAAGGCTCGGACTACTGGTGACGACTCTGGACCGAAGGGCCCTGTCTGTAGCCCGCTGCCAGGACTTCGAACGGGTTGTCTGCTAACGGGAGCTCGAACTGCGAAGGTTGTGGTGACACAGGCTTTGTTGGGTGAGAGGCCCCTGACTCGCCCACAGGCTGCGAGGCGGGTGCCAAGGGGGCAGCCAGCCTCTCTTTCTTGCTTATGGGAAGAGGCGTGGCTCTTGGCCGGATCTTGGACCTAGGAGGCTTCTTCCCGACGAGGCCACTCACTCCGACGGGTTGGCTTGGCCTGTTTCGTGGGTGGGTGCCGAGGTGGAAGACATCTGGGCCTGAGGAAGAGAGGGAAACTACTGCTGGTACTGGTACTGGGAAACCTGATGTAGCACTTGCTGTTGGTAGAGTTGAAACTATTGCATTTGAGCCTGCATGGCCCGCATGCATTGCACTAAGTCCTCCAGTTGGTTCGGGTTGGCCGTTGGGGGCACAACCGAGGGTTCAGCAGAGGTTGCTCCTACTGTAGAAGGGAGCGGAGCAATGGCGGGTGCCACTGTAAGAGGCACATTCAAACTGGGGACTCCGTCCATGGTGAGGGGGACGGTAAACTATCCAATGCAGACAGGCTGCTGAGGTGCTGGAGCGAGCTGGTTTCCCTAGCTCGCGAGCTAAAATAATCTTGGAGTATTCCCTTCTTAGTAGCTCGGGGGATCTGGAGTTCGCGTCGTAGCGAGCTCCCCCTATAGAGAGCTATGACGTAGTGAGCTGTTCTACAGGCTTGTTACTTGGTCGTGGTCAAGCCAGGCTGCTGAGCTGTTGCTCGTGCTGAGTCAGGTCCACGTGTCATCATCTCAGTAGGTCGGGTCAAATCATCCTCCATCAGTTAGTATTTTTCCAGTTTGGTATGCTGGATGTACTCTATTCATTTTCTTCTATATTATAATCCTTGCCTACTTTATTTTGTGGAACCTGTGAAAGTATGGCTTTTGCATGCTGTTTGAACTATGTTGAGAGTGTGTCTTCAATGATTCTCCCTCCGTTTTAAATATAGTAGTTGAAGTCTTTGTACATAACTGTTGTGTATGCTAACATATCTGGTATCCATACTCACTGCTTTCAGATGACTGTGGAATCTGTGAAAGAGAAGTTATGGCCAAAAAAAAATGTGGTACTTCTATTGATTCAATGTGCCTTGAGCTGTTTGATGACACATGAGCTAAATTTGTAAAATCTGGGTCAATTGTGTATGTCGTTCAGTATATTCAACAGTATTTATGGATGTTACAGGAGTTTTGGTACAAGTGGCAACCTTGAGATAGGATAAGATAAGGTGAAGTACAGGGAGAGATAAGTACAGTTAGAGATAAAGATAAAGAGGGAGAGGGATAAGTAATTAGGGTGGAATAACGAGCTGGAGTCTCCAGCTGTGTTAGTTTCACATAGTGATGTACACGTAATACTCCCCCTCAAGTTGGACCTGGAACAAAAATAGATTGGACCAACTTGCAACATAGGCGCTGGAAGGCTTCTTTGCCCAATGCTTTGGTGAAAATGTCAGCTACTTGAGAGGAAGAATTAATGTAGACTGGCTGAAAAAGACCATTTTGAACCTTTTCGCAAACAAAATGACAGTCCAATGCTATATGTTTTGTTCGCTCATGGAAGGTTGGATTATTTGCCATGGAAATAGTAGCCTGATTGTCACAAAAAAATGGTGGTGGATGGGAGGGAGATGCCGAGGTCATGAAGCAAATAATGGAGCCATTGCACTTCACAAGCTGTGTGGGCCAGAGAACGGTATTCCGCTTCTGCTGAAGAACATGATACAAATGACTACTTTTAAATTTCCATGTAATTGGACTAGAACCAAGGAAGATGCAGTACCTAGTGACGGAGCGTCAAGTGGCGGTGCAGCCACCCCAATCACTATCTGTATAAGCCTGAAGAGTCAGCTTGCTTGAGGATGACAATAGAATACCAGTGCCCACTGTTCCTTTGATGTAGCGCAAAATGCGCAGACCAGCACGCCAATGAGCGGTACGTGGAGTACTGAGAAATTGACTAAGGTGATTAACAACAAACCCTAGATCCGGGCGTGTGATAGTGAGATACTGTAAGCGCCCAATGAGTCGCCGAAACGGGCTTGGATCCTGAAGGGGCTATCATCGGTGTCCAACTTGTTTTGTTGTTGGAGAGGAAAATCTGCTACCTTTGCACCCTGGAGACCAGTATCATGAAGTATATCAAGTGCATATTTTCGTTGGCAAAGAAAGATGCCAGTAAACGGACTGGGCCACTTCGATGCCAAGAAAATACTTGAGGGGACCAAGGTCCTTGAGGTGAAACTTTGAATTAAGGAATTGTTTCAGCTAAGATATGTGAGAATCATCATTTCCTTCCAAGATAACATCATCGACATAGACAAGAACAATAGTAAACGAGGATCCATGTTGATAAGTAAATAGAGTGTAATCAGCTTTGGATTGGGAGAAGCCTACCTCAAGGAGGGCAGTAGAGAATTTAGCAAACCAGTTCCTGGAGGCTTGTATTAGCCCGTATAAGGATTTGTTTAATTTGCACACACGTTGCTCCCCCTTACGTGCAAAACCAGGTGGAAGATGCATATAGACGTCTTCATCTAAATCTCCATGTAGGAAAGCATTGTGCACATCAAGTTGGAAGGCATGCCAATTCTTAATGGCTGCCGCTGCAAGTAGGCAACGTACTGTACCCATTTTTGTTGCAACAAGTGCAAAAGTTTTAGTGTAATCTATACCTTCAGCTTGGGTAAAACATTTGGCTACCAAGCGGGCCTTGTTGCGCTCGATAGAACCATCAACCTTAAATTTTATCTTGTATACCCACTTGCACCCAATAGCATGTTTGTCGGGAGGTAAGTTAGTGATTGTCCAAGTATTATTGGTCTCAAGAGCCTTCATTTCACAAGCCATGGCATCACGCCAATGTGGATCCTTGATAGCCTCGGAGAAGCATGTAGGCTCAAGGTGGGTATCAACTGAGGAAAGGAAGGCCATGTGTTTTGGGTGAACACGGGAGTAAGACAAATAATGAGAAATGGGATATGGTGTACCTGGTGTGTGTGATGGTGATGGACTAGAGTTTTGCTGAGTGTGGCAGCAGTAGTCATCAAGGTAGCATGGTACCTAGTGGTCTCTAGAGGAGCGGCGCACAGGTGGGTCAGGAGGGTCAAGAACAATAGTAGTGGGTTCAGATGAGGTCTGAAGTGGTTCAGGAACTGATGGGGAATTTAAAGTGCTAGTACGAAGTAAACTCTCATTACCATCAGAAGCTTGTTTAGGGACAGGTAAGGGAAGGGTTGGTGGGGCGCTTGCAGTCGGTAACGAGGAGTCTTGTGCAAAGGGTAAAATATGTTCATGGAAGACCACATCACGACTAGTAAAAACATTATGGGTGTCAAGGTCAAGGAGTTTGTAGGCCTTTTGACCATGTGGGTAGCCTATGAGGATGTAGCGACACGTTCGTGGGCCAAATTTGTCATGGGACAAATGGCCAATGGAAGCATAACAGAGGCAACCAATGACCCGAAGATGGTCAATGCGGGGTGGGTTCTCATGGAGTAGCTCATATGGAGTTCGCCAATTTATTAGTGGCGTGGGTGTGTAATTAATTAAGAGGGCTGAAGTGAGAACATAGTCCCCCCAAAATTGAAGGGGAAGTTTGGCTTGGAAACGAAGAGCCCGAACTACGGTGAGGAGGTGGCGATGCTTTCGTTCAACCACTCCATTTTGTTGTAGTGTGGCAACACAGCTATGATGGTGAATGATACCATGGTAATTCAAAAAATCCAACATGGGCTGAGAAAAGAACTGAAGTCCATTATCACTACGAAGGGACTTGATGGTTGTGTGAAATTGGTTGGCAACAAGGGCAGAAAAAAAATGGAAGAGGGAAAGGGTTTCAGATTTGAAGCGCATTAAGAAAACCCATGTGCAACGGGTGTAGTCATCCACAATAGAAAAAAAAAATAATGAGCACCTGAAAGAGAGGGAACAGAATAAGGTCCCCATTTGTCACAATGAATAAGTCCGAATGGTGCATGAGTGAAAATCGTAGTTGCATTAAATGGTAAGCGAGTTTGGTTTGCAAGAGGGCAAAAATCACAATGAGAATGCGAATTCATACTAGGTAGAGAAAGAAATAGTTGAAAAAACTTATTTAAACGAGCCACAGAAGAGTGACCTAGGCGTTGATGCCAAATTTTGGGGTCATGATGTTTGGTGAACATGGAGGCAAGTGGGTTATGTTGGTTGGAGCTAGGCTGATCACAGTCAAGGTAGTAGAGGCCGCCACGTTCACTTCCCCGTCCAATCACCGTCTTGGTTGTGAGATCCTGAAAAGGCAATAGTTAGGATAGAAAGTGACTGAACAATTGAGAGCACATGTGAGTTTACTGATTGATAATAAATTAAATTTAAAGTTGGGCAAGTGAAGAACAGTATCAAGATGCATGTGCTCATTAAGGGAAGTAGAACCAATGGAGGTTGCTTTGGAAATAATACCATCAGGTAGAGTGATGGGTGCAAGGGTTGTTGTAGGGGTGTGTGTGTTCTTGAGAATTTCCTGGGTAGAAGCCATGTGATCGGTGGCTCCAGTGTCAATGACCCAGCTGGTATTAGACCAGGCTTGTGAGAGAAGGCAAGAAGTACCTGCGAAGTTTGCTATGGAGGGACCAGACTTAACCTCATTAAGAAGCTTGATGAGCTTATCGTACTGTTCGAGAGTTAACTAAGGAACAGAGGCATTGTTGGAGGTTCCTGATAAATCTATTGTGCTTTACTGTCGTGGCTTGTTGTTATTTCCACGACGATTCCCTTTCAGGTGAGGGGGATATCATTTAATTTATAACATACCTCTCAGGTGCAGTGGATGTTTTCTCATCAGGTGCCTTTGCAATCAAATCACTTCCTTCAATGATGCTGGATTGAGAGTATACAAGTCTATGTGCTTCATCTTGCAGAACTAATGAACAAGCCTTACTAATGGAAGGCAGTGGATCCATCAACAATATTTGGGACCGAACATTGGAGTATGTGTCATTTAGTCCCATATGAAACTGCATAAGTTGGGTTTGTTGAAGATAGGTGGAAAACTCCTTCGAACCCGAACAAGTGCAGGATGGTGGTGGTGCGTGAGTTGTGAGCTCATCCCAATGTCCTTTGAGGGTGTTGTAGTAGACTGCAACAGATTGAGAATGTTGCTGTAGTGTGGCTATAGACCTCTGCAACTGATAAATCCTAGGGCCATTGCGAAGTGAAAAACGTTCATTGAGATCACTCCAAACATCGAGGGCTGATTCTGCATAAAGAATGCTGGGTGCCAAATCTCTATGAATTGCATTTAAGATCCAAGACAGGACCATATTGTTGGCTCTCAGCCAAGATCCAAAATTTGCATAGGTGCTGTCTGGTTTCTCAATGCTCCCATCTACGAAGCCCAATTTGTTCTTGGCTGATAATGCCATTTTCATGGCACGAGACCAAGAAGCATAGTTCTCACCAGTGAGAACATTGGTAACAAGGATCATTCCCGGATTGTCAAAATGATGAAGGTAATATGGGCTTCTAGGGTCATCGGTGGTCATTGACGCATCAGCTAGATTTTGGATTTGTGAAGGGATGCTGGAAGGCATGGATCGAGCCTGGGATAATTGCAGCTTTGATACCATGTAAAATCTAGGTCAATTGTATATTTCGTTCAATATATTCAACAGTATTTAAGGATGTTACAGGAGTTTTGGTACAAGTGGCAACCTTGAGATAGGATAAGATAAGATGAAGTACAAGGAGAAATAAGTAGAGTTAGAGATAAAGATAAAGAGGGAGAGGGATAAGTAATGAGGGTGGAATAACGAGCTGGAGTCTCTAGACCACTTGGATTTTATTCTCCACAGGATGGGTAAGCTTGATGACTTCTCTCCTTTGGAAGTTTGCATAAGAATATAGTTTTGAATAACCTACATATAGAGTTCTACACTTTTCCTGTGTTCAAAACTCATGTGGTCTTCCTCGAGATATGGTTATAGCAGCTACATTCTTCTTCTTTTTTTCTTTTTTTTTTTTTTTCTTTTTTTCTTTTTGAGAGAAAGCAACTGATTATATTATACAAAAGAAATAAGACGAGTACATAAGAAAAATGTACAAATCAAAGGAGCAGGGAACCCTGCAAGATCTATCACAATACACTACATCCAAGTGAGCATGAAATTTATCTAACCCGTCAGCTATAGAATTTAACTCTATAGGGACCCAATAAAAGTTTACATCCATTGAAGACACCGTATCTCTAGCTTCAGACAAGAGATGACCCGACCTCCATGGACCACTATCCTTCACTTCCAACCATTTTATATTGTTTGCTGAGTCTCCTCTTATGGTTAAAATAGAGATGCTCAGGATCTTAGGTAAACGAAGCCCTGTTAGGGCAATATAGCAGCTACGTTCTCATGATGGCCTAACTGGATTGTAGGTTCTAGGAAAGAAGGAATGTACCATAAGTCTTTGATACCTGGATACCTATACAAGGGTGCTATATTGTGTGGGATACTTCAAATTTTAGTATAAATTCCACATCCAAAGCCATGTCCTGCCATGTGCTTGCCATATCTGAACAACATGGCCACGAAGTGATGTGGAAATTGGAAAAGACAACAAAAGGAAATTTCACGGTAATGACTAACGAGTGGATATTAAGACCAGAAGCCTGTTTCCGATTAAGAGCTTGGTTGTCAGATAATCTCTTCTTCTGTTTCATATAGTGAAGTTGGTTGATTTTCATGGGAGATATTATTTTTATTCATTAATCAGATCACCATAGCCCTAGTAACATGAATTTTACCAGTCATCTACTGGGCGTAAACACTAAAGCATTGCAGAGGGATAAAATCCTGGGCTTGCATTTCATAGGAGAGGAATTTGCAAGGAAAATCTTTAAAGAAGTGGAAGAAAAATACAAGAGGCCTGTGACTGAGAATGGTAAAGCTGACATTAAGTTAAAAAAAAAAGGATAAGGATAAAGGCATTCTGAGTTTAGTTGGAGTTGTTGGGGCTGATGATAAAAGAGTTAATGAACATTTACACTTTTCAGTTGGAGTTGCTGGGGCTGATGATGAAAGGATAAGAGGCCTAATGCAGCTAGGCGTTTCAGAAATAAAAAGAACATTCACACTTTTCAGGTTTCTAAATTATTTGCAAGATTAAAAGGAGGGCTTTTGGGGGCAGACCTAGGAAGAAGGTGAAGAAAGCAAAGAAAGGGAATTTGAAGAGTAAAGTTATTCCCAATTTAGAGCCTGAAGGAGCAGAGAGATCAAGCAAAGTTTGAAAGTTTTTACCTGGAGTCCTTTCTTGTTGTTTCTCAATTTTTTGTTGGTTTTCTATTATCTATTCGGGGTGTGGAGTCTAGTGTTGACTCGTTGTGGTTCATTGTTTTTTGAATTGTTAGTTGGAGGGGTGTTTGGAGAGATTCCAACAAATCCAGAGACCCTTTCTGGTGCTGATTCCAATAAGCTTATGCTTTACTAACCCTGTTCTTGTTATTCTCTCCCAATTCTTTATGAATACTATTCGTTTTTTCGTATATCTTTTAAAGGGCTACACAACGGGGGTAGCCCATCCCTCAACCCAGGTGCAAGCGGGATTCGATCCTAAGTCTCCGCTACGACCAACTGGTTGGCACCTTGCTTTATGAATACTACTCCACAGTCATGCGCTTCAGACCAGCCAACTTATTTTAGGCTTGTTCTGTCCTAATTGTAACCCCCATCACCATCACTTTATACCCATTGGAAACATTGTTTAACCTCTGATATCACCACTTGGAACTTTCACTTAAGAAATTATTTTGCTCTCCAAATTTCGGCCCGTAAACCACTACTTTATGTAATTTTATTTGCCTAATTTGATGTACAGATTAATTTCTACCAAGGCTAAACTCAAGCCGTTACAATCTCAACAGCAATCCTGCTGAGCTCTCTTTTACCTTGTAAAAGTATACAGAGTAAATGCATATTAAGCACTGCAGTGGTACTAATAATCACGGAAATAAATAGAACATAAAAATCAAAAGTTGATAGAAACAAAGTACTTTACAGAAGGTAAAATAGATTTTCTAAATCTTTTGTAGTTCATGTCAATGTATAATATTTTTACTTCATTACAATTTCATCATTTCTTGACTTTATTGACTAGAGTTGGTGCTACATTTCCAAGAGTAGTGTTTGATAAAAGTAATATAATTGATATTAACATACACATCATGTCCCTCCGCAGACCCTGCATTGGCGGGAGCCTCATGCACTGGGCTGCCCTTTTTATCATGGAAGCATGCATATACACCATGCATGTAAACAGAGAAGATATGCATTAAAGTTAC
The DNA here is from genome assembly GCF_055504915.1 of Nelumbo nucifera. NCBI lineage: Eukaryota > Viridiplantae > Streptophyta > Magnoliopsida > Proteales > Nelumbonaceae > Nelumbo > Nelumbo nucifera. Next base: position 15,198,865 of record NC_142656.1, on the reverse strand, counting down.
AGTTTTAGTTTGTACCTTGGTATGCCCAAAATGTGCCTCTAGTGGTTTGACCAATTAAAATTTCCTGAGGCAGCATTATTTTAAGGTAAATTAATAAGGTGGTTAGAAGAGCAGGAAATAAGAGTGTGTGAGGATTTGCATCAGGTTAGCTTTAGTATCCATTGTCTAAAGAACCTTTGCAACATAGCTTGTGGTGTTTCTTCTTACGTTGTTATATCATTTTCATGACTGTCCATGGAATGGATTGGTCCATTCAGTTCTTGTTTGAATTATTATTTAATTTAGAGTTATGTTTACTGATAAAAAATGTTAAGAGTTAAGTTGATCTTTGACTAGGAAATCTCTTAGGTAGGATAATATAGGCTTCAATCTGAGTCATGTGGGCATTGTCTCCTTACATTATTTATGGAAAAGGATACAATCTAATATTTTTTGTGACATGAAATAAGTTATTCATCAGTTTGGGTGATTATTTAGAGTTGAAGGGTATATCCAAGAAGTTAACTTTCACTGTTAACATCAAATCAGATATCCCAAGAAACTTTCAAGGCCTGTGAGATAATCAAGGTTCAAAGTATCAATACACACGATTCAAAGGGGCGATACAGTTGGAGAAAAAACTTCGGAAAATTGGGCCTGTACATATTTAGGAGGGGTGTTAGCATATCTGTGACCCTGAAATCCAATACAATACACCAAATACACCCCATATCATATCTATAATTTGAACCATGGAAACAGTTGAGATCATACAATACAAGTTCACTTCTTCAAACCTTGCTCACCCAAACAAATCAAGACTAGGATGCACACCTACCTCCCTAAGCCCTGATTATTAGGTATTCAGGTGTCAAGAACAGAGAATGGCTCTTTATAAATGGATTCTTTGGCTATGACAAGCTTGATAAAAGAAAATAAATCAATATCTAGAGAAGGGAAGACAAACAAGGGATATGAAAGCAATACACAAAATTTACACATTTAAAATTGTTTTACTTACAAGATGTCCTTATGGGACTCTGATCTAAGAATTCACCAAGCCGTTTGCTAAGATTGTTCTACTTACAAGATGTCCTTATGGAAAAATCTAATTGGTCACTTTTCATATCCTGCCTAGGATAACTTGTTCTAGAATCATCTATAAACACCAGTTTTTCATGGTAAAAATGTTCAAAAGATTGAAAGCTCCACCTTTAATGTATGTATGGCCCATTACAAATAATCCGAAAAAAGAGACTACTCCCCTATTTCAATTGCAGTAGAATCACATACAGGGTTAACATAGATTCCTTGAAAGGTACCACTATATTCAAATATTTGAAAACAGAGTTTTTGTTTTGTTCGAAACTCTTGTATCTTTTGATACCCAAGTCTAATGAGAAATCATTAAGGTTGTGTTTGGTTTGAAGGAAAAAATAGGAAAAGGAAGGGAAAGATAGGGAAACTTTTACAAATCTTGTACATGTTTTCCTACCGTTTCCTTCAAACCAAACATAACCTAAGCTCACCTCATTAATGACGGGAGGAACTCATAAAAGAAAAAAATTATCTATCTCTCTGCCCAAATGCTCAGAGTGACATAAAAATATGTAAAGAACTTTATTATGTTATTTAGAATTAGCAAGCCCCTCCCTTCTGGAATAAAAGATCTAGTACGTTGTTGAGTATATGTACTTAACAACATCAACATGGTTGAGACTTCAGGATATGATACAACCAAAAGGTATGGGAAGTGTATGCTTGGAGGTGTGAGGCGTCCCAAAACACTCGGAGGCGTATGCCAGAGGTGCTTGACACCTCTGAGGCTTACACTTCATACGCTTTTTTCATGAGGCGTGCTAGAGGCATACAGCTCATGCGCCTCATGCACACATTATGTAAAAAGATAGAAAAAAAACAAAGAAAGAAAAAGGAAAAAAAAAGGAGAGGAAAGGAAAAGAAAAGAAAGGAAAGGAAAAGAAAAAGAAAGAAAATAAAAAGAAAGCGAAAAAAAGAAAAAGGGAAAGAAAATGGGCGGGGGGCTAAGCCCCTGGACAATGGTTCGTGGGCTAACTATTAAAATGATGAATACTGCCTTTGTCTTCTTTGAATCATTGATAAATTGAGAAAACCACGACTATACTAGTCTTTCTTGAATCTTGGCAACAAATGCTGTAGATGCAAAGATTACCCAGACAATTTACGTTTTAGTGTTTTACAAGATATACTTACCATTAAGACTTTAACAACGTTAAAAGATGTGATTCACATTTTTAGCTGCATACTGATGCACCATAGATTTTTCCTTAAGGCTCAGTTTGGAAAGAGTACAAATGTAAATGTATACAAAATAATACAAAATACAAGGTTTTGCACTCTACAAGTTTATATTTATACTCTTTCCAAATTAAGAACATATTTGTATTTGTGCTTCTTCCAAACTTAGCCTAAAGTAACTATAAATGTGTTGTTGGAAATAACGTAAATGTTATATACAACTTCAAAGCTTCAGGGAAAGGAAAAACCAAATCACTTAGAAATTGGTTTTTTTGGGTGTGGGCGATGATGAGGGGTGATTTGGCCCTCCGCTGACTTGGCGACATGTGGCATCCGCCTTTGCCGCTTAACAATTTAACATCACACGGATAGACACATATCCCACCAAGTCAAGGAGATGCACCCCGAAATCAGTTCAGGTCACCTCATACACAGCTCGGGCACATCGGCAGGGTTTCTAGCAGTACTTCGTCTAGTGCCGACCTGTGGTACCTCGTCAGTACCGGTCGAAGTGACCTCGGCGTGAAGAGCAACCTCCCTCAAGGACTTGTCAGCCTGACTGAGGTCCAAGTGGCTACTTACGAGACGTGCTCGCCAACCTCGTATGTGTGTGCATCCCGTCATTCCCGGGTCTTTCAGATGTCAACTCCCAAACCGAATGTTCTGGAGGAAGGCACAAAAGCCTAGTCTACGTGCGCAACTACCTCCATGGACTTCAGACTGGCCAACCACGTCTTCCCGAAGATCTTGGATGTTGTGCGTGAAGCTCACGTTAGCCAACGCCTATATAAAGGTCTCACTTCCAATCTTAGAAGATATGTGCAATTTAGCTCCTACAATTCTCTAGCTCTTTCGCTCTTTCGCTCTCTCCAAAATCTCCAGTTTCGCTGAATTAAGCATCGGAGTGTCCACCCCGGATAAAGCAGCTCAGACACTTTGATACTGTCTCTTTGCAGGTCGACCTGGTGAACTAGCTAGCCAAGCATTTGAGCTGCCATCCAACAAGGAGCTACCAGATCGTGCTACATCAATTGGCGCCGCCTGTGGGAACCGCTACTTAAAAGCCAGGTTCTCACTCTCATTTTAAATTCTCACCTAGTAGTAATCAGCTCGGATGAGCCTCATCAACTCTGTTCGCGTGGTCGCCTCTACAAGTCGTGCCTTCTGTAGCTCCCATGGGAGTCGGCAGCCAACAGACTATGGAGTCGCCCTCGTGGGTCGAGCCCTTCAAGGCTCCTGTGCCAGTTGGCGACCTATAGTTAGTAGAGTCGCCCCTGCAAGTTGAGCTCCTTGTGACTATTGTAGGAGTAGACGACCAATGATTTTGAGGACTAACGTAGTGTAGTCGTGGCACCGACCTACCGTCTAATGCCGATAACAACACACGTATCAACGATGCCATAACAAGGGGGGCAGAATCCGAACGACTTGCCCGTATTGGTTCCAGTGGTCTCACCCGGACAAAATCTCCCAACCCTGACTATGAGGCTGCCCCCCGCGGGTCGAACCCTCTATGCTTCCTGTGAGAGTTGATGGCCAACAGACTATGAGGTCGCCCCACAGGTTGAGCCCTCCATGGTTCCCGTGGGAGAGGACGGCCAACAGATTGTAAAATCGCCCCTGTAGGTCCCTTCATGGCTCCCCTGGGAGTTGACGGCCATAAGTTTCTGGAGCTGGCACTGTACATCCACAATATCAACATGCACCCAGCAACTGGCTAAATGATCAACATGATAACAGGCAGGTCGGTAGTAGTAGGCTACAATATCTCAACCAGCCACAACTCCCACTTGACGACCGCTCGATTTGGCGACCTGGTCAAGTTGACTTATGCTATGAGCACATCATCTAAAAATGAAAGGGAAGCCAGAATGCTTTTTAGCACAAAGGCCCCTTAAGCCAATGACTTCCTCAAGTTGGCATGAGTGAATGAATTCGGCAACATTGACTTAGTTGAATTTATAACAGACCAACTCGCTTTTAGCACCTCGGCAAGCCTATTCACTCTTAGCACCTCAGCCTAAAATACACCCTTAATCACCTCGACAAACATTTTGACTTAGCTGAAATTTTAATAGGCCAATTCGCTTTATCTGCTCGACCTACTACTTCAAGCACATCAGAAACTTGGCCAAATTCTCAAATTCTCTCTTAACACCTCGGTGTACACGCACCTTGCACCTCGACTAAAAATCCATAGATGACCTACCCGCACTTATCACACTTTGACTTGACCGACATCTAGAGTAGGTCACCTCGGGCCTCATCTTCAAACAAGCTACACCCTTTGCCGAACTAGCCTCGGCTCAAGTGTGGGGTGTAACTGATGAGGAGAGATTTGGCCCTCTACTGACCTAGCGACACATGGCATCCACCTTTGCCGCTTGACACTTCAGCGCCACATGGACATATGCGTATCTCGCCAAGTCAAGGAGATCACCCCGGAATTAGTCCAGGGCACCTCATACACAACTCGAGCACCTTGATAGGGCGACTAGAAGCGCCTCATCCAATGCCGACTTGTAGTACCTCGTTGTTACCAGTCCAAGGGACCTCGGCGCGATGAGCGAGACCTTCCTCGAGGACTTGTCGACCTAACTAAGGTCTAGGTAGCAACTTGCGAGACGTGCTTGTCAACCTCCTCTATGTGTGCATCCCATCATTCCAGGGTCTCCCGGAAGTCAACTCCCACAACAAATATTCCGGAGGAAGGCACAAAAGCCTAGTCTACATGCGCAATTACCTCTGAGGACTTCAAATCGGCCAGTCACGTCTTCCCGGAGATCTCGGACATTGTGCGTGAAACTCACGCTAGCAACTCCTATATAAAGGTCTCACTTCCAACCTCAGAAGTTATGTGCAATTTAGCTTTCGCAACTCTCTAGGTCTTTCGCTTTTTATCAATCTCCAAAATCTCTAGTTCGCTACCTTAAGCATCGGAGTGTCCACCTTGGGTAAAGTAGCTTGGGCACTCTGACACTGTCTCTTTGTAGGTCGACCCAACAAACTAGTGAACTCGGCATCCAAGCTGCCATCCAACAGGGAGCTACCAGATTGCTCTACATCAGGCGACATGTCACACCATGTATCAACCATGAATCTCATGTCCCTGTACCCAAGAGTCATAGATAATATGATGCCCTTTATAACTATTTTGTTTTAGTAGATCTGCATTTAGACTCCTTTTGTATCGAGGTGAGAGGGGAAGAAAATTTTCACTCTCAAGTATTTCATCCACCTTTTTGCTCTTTTTAGAACAGTCTTGATGAAAATTCCATTGCTCTTTGGTTAGTTATTTGTTTTCATCCATTTCTACGTGATCATTTAGAAACTTGAAAATGTTTAGCATATATCAGCTGGCAGTTAATTTTGTACCTTCGTCACTTTGTTTAATTCCAACAAGTTCATTTATAGCTTTCGAAATCAGCTTTATGAAGCAACAGCCTTTGCAATAAATTGTATCCCCAAAGCTTTTGACAGAACATGGATTTTGATGGAGCATAATGGCAGGATTAATTAAGGCTGAGATCAATAGTGGAATTTGAGGAACTACAATGGAAATGATGAGCCAAATTTCTGCTGTTGTAATGAGCTTTTTAAAACAAAAAAAAAAATGATTTGTGGAATTTATGGGATAAGAGATCTTCATGGAGCCCCCCCCCCCCCGAAAAAAAACTATTTTTCCATTTTAAAACTGTTATTCCCCTCCTAAATGTGAATGTAATTTATTGTGTATGAATTTTCTGCTTCTCTTTTAGGCTGCATTTTGATTCGTGGAACTTGGGCATTGAAAGTGGCACTAGAGACCCAATACTAGAAATGAGATTTTGATTCTCATTGACCGAGATATATATGTAACTTCTTTTTTCAGGTTCATGTAGGGTTTATGGAAGATTCATTTTTCCTAGATATCACTTATCTTGGGTAAGTGGTATCCATCTCCCATCTCTCTGGTGAATAAATAGCTTTTCTACATGATGAAAATTTTCAATGGCCTAAAATTACTCCTTTTAATAATGATTTTTACGGTTAAAACGGCCATTGTCTTACTTACCTGAAAAATTAAAAAATTGAATAAATGCATTTGTCCAAATAATTGGCTTCATAAAAAACAAACGAGACCTTAAAAAAGAATTTAAAATCCTTCAGAGGGAAATCATTAGTTGTTTAGAAATGCTTCTCTTTGGGCAAAATTTGAAATCTGCAGAATCCATTTCCACTTAGCTTGATACAAAAACTACTACGGCAACATTTTAGATTAATGGTATTTGCATATCCAGTTGCCCTTATTTAATCAGAGACATGTTTCAATGTAAGGGAATCATAGCCCTAAAGTATGAGATAGACATTATTAGTGAATATATGGACCACGGCCACTAGATGGAATACGGACTCAGTACTTTTACTACTGAGGTATTGAGTTCTGGGTATATTTAATCCTTGTGGACAATTCAATTTGCATAATCAATTAGAATATGAATCAAGGTGGCATCAAAGTCTAAGACTCAGTCGGTAGGGAAAGAATGGAAGAAGGAAGGAAAATGGATCACTTTCAGCCCATCTGAGAGATAGGACATAAACCACAAATTTAGCATAAAGTACGGGCCAGCCCAAATAATTGATTTGTAGGCGGTAGGCCCACTATATTGAGTACAAATGCATTGATAAATGATAATAGTACTTACTTTTAAAATATTTTCGGAGAGGTACGAATTTGACATGAATTCACGGTCAGATGCATTCCCCTGTACTTTGGGGCTATAAAATTTTGATCTGGGCTGATCGGTCATTCTCCCTTTTATTTCTTAATCCTCATAACTACTTTTACCTTTTGTAAAAGTAGATTGACGGAAAATATTTATAATCTGTTAAATTTCATAAAAAGCTGTAGTTTGTTTAGAGAGACTGAGAGACAGAGGTTTTTGGTAATTCAGAAACCCATAGCAGAGAGTTGGACGGTTGGAGCGAAGTAGGATTTATGGGCCACGTCCATTTTGCGAAAGTCAAAAGGGTTGCTTTCATTTTGTTAATTATCCTTTTTTATTTAATTTCCAAAAGTGCGTACTCCATTACCACAATTGGGCTTTCAATAATGCTTTAATGAGAGAATAAATCTTGAAAAGAGATTTTTTTTTTTTTTTTTGGGCTTGTTAAGTTACATGGGCCGGGCTGATCCTGATAATTATCAGGTAAAAACGGGAAAATCTATGTAAAAATAATAATCAGCTAAAAGAAACTGAAACTGGTCTTGGGCTAAACGATGGGCCTATTGGATGTTGCTTTATCCTGCAGTTTTACATCACATCATCCTTCTTAATACATGATAACTTTTTGGGCCCTACAGTCCTTTTGGCCCCACCTCGCACCGACAGGATTCTAGTTTTGGTACCAGTGCGGTTGATTGCTTTTTTGACCATGTATGTACACCATAGCAACATACCATCCGATTTGATGCTTGGGATAAAGGGGATGGTCTGGACCCACCACTAACCACTCATCAATCTTCCACGATATAGGTATACTACACGCTAGCTTTCTGCTTTAAATGCGGTTGTTGCCAAAATTACCGGCTTCCTATTCTCGGTCGAACCGATTCTCTTTCTTTTTTAACCGGCACGGCCGAACCGGTCAAGATGGCGTAAAGTGTTATAAGTGTGGAAAGTGGAATCGCTCTCCGACATCGGCTCTCCCAAGTCCCAAGTGAGGTCTGGGCTCTGAGGTCCCAGGAACTCCGACAGCCCATATGTCTCAATGAATCATCGCATGGTCGTCGTGTACGATGTCTCGTAATCAGCCGACGATTAATCCCCGCCATTGATCTTTCATTTAAAGCTTGTCTGATCGCCTTTTCTACACGTGGAAAGTTTGCGAGGACCAGGTATCCTACGTGTCAGACTCCGTATTGCTCTTTACTCAAATCCAGTTGTCATCAGTCATCAGCCGTGTAGAAGACAGAACTGAAACAAACCATTAAAAGCAGGAAAAATATAAAATCACCGTTCCGACTCAGGAAACGCGTGCTTTTGGTAGAATATTGGTCAATCTATAAATTAATCGATGATTCGTTCGGTCATGTCAGGCGAGTTGACTCCGAGTTAAAAGTGTTGATAAAAACTAAAAAGAACTCAGAGAATAAAGACAAAGAGAGGGGTTTCCACAATTACACTTGCATGTTTTTGTATTTCTTTTCTATATATAAAAATCCTGCAAGGCTGCAACCAAAACTTACTAGTTACAGTCACTTTTTCAGTCTCGGAAGATGACGTCGTCGGCTATCTCCATCAACGGCTGTAAAGAATCCGGCGAAAATTTGCGGGCAAAAAGAAAAGGGTCGTGCCGTTTCGACACAGACGAGTCGGAGCCATTGGCAGTCGAGTTGGCATCGTCACCGTATCTGGGCCTAGCTTGTCTGAGCGAGAGGATCAGGTCCGGCGAAACCTCAGAAGCCTGGTACGTCCAAGGGTGACCATCGTAACGGCCCGTCCAGTTCACGTGAGTTAAAGTTGCTGGCACGCACCCACGTGGGTCCTGCATGCTGAGTAAGGTAGGGAAATAGTTTTCCTCGGGGTAACACGTGTCCCACTGTACGCATGACAGCTTGAACTTAGACCAGAGACGCCTGTCCTTCACCACAAGCCTGGCGTGCCGACGTGTCAAGACGAAGAACTGCGATCCTATACGGAAACTTTCGAACGGTACTTCGGGGAGCATCGCGTCCGGTCCACGCGCAGCGTATCGGTCGAAGCTGCCCGGTTCGTCTTTGAGGATCTCGATGAAGCTCTTATCGGATCCTATGAGGGTTCTGTATGTGAAGCCAAAGGAGCGGAGGGGGATGCAGGAGGGGGAGAGGAGAGAGAACATGGCGTTGGAGGGGTCGTCCAGAAGGGCGTGAGCGAGGAGGCGACGAGCCGCGGAGACAAGAGATGGGGTAAACCGTTGGGTGGGTTTGGAGGGGATGGTGCGCCCGGAGAAGACGCCGGAAAATGGTTGGTCGTAGTGAGAAGATGGGTCGGCGTGGATGTAGATGTTGAAGAGCTTCGTTCTATTGTTCTGTTGTTGGGTTTGATTTGGAAGGAAGAAGCGCTCCCATAGTGGAGCGAATGGGAGATCCGAAGTAGTCAGGAACATAAACGCCAATTTCTTTGTTGCTCCAGTGGGTGATGGGTTTCGGTTTACTCGGCCGGCGATGCGGAACAGAGATTCGTCGTCTTCTGGAATAACTGCTGGCGGCGGCTGCGGTCTGCTGACAATTGTGCTTTTGATTTCGCTATTCTTGTTTTGCTCAATGTTGTTTGTGGATGGAACGATATTCCTTACCTGGATTTTGCGAATATAATTGCCGTTGGTGGTGGTGGTGGTGGCGCCGGCGTCATCGCTGCTGCTGTTGCTGCTGCTGCTGGGGCTGGTAACTGTGAAGATGAATGCAAGAGGTAGGCAGAGAAGAATAGCACATAAAAGAGAAAAAGGGTTCGGAGATAGCATCTTTTCTTATGCTTGGCTGGAACCCCTCACTAAGTCACTACCGTCTGCAAACGAGAGAGAGAGAGAGAGAGAGAGAGAGTGAGAGTGAGAGACAAGAGAGGGGGTGGGTATTGGGTAAAGTGGGGTTTGGTGGATAATGAATTACTTTTCCAATCGCGCCTTTTGGTGGGGGCCACTTTAGTGACCTAATTTTATTTCGGCAAACTTGCCATTTTGCAAAGAGAACGGGATCTGCTGCGAACCCAAGTGTACGATTACGGCTGCGTGACCAATCAACAACGAACACGCCATTATTCCGTACACTTGAAGGTAAAATGGATGTATCAGACCCTATAGGGCACTTGCTGGTCATGCATGCGATCATCTGCGTCAATCACTAGAGTAAACAGTGTTTGGTGCGATTACTCCCACTGAATCATGACTCTTGGAGATTTAAGTGACACTTTAATGAGTTTCGGTTCGGCATGCCAACCAATGGGACCCACAATTGAATGGATACCTGATTCCCTGCCACTGTGCATGAATCAGTAGAGGTTCCTATACAAAAGCCTTCCTTTAACTTCTTGAAAATCATAAAAATCTTCTCCATAATTTCATTTTAACAAATACTTCTCTTTTGAGAAAATTAAAAAAAAAAAAACCTTCCTTCCGTTGCATTTCTAGACAAAACATCGTTAGACCATGCGCCATTTTTTTCAAATACCTATTTTAACTTTACATACAAAATTACTAAAGTAACCCTAATTTAGTTCTCTCCATTCACACTACAAAATTAGGATTGAATTCGAATCGGATCAAGCAATATCTAAATTCGAATTCGATTAAAAAATTCGATATCTGAATTTGATTCGATATCCGATGGATATTGAAAATTAATATTCGAATTCGAAGACGATTAAATATTCGAATATTCGATTCGAATTCAACTAATTAATTATTTTAGATAATTAATAAATATATAAAATAAATATTTTATTGATATAAAGTATATAAATATATAATTTAATTATTATATATATAAATTATATAAAATATTTAAAAATTTTATATATTATATATAAGAATTAAATAATTGATCGAATTTGGATATTTATCGAATCGAATTAGGTCATATCTGAATTCGAATCCGATTAATTATTTGGTATGAATAGGATATCCGAATTTGACCGATTAGATATTCAAATTATCCGAATTAAATTCGACTATACCAAATCTGAAATTCAAAATCAGATTTTCAAATACCGTTACACCCCTACACAAAACCTGCTAGTCTTTGTCCTCTCTCCTATGGATTGAATTGAGAGGGATGACGACGAGCTCTCTCTCTCTCTCACCAACTCATCACTCTCTTCTATAGTGAGGAAGGAAAAAACATATTTTTACCTGTGATTCAATGAAAAAAAAAAAAACTATAGAAGAAAAAAATCCCAGTTTTTCTAGTTTTTTTCCATATCTCTATTCCCTATCAACCAACCCAGTTTGAAACGACCGGCAGTCGACCCTTTTTTGCCCAAGTTATAAAACTGTAGATCCTATTGTTGTATTATGTGCTTTATATTTAACAGAAAGCCCCTACAACCACTTCAGTGCAAACTACAAATTAAGTCGAGATTTTTCAAATTTAGAAGTTTGAACTTTGAAGTTTCTCCCATCTCACAGTCACAGTATATCCATTCCTACAACACCATGGGCATTTCCGCTGTTTCTCTCATTTAAATACCTAACTACAAGTCTATAATCAAGATGAATTCGAATTCATTTTCTAATTTTTGACAATTAAATATTAATTTTGGGTTGTTGTGACATGAGCTTACTTGAAAACCAGAAGAGCTGGAAAACTCAGCTATAACTAAACATACTTTCTTGGGTGTTGTTTTCAGTGTCAATCTTCAAACACTACATGCAGATGTAGTGTTATTTCTCCTGGAAATTAAAATTGAACCCCGTTTCATAATTTTCTCTTTGACCCTCAAACAAGTTACCTTAGCTTTTCTGTTTTCATTTTTTGGTTGCTCAACCATATACTTATGTTGTCAATCATAAGAAGAGTCTAATCACTGTTCTAGAGATTAGACTATAATAAACACATAATGGGAAACTGAAAATATATATTACTGTATTTGCTCAACATTGGGTCTCTGTCACGGTCATGATAGGGCATAACTTCTAGAGAGAGAAGGGTTGAATGAGTGATCAAAAGAAGCAAACGATGCCATTAGTTGGGATGCATTCTTAGAAAGAAAGGAGGAGGAGAGAGAAGATAAAAGAGAATTTTCAAACTGAAAAGGGGTTTTGGGCTTGTTGACATCAACCAGATGGAAGTCACTGAGTTTTGGCTTGGTGAAGAAACATTAATGAATGATGAAGCATCCTCTACAACAGCAGGCTCGGCAACAGCCTCTCATCTCTTAGAATTGCTACAATATGCGGTCATTCTAAACACTTTTGCTGAAGTTTACAATTGTAAACACACTTTAGAATTGCTACAACACTACATTGTCTGTCTTGCTATGGGTAGCCAAAGGCGCCTTCTCTCCTCCTCTTTTGCATTATTTCATGCTTTGATTCTATTATTTGTATTTTTTTGAACGACGCAGACGCAGACGCAGATGACTTCTTCACTCCTCTTAAAGATGCCTTTGAGAAGGATTTTCCGTTGCAAAACCACGCAGACACAGGCATATTATGACTTTGAGAGAGAGATCAGCGGAGAGAGAAGAGAGTAAAGGTTGTCACGTTTTAATTGGATGGATATACAAAGGCAGGAATAGAGCTTTGATAATATGTATTGCGAGATAATATAGCACCGTAGGTTGTTGAATGAGCGTTGTGTTTACACTCTGACAATTACAGTCGGGGGCAATTTTGTAACATTAACGACTTTCCGTCTGGTAACCAGATAACGAAAAGGAGGTTTTTGTCAAATTTTCTGAAAGTTCAAAGGAGGTTTTTGTTAAAGTGCAACTAATGGGAAGGTGTTTAGGTTTGTCAAAAATTTGAGGGGAGGTTTTTGTATTTGATGTAAGCACAAAATGAATCAGCACAATTATCCTAATTAGCTGAAGTGTAACACGTGGCAAATTGGAGGACTTTACTGTAGCAATTCCACACCCTACCAACTTTTGTTTTGTTTGCCTTAAAATGAACTCATTTACTGATAGATATTACTTCTACGGCGTTCAATAGGTTTTGATGAAAAGATGAAATATAACGATATTAATATAAAAGAAAATAAATAAAAATAAAAGCCATAACCATTCTGATGGGGAAATCTGGTCAATTGGATTTTGGTTCCCATTGAACAAAAATTCTATGTTTTTTTTTCAGATTAATGTGGGGATTAGGAAAAGTTTATTTTTTTTGATACCGCTTACCCAGGTAAGTGATACCCATATCTTAGGTAGGTAAATAACTTTTCCACATTGGGAGAAAGTTTTCAACACTTGAATCAGATAAAAATGTTCTTTTTAATAATAAATTTTTAAGGTTAAAATGGTCATTTCCTTTTTTTTACATGAGAAATAGAAGAACATAGATAAATATGTAGTAGTCTTGCCCGGTGTAGGCTAGGATGTGGGCAGCTTAATTGTTAGTTCTATTTACATAACAAAAAATTTGTATTTAATTTTTTTTTGCTTGAGAAAATTTGTATTTAAAATGATCATTTCCTTTTTTTACTTTGGAAATAGAACATAGATAAATATGTAGTAGTCTTGCCCAGTGTAGGCTAGGATGTGTGCAGCTTAATTGTTAGTTCTATTTACATAACAAAATTTATAATAACAAAAAATTTGCAGAGTGAAAATTAAAGTTTAGACTGGTACAACCTCTTTGCCAATTCTAAAGGTTTGACATTATGTCTCTGCACCCCACAAGCGGGTGCCCCATAATGTCCCACAGCCCATTCCCACCGTATATTAAAAACATCTCCTGATGATAATATCAGACCCGATGATATCATCATCGGGAAATATTCTCAATGCAAAGCGGGGATGTACTGTGGGACGTTGTGGGGCACTCCCTTGTGAGTCGCAGATGTGAACACCCCCAGGTCCATTAGTTGAGCAGGATCACTATAAACAGTATTTGATCGACATCCTTTTTGAGAAACTTCCTCAATCTAACATATATTCTCGGGAAAGAAAACAAGTGCTATCATGTGCCTTTCCTTTTCTCTTACTTTGAGAGAAGGCAATAGATGTGCCGACTTCCTTTTTAATAAAGGTATTAAGGAAGGAAATTTCTATGTTTATATTCGAGTTCGGATCTGAGTGTGCTGATCTCCCAGTATGTGTATGTTTCAGCCGTGTATCTAAAATATCTTCTCATGAATAAAAGTTTTACAAGTAATGGTCCGCATGTAAATGTCATTGAAACACATAATTTTTAAAACCGGATCGGATCGGATGATTGGACTAGAAAATTCAGGAACTAGTCATTTGATCAGTTTCGTTTTCCCCTAAAATTGTTAGTTTTGATCAATAAACCGTTGAATCGGTTAGTTAACTGTTTAAACCATTCGATTGGTTTTGACTATTTTTCAATTTTTTTTTGTCAAAATGGGCCGATCGTTCAGATCAAACGGTTGGACCATTCGAACCTGTAATCGGACCCCTGATCGATTCGGTTACTGGTTCGATTTTAATAACCATCCTGAAACATGCTATAAAATTGTTATAAGGCACGCTCTGTGAGGAATAGATTCAAACTCTAATAATGAAATTTCAAAAGAGGCAATGTTGTTGCTTAAATATAGAAGAAAACCAAGAAAAACAAAACCAAAGGGGAAGCAATTATAAACAGAGATTCAAAATCCTAGGCGTTAGAAAAATTAAGCAGTAATTTGCACAATGACTTAGTATCCCGAATTAAAGAGATTCACATCACAACTAAAGATAGTGATGATCAATTAGTTTGGGGTCTAAACCCTTCGGGTATCTTCACAGTTAAAAACTTAAAACAGCGTATATATATATACGAACTTGTATGTTCAATTGTTGGATTTTGGGAGAAGGCAGGTTACATTAACCTCCATTTTGTTAGAGTTCACATTAGCACCTTACAGGCACCCCACATGCACATCTCAGCATGTACTGGGAGCATCTTCCGAGATTGGCTTCCATTGGGGCAAGCCTGTGCCCACACTCTTCTAACACCCTTTTGCAACCTTGCATTGAGAATATCTCCCTATAAAATAAAGCACACAACTAGGGAGGTATTCTCAATGCAAGGCAGTAAAGGCTGTTTGAACAGGCTTTGCCTTGACTGAAGCCGAACTCGCATCTTCCGTACTTATCATTGAGAGATGTTCTCAATACACGATTGGGATGTGTTGTGAGGCGCTGTGGGGTGCCAATGTAAACTCCTTTTGTTAATGATTTAGTGGTCTAAAAAAATAAATGAACAACCCTAGCTTTATCCTTGTACTAAAGTTAGTTAACCTTGACCCCCCACCATCACAATTTGCAAGTCTAATAAGAACATTTAATCCAAAAAGTGAAAAATCAGGGCTAAGCTAACCACAACCCAACCCAAGTTATTGGATTTGGTCAAGTTAGAGATGAGTTCAATCTGACCTAACTCAGCCCAATTTGCAGATTTAAACAGAGGTTGCAAAGTGAAAAAAGTTTAAGTCCATGTTTGGGAGTGCTTAAGTTAAAAATAACTTCTTATTAAATAAGTGATTAGAAACAAGTGCCTATTAGAATAAGCACTTATTTGCATTTGACACCCAATTTTTTCAAGAGCTTATGTTTTAAAATAGACACTTATTTAATATTGGGTGTTTGACAGTCTTTTTCTCTAATAAGCACTTAAATAAGTATTTGTGACTATTTTGCCCTTCATTTTCTTTCAAATGTTCAAATTATACCCTTTGAAAGCACTTTTAATAAATTATCTTTATAAAAAAACTTTTATGAAAGTACTTTCATAAAAGTAATTTTGTAAATTTGTAAAGGTGCTTTTATAAGGGTACTTTCTTAAAACTGTTTTTGTAAAAGTACTTTAATAAAAATGCTTTTGTATAAATGCTTTCATAAAAATACTTTAATAGAAGTGCTTTCATAAAAGTGTTTTTGTAAAATTCAATTAGGAATAATTTTACAAGTGGTATTTTAAAATTCAACTAAGAATAATTTTGAAAGAAAAAAAATTGAATCAATGCTTATTATATAAATACTTAAAAAAATCTAAAAATTTAGACTTAAAAAATAGGCCCTTATTTTTAAAATAAACACTTATTTTGAACTTATTATCTAAATACCAATAAATACATAACCCAAATAAGCTCTTATTTTAAATAAATACTCGCAAACATGGCGTAAGTCCTTTTGGACCCTAATTTGTCTCCATAGGGATATTGGCCAGGCAAGCGTGAGACCCAAATTTTGGATGCGCTTGCCCAACTTAAAATATAACGTCTAGAGGGATGGGCCAAATTTTGACCAAAGATCTTAAAAAATTTTGACCAAGAGTATGTGCTGGCAAAGGATAATGATGTGGGCTCACACCTGGGCCTATTTACATCTGACAAATCTGAAGGCCATTCAGACAATTCCTAGGCCATTCAAATATTCCAACCCCAGAACAGTACCACAGTTCTATGATAAGCCCATTTGGAATCCATGTTTTAATTTGCTTTTTGGTTTTTAATTAAATAATAAATATATAATTCTGGACATAATGGATCATATATAGCTGAAATGCTTGATAATTAGCAATATCTCGTAAGAAAATGTGAACGTATTCATGACACAAGCTAATAAGGACAACCAATACTTGATTTATTCTAACTTTTTTTTTTATATATATAAAAGATATTGAAGATCAGAGTATGCTCTCTCTCCATAATCATTCAGACGTGTGTTTTTGTCGGTTCATACCCAATCCATTCAAATTCAGGAATCCCCAATCCCCGTGGGAACGGGGATGGGGCCATGGGAGCCCCACTAGGGTACAAAACAGGTACATGTATTCGGGTTCAGCGATGGAATATGTCAAATCTGACACTGCTTTTTGGAATTCATTCCAGACTGATTCAGTCCTTATTAAATTTGTACTCACACTGTCCTCACAATACTTATAGTCTGCATTTGAAACATTTTCTATCTATATCTTTTCGTCTAGGGAGATGCTTTCAATGCAGGGCAGCAAGTGTTGTGAGGACAAATTTTATGAGGATTCCTATAATTCGTACCATGAACCATTTCCTTTTAGTAGCTATCCTTTTCCCTTCTAAGCTCTTTTTCTTTCAGTCTATCGTAATCTAGGAATGGGGAAATGGGTCTTACCCGGTGGATTCTCTTCGAGAGGAAAATCATTTCAAAGCCTAATGAGAAAAATTCATGCTCTCAAGGATTTAAATTCCAATTCTGATTATTGAGATTTGGGTCATGTTTGATTTAACTTTTATTCTTTTTTATTTTTACCTAAGATGAAATTTTAAAATGAACAAGAATGGTCAAAATTGGGCAAATTGAAAAAACATTGCTATGAATCAAATATGTTTTTTCTAAATAACATTTTTTTTTAACTGACAAGTGCCCTATGTTGCTCATTTTCATTTTTCTGATAAACTTTGTGCTGGTGGTCATAAACTGTTTGTCTAGGCCTGCAAAACTGTCAATATAGATGTTTACTGGCATATGGCTGATGGCCAATGTCTATTAATATAAGTTTGCATGGATGGCTGATGGTCAACATAGATGTTTATATACATCTATGGCAATTGTTTTGTAGACCTAGGCTGGCGATATAGTTTCTTTAAAGAATGAAAATGAGTAAGATGGGACGTGATTATTTTTTAATGCCACAGGCTACCTCAATTTTTGTGACATAAGCTGATTTTTCATTTTAAAAAGAATGAGGCCTATAACAAAAATTTACTAACCAAACACATTAATATTATTCATTCTTGCCCATTTTTGGTCATGCTAGTGGTGTCAAAATCCAATAATGCATATTGGCTATCCATGTCATTCAATGATTATGTATGTGTGTACGTATGACTTGTTTTCTTTCATAGTTCATTTGTGATTAAATCTCTAAAATTTACATTTTTAAAAGCTTTTAACACTTTGTTTGGTTTGGAAGAAGATAGGGAAAGAAAAGAAAAGATAAAAATAATGAGTCTGGATCTCCTACCAATAAAACACCTTCCAATACCCTACCAACATGATCAGACACCACACATCTCATACATGGCATGTTCCACTTTTATGATGGTTCTTAGTCTGATAGTGAGATGTGTCATGTTAGATCATGTTGATAGGGTGTTGGAACATGTTTTGTTAGCAGAAGATCCCAATTTTCAAAATAATCAGGCTGTATAACAGTAAGATCAGTTCTATATCTAATACTTTGGGGCCGAGTTTTGGTTGGGGTCTTGCCTAAACCTGACTCAGACAGGACCCATTGACAGCCCTGTTTTGTGAGAATCCTACTTTTTCTAAATATATTTTGAGAACAGGATAAAAAGAACACTTCATGGAACTTTTTTTGGTCCTGGAAATTAAGCTATCCTGGCAAAAACGACAACATTGGGAAACGCCCCTAATGGACATTAGTTTTAGCTTTAGAAAAACAGAACGATCCATATTAAGATAGTCCCCCTTAATTGGGAAATTTCATTGTCATTAGTCATACATTTGAACCCCCCATTAACTTATATCATGGTTTCCATGATTCATAAAAGTTGTCTAAAACAATTCTGAGAGTCATTCCAGTTTATCTCCTTGGCACTAGTTAAAGCTAATGCACATTTTTTTTGGTAAAAAATCATTTAAATTTAAGAAGAGAAAAAGTCTTTAAGGGCTATTTCCTGTAACCACCCAGCAGGGGCGGAGTCAGGAATTTTTTGAAAGGGGCCAAAAACTTATGAATAAGCCATAGAGGAGAACCATTGGGTGAGGAGTTGGACAATTGTTCTTAAAAGGCCTTGTTCTATAAATTATTTATTAATGAGCTAAGGTAAGGGATTTTAATATTAAATTACATATTGGTCTGATATTTAGCTAGAATCTGTGATCCGATTGTCATCATATCATCATCTGACTATATCAAGTGGGTTATAATCCATTGTTAAATTGTTCTGTTTAATACTATATATCCATTGCTAAATTGTTCATACTTAATTCATTTCTTACTACTTCTACCCATATTTTTAATTTTAGATAATTAATCAGGGATGAATTAATATTACTAGTGCTTGATAGATAAGATATGTAGCAAGTTATGGGGTCTCCAAACCTTCAATCTACATATTCAAGATTTAGTCAAAGGAAGGCCACTGTGAAATCAAATAATTTCTTTCACAGGGCATCCAAACAGGCTATATCTTTTGATTAGATATTTCTGATGCAACAATGGACTGGTTGGCTTCTTCTTGTATTTTTTTCTGGCATCCTCTTTTCAACATTGTACCATATCTTAAATTTTTCTGTCTTTTATTTGACTCATTTGTTTTAAATGCATGTCAAGAATGAAATATAATAGAATAATTGATTAAGCATGAGTATCAGCTAAAGATGAATATGTTTTTAATATATTTCCTTCTTAAAAATGCAAAAAGAAAATAGTAATTTTGTAATGTATATGCAAAATATATTAAAATATGCATACACATATCAATACCATCATATTTCATATATTATAAAAGTATACTTACAAACAAAACATTACATATTTGGCCTTATATTTTAATCTCGAATATTTTTATAATCATTTTATTTAATTTGAGGAATAAGTACTAATGAGGGCAGATTTGGCCCTCGGGCACCGGTCTGGCCGGCCTGGCATGACTTGCACGCGGGCTATGGGCGGCCTGTGCGTGACCTGGCGCAGCCTGCGCACGACCTGGCGCGGCCTGCGCGCGACCTGGCGCGGCCTACGGGCGACCTGGCGCGGCCTGCGCGCGGCCTACGCATGACCTGGAGCGGCCTGCGCGTGACCTGGCGCGGCCTGCGCGACCTGGCCGACCTGGATCGGCCTAGCACATGATCTGACCTGGCCGACCTAGATCGGCCTGGCACATGATCTGACCTGGCCGACCTAGCCGCCCATAAGACGCCCACCGATGAACCATAGCAGCGTACCCCACGAGCTCGGTAGCTCACCAAGGAGCTCGCCAAGGAGCTAGGCTGCTCTCCAAGGAGCTCGCCACCAAGGAGCCAGGCAGCTCGGCAGAGCTCGCCACAAGCAACAAGGCATAGCTCCCCCGGGCAGCTCGCCCCTTGTAGGGTAGCTCGGTACAGGAGTAGTTTGGCGTATCGCAGGAAGATCTCCTGCCTGACAACCTGGCCTAGACACCGACCTGCCGACTGACACAGGCGCCGACCTGACAAACTGGCCTAGACACCAGCCCGCCGACTGACACAGGCGCCGACCTGACAATCTGGCCCAGACATCGACCTGCCGACTGACGCAGGCGCCGCCCTGACAACCTGGCCCAGGCGCCGACCTGGACGCCTGACACAAGCGCCAGCCTGACGACCTCGAGGAGTTCACCACCGTACCCCGGTTCTGACGGATGTGACGAGTCTTACCGTTTGGAGGCTTTTCACCCACCTAACCCGCGAGGACTCCGGTATATAAAGACCTCACCCCCCTAAGGGGGAGGGGGGGAGGGGAAGAGGATGGTAACCCCTGCCCTCTAGCTCTCTCATTTCTCTCCAAGCTCTCATTTCACTCCAAGCTCTCTGTAATCAGAATGCTAACTTAGGCATCGAAGAGTCCTCGTCGGGAAAATACCCCCGGGTCCTCTGATTCAGTTCTCGCAGGTCCCTCAGCTCCCGCCGCCTACAAAGGAGAGGAAATCACCTCATGTAGAGGGTAGTCGGGTTGCGCTGAACCAGGGAGCTCCAGCATCCTCTGAGTTGCAGACCGCCTAGGAACAGGTCAAATGATGAGTCCACCAGGGAGCTCGCCACTAGGCAGCTTGCCACTAGGCAGCTCGCCACTAGGCAGTTCGCCACCAGGCAGCTCGCCACCAGGCAGTTCGCCACCAGGGAGCTCGCCACCAGGCAGTTCGCCACCAGGGAGCTCACCACCAAGCAATTCACCACTAGGGAGCTCACCACCCGGCAGTTCTCCACCAGGGAGTTCGCCACCAGGAAGCTCGCCACCAGGCAGCTCGCTACCAGGCAGTTCGCCACCAGGGAGCTCGCCACCAGGCAATTCGCCACCAGGGAGGTCACCACCAAGCAGTTCTCCACCAGGGAGTTCACCACCAAGTAGTTCATCACCAAGGCACGTCACCACCATGTCAAATAACGAGGTACTTAGCCAAAAAAAATTATACATCACAAAAAACGGTACGTGACCAGAAACGGTTACATCAATTGGCACCGTCTGTGGGAACACGCTACAAAAAGCTTAGTTCTCATCCTACAAAAGCTAAGTTCTCATCTTACCAAAGCTAAGTCCTCACTTTTTAGAAATTGAAGCTATCGCTTTATAGTTTACATTTTTTATGAACTCAAAGACTATGCAGGGAGCTAGCAAACTAAGTAGCTCTACCAACCTTACTTTCAATTCAGATAATGCCTCATCAGTCCTCTCCGCAAGGTCCCCCCTACAAATATGAGCTCTTCGTGGCTTCCGCGGGAGTTGACGGCCAACAGACTACATAGGCGCCCTTACCGGTCGAGCCTTCCAAGGCTCCCGTGTGAGCTGGCGACCTAAAGTTAGTAGTGCTGCCCCCGAAGGTCGAGCTCCTAGTAGCTTCTTGTAGGAGTCGGTGACCGGCATTACGAAGTTGATGCAGCACAATCATAGCTCGACACCTCACAGGCAAAGCCTACGGGCCACATTACTGCTTAAGACCCGGTCGCCTCTCCGGCACGGGAAAAGTCAAAAAAGAGTAGACTACGAGTCACTCCCAAAGCCTATGGGCCACATTATTGCTTAAGACCCGGTCGCCTCTCCGGCACGGGAAAGTCAAAAAAGAATAGACTACAAGTCACTCCCAAAGCCTACGGGCCACATTACTGCTTAAGGCTCGGTCGCCTCTCCAGCACGGGCAAAAGTCAAAGAAGAGTAGACTACGAGTCACTCCCAAAGCCTATGGGCCATACTATTGCTAAATATCCAGTCGCTTCCTTAGCAGGAGCAAATCAGCAAAATGAACTATAAGTTGCTCCAGAGCCTAAGGGCTACACTACTGAACTGGCGGAGACCCCCTCGCCTTACTGGCAGCTCGCCACATACAGGCAGCTCCCAAAGCCTAAGGAATTGGATCAACACTTACTAGCTCGTCGACTTACGGGCCAAAAGAAATCTACTCCCTTTGCTGAGTTACTCTCAGCTTGGGAGTGGGGGGCAATTGATGAGGGCAGATTTGGCCCTCTAGTGAAATTGCGACACGTGGCACCTCGTGACAACTAGGCAAACACGCAGGCAACAACTTACCAAGTTGGTATCCCACCCAGGCACCGGTCTGGCCGGCCTGGCGCGACCTGCAAGCGGGCTACGGGCAGCCTGCATGCGACCTGGCGCGGCCTACGGGCAGCCTGCGCGCAACCTGGAGCGGCCTGTGTGACCCGGCCGACCTGGATTGGCCTGGCACATGATCTGTCGTGGCCGACCTAGCCGCCCATAAGATGCCCACCGATGAACCATAGCGGCGTACCCCGCAAGCTCGGTAGCTCACCAAGGAGCTCGGTAGCTCACCAAAGAGCTCGCCAAGGAGCTAGGCGGCTCTCCAAGGAGCTCGCCACCAAGGAGCCAGGCAGCTCGGCAGAGCTCGCCACAAGCAGCTCGTCATAGCTTCCCCGGGCAGCTCGCCCCTTGTAGGGTAGCTCGGTACAGGAATAGTTTGGCGTATCGCAGGAAGATCTCCTACCTGACAACCTGGCCTAGACACCGACCCGCCGACTGACACAGGCGCCAATCTGACAAACTGGCCTAGACACCGACCCGCCGACTGACATAGGCGCCGACCTGACAACCTGGCCCAGACACCGACCTGCCGACTGACGCAGGCGCCGCCCTGACAACCTGGCCCAGGTGCCGACCTGGCCGCCTGGCACAAGCGCCAGCCTGACGACCTCGAGGAGTTCACCACCGTACCCCGATTCTGACGGGATGTGACGAGTCTTACCGTTTGGAGGCTTTTCACCCACCTAACCCGCGAGGACTCCGGTATATAAAGACCTCACCCCCCAAAGGGGGAAGGGGGGGGGGGGAAGAGGATGGTAACCCCTGCCCTCTAGCTCTCTCATTTCTCTCCAAGCTCTCATTTCACACCAAGCTCTCTATAATCAGAATGCTAACTTAGGCATCGGAGAGTCCCCGCCGGGAAAATACCCCCGGGTCCTCTGATTCAGTTCTCGCAGGTCCCTCGGCTCCTGTCGCCTACAAAGGAGAGGAAATCACCTCATATAGAGGGTAGTCGGGTTGCGCTGAACCAGGGAGCTCGCCACCAGGCAGTTCGCCACCAGGGAGCTCACCACCAGGCAGTTCGCCACCAGGGAGCTCACCACCAAACAGTTCGCCACCAGGGAGATCGCCACTAGGCAGTTCGCCACCAGGGAGTTCGCCACCAGGCAATTCGCCACCAGGAAGCTCGCCACCAGGCAGTTCGCCACCAGACAGCTCACCACCAGGCAATTCGCCACCAGGGAGCTCGCCACCAGGCAGTTCACCACCAGGGAGGTCACCACCAAGCAGTTCTCCACCAGGGAGTTCGCTACCAAGTAGCTCATCACCAAGAAACGTCACCATCGGGTCAAATAACGATGTATTTAGCCAAAAAAATTTATACATCACAAAAAAAAATGATACGTGACCAAAAACGATTACATCAAGTAACATTCTATAGTAAGTTAACATTAGATTTAAATAATCAAATCTTTGTATTTTTAATTTTTCTTGGTTCATTGTTCTTAGATATAATTTATGATTTCAATTTTTTATGGGCAAAGTACATTATATACTAATTTCAGTTTGCCATTCATGAGAGATCCCCTCCTCATGGCTCAATCAATATAATTATGAAGCAGGTTTCCTTTCACACCTAGAGAACAAAAGTTGGGTATGCCTTTTCCTGTATATTTTTTATGGGCAAATTACAAATTACCCAGAAAAGTAATTTAGATGACCCCATAGTCTTTCATGTCATAGATTAGATACACTGTTGCCTATAAAACCTAAAAAATATTAAAAAGATAAGAGATAATGGGAGCACAAATGACATTTATTATTTAAAATTTCTATTCTAATGATGATTTGACCAATATCTGTTCCCTGGTGTGAAGTATAATCAGAAGGCTCAGACTGTTGGAGCCTGGAGGAGTTTGGGTTAGGTAGCAAAGGCTTGGGTTATTCAGGTGTAAGATTCTCTGTTTCTGCAGCCTTCAAGGCTCAAGCACATCTATAATTTACCCCAAAATGAAAACCGAGAAGAATGGTGAATATGCAAGCTTTTCCTTCCCCCACTTGGACGGACGCCTTTTTAATGTTATAACTGCTGCAACACTGTGTAATCTCAAGTGGGTCCCACATTTCAATGTCGGACTTGGAGATGCATGGTGCAAGCCCACCAAGACTGCAATTAAGATAATTTGTGAGGCATTTAAGTAAAAAAATAAAAAAAAACAAGGGAATTTTGCATGCTTAAGCAAATTTTAGAAGAAAAGATAAGAGAAAGGACAATGAAACACTAGTCTGGAGAGGTTGTCTTGTGTCTTGGGCTACAGGACGTGACGTAAAGTTTCAGCTTTGGGGTTCCACAACTTTGTCAGGTGTCATTTTCTAGGACCCACCAACACCATTGAATCTGTCCCACTTTAGGCTTTCCAGTGCTTGTGAAAATATCAATTCATCACAATCAACCATGAACTGGAGCTTTTATTTCAGCCATTCTTTCTCCCCCCCAACAGCTCCAAAGCTTTTGCATTATGGTTCAAACATGTGCACAGTAAAAACAGATTCTTTTGTTCACAGTTAAAAACCAAGTTTCAATAAGGTGGAATTTGGTCAAATTAATCCATTGGGTTCCCAGCATTTGGCTGGTGTAGAACCCAACAAATGAGACACTTGGCAAACCATGAGATGGAAGACATTTGTGTGACCTAAGCTTTTGGCAACAGAAAAAAAAAATGCTTGACCAACTCTCAAACCAGTTTGTGCCATTGAATATGAAGCTGTTGGATTCAAGGGAGAATGTTGCAAAAAAGCTTGACAGCTCTCAAAAACATTTGTGCAATAGGAGTACTGAACTGTTAAAAGATTCCAAGGGAACACTGACGTTGAATATTAAGATGGAAGTAGGATAAAAAGGGTGGCAAAAGAGCTCGACTGTGTGGAGAGGAGAGCGAGCCCATGTGTTGAAATATGGAATGGAATTCCCTGAGCCTGAGACCCTTTAAAAGAAAACAAAGGCCACTGGGGTTTGGTAGGGCGTCCATCCCCATGACCCCATTCCATCCATGCTTATCCAGTACTACTGTGAACTGTGGTTTGTTTGAAGGGATTAGAATCCAATGGCTGAGCTCTTGACTGCAAGCCTCTGAGTGCACGGTGACACCTTTTGCAGACTGATGAGAGATTAAAATCATGATATCTCCACAGGAAACAATTGAGGTTGGGGTTGGTTAGGCGCTACCGACAGTGACAATGTGATCAAACCCCGATCAAAAAAGCCCCAACCCCCCCCTTCCCTCTCCAAATTTATTAATGGTTTTGGTCTCTGGAGACCAGATTTTTAGAGAGGGAGAGGGACTGAGGGAGAGAGGGAGAGAGAATGAGAGAAAGGAGGAGGGGGGGGGAGAAGGGAAAGATGTAATACCCGTTGGGGGGCAGGCATGTGGATGTGTGGGGGACACCACCCACCCGCATTGGTAAGCCCGTTAAATTATTGAGCGAAGGACAGGAAAAAAAAAATAAAGGAGAGAAGGGAAAAGCAAAGACTCGGCAGCATAACCCCTCTCACCCCTCCCCACCCAATCCTTCTCTGTCCCTCGCTCTTGCTGTTTCAAGTCTGGTATTCTGGGTTGCTCAGAATAAAGGGTGCTCTCGCAAGTGGGGATTGCAGAGGGGAAACCCGGCAAGAGCAGAAGCAACAAGAACTGAACAAGTCCTCTGTTTGGAATTTGTTTTCCGCCACGCAACGGAATTAGTCTCGTATTACCTCTTTCCTGCAATTGGATTTCAGTTGTTAGCGACGATGCCAAGGCCAGGCCCTAGGCCGTATGAATGTGTGAGGAGAGCCTGGCACAGCGATAGGCACCAACCCATGAGAGGATCTCTCATTCAAGAGATTTTCAGGTTTGTTTCCTGTCCCGTCTCCCCCACCGCACCTCAAAAATTGAAAACCCCCTTATCCTTGTTGTTGTTGTTTTCTTATGTTCTGCCATATGTTTGATTAGGGTCGTCAATGAGATCCATAACGCTGCAACTAAGAAGAACAAGGAATGGCAGGAGAAACTCCCTATTGTTGTCTTGAGAGCAGAGGAAATCATGTACTCCAAAGCGAATTCTGAGGTTCTTACATTTACTTCACTTAACCTTGGCTGGGTTTCGCTTACGGTTTTTCGATTCTCTAGTTTTCTTTTTCTCGTCTTATAGGTTTTTCTTTACTTAGGCGGAGTACATGGATCTCAAGACGCTTTGGGAGCGGTTGAACGATGCCATTAACACGATTATTCGCAGGGATGAGAGCACTGAAACAGGAGAAGGAAACCTTCTTCAGCCTTGTATTGAAGGTGCACCTCTTTTTTCCTTTACGCCTTCTTCTTCTTGTCCGATCCAACCCACAATTGCGCAGTTGGGTTGTTGTCATTTTTTGCCAGTTTGAAAAGGAGATACATTGTGTAATTCGTTTCTGTTTTGCTTTCCCCCTATTTTTGTTCAGCCGCGCTTCATCTAGGATGCATTCCAAGAAGAGCATCGCGGAGCCAGCGTCACAGTAACCCGAGGTGTTACCTGAACCCCAGCGCGCAAGAACCCACCTCTGTCCCTCCGAGAGTTCCCGACAGCACAACCCATAGAGGTCCCCCTCATTTACTGCCACTCCGGTCCGGAGATCGAACAACCTCCCCGCGGTTCTTTCCGTATTATTCGACTTCGACCTTCACAAGACCGACAACTATGCACTCCCCTCGTTTAGGCTCGGAATGCAGCACTCCTGTCACCCGAGACAACAATCCCGCCACATCAACATCTCGTGAGTTCCGTTTTCCCGCCGGCAGTTTCCGTCCGTCTGGCGGTAACCAATCCTTCAGAGCAGAAACTTACCCCCAATCGAACTTGGGTTGCGTTTATCCATTGTATTATGGCACAGTCATTCAAACTAAGGAGCCCCAGTTGAGCTTCCAAACCCCCCAAGTTTCAAACCGCAATACGGTTGTCGGTCCACCTTGTGTTCCGTCCACTTCCGCTCGGGAGCCTGCTGAGAGGGGTGTCTTGGAGAATTTCTTCCCCTGTGGTGTGCCTGTTAAAACTCCAACCACAACAGTTCAAGCAGACCCACAGAACGTTCCTGAGAGGCCTCCTGAGCCTGAGTGCGACTTATCCTTGCGTTTGGGTCCGCTATCAACTGATGGCATTGCCGCAGAGAACCGCTGGGTTCATGAGGTTGAAGACGTTGGTTCGAGTAGTTCTCAAGAGGGGAGCAAGTTTAGCGATTCGTCCCCACAAAACGAAAAGGAGTTTTGCTTCTTCCCCAGGGACAATGCTGATGATCCTTTGGAATCCTCTTCTAGTAAATGGAGTTCTGAGGGTGAAGGAGGTCTGTATCTAGATGCACCCTTTAAGAAGCTTAAGACCACGGGTAGTAGCTCTGCTGAGGATGGGCAATTTTGCTGGCAACCAAAGCTTCCATCCGACCAATTTTTTGCGAGAATGAAGAAGCCAGGTCTGTAGCTAGGGAATTTGTTTTGTAGTACATACATTTTGAAATCTTGAGGTTGATCCAGGACCCTATTTCTAAGCAGCCTTTTGTGCAACGATTTTGTATGTTCAATTGTTGTTTTGTCATGCTTGATGATGAATTGGTGACTTGAGCAGCAAGCTGCACTGTCTCCACAATGAAAAAGTGTAAATAGAGATTCTGAGTTTGATTAAAAAACTACCAGGCCTTGAAAAAACTAACTACTGTTTGTGTAAGCAGCTTGCCTCTAAACATGCTTCATTCCAAAGTAACGTTTGGATGTTTGAACATGAAGCTTAGATCCATTTTTTGAAACATATTCCCTTGGGAAAAAGACTGACACTAACGCTCCTTAAGAATTCTAAGTGGATGGGAATGACTGATTATTTGTTTATCCATGGGTATTGGTCTACCCAATTCAGAGTTGGTGTGGTAGAAATCTTTGCACGTCAAAATCTGTCGCTGCAATGCTTAATTATTAAGAGGAGAGACAAAGTGGACCTATAGTGTCAAGGACGATCCATCTTACATCACTGATATTAGATTCCTTTGCTCCTTGGCAAGATAACGCAATGTACTTGATCTTTGTTGTCATTGGTAGGATTTCCCACAACCAAATTTGTGGATAAATCTGCAATTTTGGTCTCCATTGTGGCTTTCTTATTTGTGGACTTGCTGTTTGTTCTTCCATTTTGCTCTCTGTGGCGGCCAGGCTACAGTACATGATTCGAAGATATCTAGAGAAAGAACAGGGGAGGTCCTCTTGATGGTTTATGTTAGGGTGCTGATTTACATCAGATCTCAGTTCTGGGTTTTCTTTACTTAAAACTGTTTTATTGCTCTGGCTTTCCAAACATGGCTAAACATTGAATTGGGGGAGCGGATTTAGCTATGTTATGTCATTCCCTAAGCCAACCATTAACTGTGTCTGTGTGGGGATCAAATAGTGGTTGGTAATAAGGGTCTGAGGGGTTGAGAACGCCATATATTGCAACAGTGTTGTTGAGAAGATGGCATTATAGATGTTTTATTGAGTCCTGTACTGTACTCAACCAGTCTGATGCTTATGCTTAAGCTCCTCCAGTATAAAAAAATGTGGTTGGTTGGTTCTTTGAAGTTAGCCGGATGGCTTGGTTTGATTAATTCCAGGGAGAAGCTACTGAATGGTTACAATTCATGCTGCCCACCTATTATATCTATCATATATAATCGAGTCAACAAAAACAGAGGCTCATCTAAAATACTCTGCCTTTGTTCCTCTGTCGTCGAGAAGGTATCACTGGATTTGGCCCCCACAACTC
The DNA here is from genome assembly GCF_055504915.1 of Nelumbo nucifera. Classification (NCBI taxonomy): domain Eukaryota; kingdom Viridiplantae; phylum Streptophyta; class Magnoliopsida; order Proteales; family Nelumbonaceae; genus Nelumbo; species Nelumbo nucifera. Next base: position 15,169,957 of record NC_142656.1, on the reverse strand, counting down.
CACAAGGGGGGAGAGAGAGTTTCGTACAATGGATGGTGTCCTTATTGCTGGTCTAAGTTTAATTTGTCCATTTTGGCATAGAATACGATAATAAAATAATTCAAATCAAATTTATTTATCCCCTCGTGTTCAATTTGTTTGTTGAATAAAGTTAGTATCCTCGTGAGTCGTGATTTGGACGTGGAAAATGAAAATCCCAAAATTGGCGAATTGGTCCAGGATTAAGTTAATGCATATTTTATATTAGGAAAAAAGAAATTAATGAGAACCCAACTATTTCTATTTATTGAAAACATGAAATAACAATTCAACATATATCGAGTAACAAACATAAGGCAGAAAATCTGCTTAGTGTAAGAATGCGATTGCGAGGGAGAACAACACAGCAGAGAAGCCGCCAACGGCAAGAGAGGAGGCAGAGCTTGGCGGTGGAGGCGGAGTGGAGGTGGTGGTGGGGGTGGGGGTGGGGGTGGGGGAGGCGGTCGGGGTGGAAGTATTATTGGTGCTGGTTGAAGAGCCACTAACGGTGATTGCCAGCTTCTGCCCATTTTGACAGTGGCTGCCAATGGTGCAGATGTAGTAGTAGTTGGGTTCATTTCCAAGGGTGATGTTTGCCGGGCCAGTTTGATTTATGGAACCGATGGGTGTCTTGGTGCAGGAATCATAATTAGCCTTTGTTACTCGAGCCACATCGTGTTCGTTGGTGGTGAAGTCGAACTCTGGACAACAGGAAAAATGAATAAATTAGAAAAAAAAAACAGATAAGCTCTGTATATATATTCTGTGTCCAGTGAAGCTCGTTTCTTTGAAAGCCATGACTAAAGAGCTTAATTGAAGAAAAAATGGAAGTGGGGGAGTTGGGATTTTGAAGAAGAATCCTTACCCAGTATGTCACCGGCCTGGAAGGTCTTGTTCGTAGTCCATGTGGTGTAGAAATCAGTGGAGTCGGGAACTTTCCACCCTTTGTCATCACCGACGATGTATGTTGCTGCGGTTGCACCCTGAAGCAGGGCTGCTACAACCACCATGCACATGCAGCCGATGAAACCCATGCGACAAGCCATCGATCTCAGACTCTTGTGTTCACCAGGTCGTCCCTGACTCTTTTCTCTCTGTGAAGTGTGAACTACACAAGGAATTCAACTTTGTTTGAGGTGGTGAAACAGGCTTCAGGCTTGAGTTCTTATAGAGGAGTCTGAAGCTTCCAAGACGTTGGTGAATATCAATGGCTGGTTTGATGCCGCGTGTATTTGGGTCTTAGAGATATTTAGAACGCGGATTCAGTCAAAATCGTTGACTAGAGGTTGTGATTTGTGAAGTCGTCGTCCACTCATCCCCCATGAAATGGTGTACCTAACCTAGCTACCTCCGCCCTCGCCTTCACCGACGGGGAAGGGGAAGAGTGGAGTCGTCGGCCGCCATGCCCAGCCAGCAGATAATGCAAAGACTTTTGAAGATTCAAACAGGCGCGTGGGCGTGGGGTTGGAGAAAGCTACAAACTCTCATCTTTTGAGTTTCGATTTACTGCCCACATCTACCCACACAGTTATATACTTCTTACATAATATTATGCACGGGAGATGTTACTAATTCAAAAAGATAATGTGCTCTTGAAATATTTCATCTTTTCCCCATTTAGTGGTCCACCACGTGCTTGTCGCCATAGGCCAAATATGTCAACGTATAAATAATTAAATATCCTTTCTCTCTCTCTCTCAATCTTCTGATACAAAGACTCTAAAATAATCAAAGATGAGAATGAGATCCGCAAAATGTGCATGGAATAGAGTTAATACCCTTTGTTACGTTGAAAGGATAATTCTATTCTATTCTTAATTTGTTAATGTTAATTGGCTGCCCATGTTTATTTGGAACCATGGTTTTTTAAAACCAGACCGGACCAGATGGTCAGCCGGAAAAACCGGGAATCGGTCATCTCCATTTTCCTCTGTTTTTTTCTCCAAAATCATTGATTTTGGTTAGCAAATCACTGAATTGGCCGGTTAATCATTCAAACTGTTTGAACGATTTTGATCGTTTTTTAAAATTTTAATTTTTTTATTTTTCTTGTCAGAACGGGCCGATCGTTCAGGTCGAACGATCAGACCGTTAGAACTGGTAACCGGACCTTTGACCGATTCAGTTTTAAAAACCATGTTTGGAACTCTTAATTTTCTTGAATTTGATGTCTTATTTTTATTTTTATTTTTTAAATAAAGATCTTCCTAATTCACGGAGAGGATGCTATTTATGGAGGGAGCTTGGAATAAATATCCACATTTGGGGAATTAATAATTTTTGAATTCTGAATGGAGTGGACTGTAAAAAGGCTTTAATTTTATCAATCAAAACGACATCATGAATTTGGATGAATTCTAATGGGTTGGTCAGTGTAATAATTTTAGTAATGGAAACCCATCATCATCTGAACTTTGATCAATCCTCATTGGTTAGAACAAAATCCTTTTGATTGTTAGAGATCCGGACTGGTCTAACAAGAGTTTATTAAGTACACTATTTCCATGAACACCTAAAACGTAGTTCAAAATTATTGGGTCCATCCAAGGTTTAAAATATTGATATGCCCAATATAGTAGTTTTTTTTTTTAATTCGGTTTAGGGGATTCGGTTTAAGGTCCGTCCACCCCCTGAACCGGTGAAAACTCCGATATACCCTCTATAGGGGTATATTGGAAAGCTCCCAATATGATATGTATTGGCCAATATGAGCCGATACATATCGATATTTTGAAACTTGGGTCCATCGTTACACAGTTTTATCATCTCCACCCACTTATAAAAAATGGGCAGTTCAAAAGATGTAAGGCTGGACCTAGGCTATAATCCTTATCATAGGTGCAAAGTGTGGCCCAGCCCATGTTCATCACTGAGAGAGAGAAACCCCAAGGTATAATATAATTATCTCGGCCCTGTTTGAAAGCTATAGGGGGGGGGGGATTTTAGAATTCTAAAGAATTATTTGATCTATATTTTGGTTTAAACTTATTCATAAATAATCCAAACATGTAGATAGTATATATCAAATGGTTTTTACTTTAATGGGGGATTTACTGGAGTTGTAAGCAACCATTCGGTGCAAGCAACAATTCTTAAGTTTATAAAAACGATCTACCCACTTGATAATGTTTTACTCTAATTGGATCTTTCCAAATTGTAAGGAATCATTTGGTTGTTTTTCTTTTCCAGCTGTAGTCATTGAAATATCGAACAATGTTTACAATAATCGGATCTTCTAGACTTATATATAGTTTCTAAGATATAATTTGGCATTTGAAACAAATATGAACCACAGCATGGTTAGTTTTGTTTTTGAAAACAAAAACAAATGCCATGTCAGAAAAACCAGTTTGGATTAGGTAGGCACAACGTTGTAACATGTTCAATAAACACTTGGAAAAATTTTTGACACCTGTTCCTTAAAATACCACTTATTTACCCTTAAAAAAAGATTAAAAACCACTTTTGACAGTTGTCAAAATATTTATCAAGTGCTCATTTAATTTAACATGTTTATTATATTGTTCCTACTAGAGGAGTAAATAATGTAATTTTTCTGATGCATTAGTCGTTTTTGTCTTCAAAAACAAAACTAACCATGAACACCCCCTACTTTTAAAAATTGTTAGAGATGATATTATCATTTTTTTTTTCTAATAGATGCTTGTAAATCTCTAAAAAATAATCTGTGTTTAATATATTGGATGAAACTGAATGTAAACTAGATATGATTATATAAAAGCCATCATCTAATGTTGGTCCCAGCTAGCTATCTGGGGTTTCCGGAGGGGTAGAGTGGATACGATCCTAACCTTTGAGGGATTTGTTAAATTTTGGACGTTTTTTTATATAGAGATATTTTGGTTCAAATTTTGTTGATGTTCCTCCCATTAACGAAATGCAATTTGTGAATTTGATAAACCTATCATTTATCTTGTAAAAAGCCCTAGGAACAATATTCCCAATAAAATTTAAACCAAATTTAATATCTACATATTCTCTTAGACCATGGTTTTCAAAACCAGATCGGACCAGACACTCGGACCGAAAAAACCAGAAACAGATCAGGTGACCGGTTTCGTTTTCCCCAAAAACCAAATTTTCCTCTAAAACCGTTGATTTTGGTCAGTAAACCATTGAACCGGACAATTAGCCGTTCAAACAGTTTTGACCATCTTTTATTTTTTATTTATTTTTAATTTTTGTCAAAACGGTCCGAACATTTGGTTCAAACGGTCGAACCATTTGACCCGATAACCAAACCCTGACCAATTTGGTCTCTGGGTCGGTTTTAAAAACCATATCTTAGACAGCTGATCTCTAAAAAAGAAGCTTGATAACTAAAAAAAGGCCATTAACCAATCTTGATCCGACCTGGTGAGTCCTATGAGGGATATACTGAGTTGTTGCATTTTTATATATGAAGTGGCCGTCCTCAAAATAGAATATGTGATCCATATGATTGTTGATCTTTTTTTTTACCCAAAAATTTATTGCAAGGTCGATGGTGCTCTCGTTATAAGAGCACACATCCTTACACTCTCAACCCAGATTACAAGTATTAAGAAATTAGAAGGTGCCAACCAGTTAGTTAGTAAGGTTTCCTGCTGGTTATAGCAGAGACTTGGCATTGAGTCCCGTATGCACCTGGGTCAGGGGATGGGCTACCCCCCACTGTATAGCCCTTAAAAAAATCAGAAAAAAAAGAAAATACATATATCAATCAATTCGTAAAACAGTTAATATAATCTTCCCTCGATAGATTCTTAGGTGGCATTCGGTAGTGTGTCTATGCCATGGGATGAACATGCAATTTAGTTGGGCATGGATGGGACCAGCCAACACTATCCACTCCCAAACATATTGGCAATGTGTTTCACATTCACAATCGAAACCCTACATTTTACCGTTAACCTTTCCACCATTGAAGCGCTCTGCCACTGTGCTCCGCTGCAAAGGGAGGTCTCCTCCATCGAAGTGCTCCTCCATGCTTTCTTTGCCGCTGGTATGTCATCTTTCCTCTCCGTCGTTTCTTTTTCTTTTTGTTTCTATTGTTGATATTGATTTTGGTGGTGTCACTCCCACTTTTTCCACTTCCGTTTATGATGAGGGCGGATTTGGCCCTCCAGTGAAATTATGACACCTGACACCTCATGCCAACTAAGTGCAGCCTCTTGATAACTAGACAGCTCGAGCTAGCTATAAGTAGTTCGCCACCTTCAGGCAGCTCGCCACTTAGGGGCAGCTTGGCACTTATAGGCAGCTTGACATAGGTAGCTCGCCACTTAGGGGCAACTCGGCACTTACAGGCAGCTCGGCATAGGTAGCTCCCCACTTAGGGGCAATTCAGCATTTACAGACAGTTCGACATAGGTAGCTCGCCACAGGTAGCTCGACACTTACAAGAAGCTAGCCACTTACAAGCAGCTCGCTTCATATTAGGCCACAAAGGCCTGCCTCGGGTAGAAGCACCTCGGCACATTACCGGCAGCTCAGTGAAAAGTAACTCGGCGCGAGATAGCTCGTTGCAGAGCAGCTCGACATATCATAGGAAGATTTCCTACCTGACAACCGTACTTGCCAGATTTGGAGACTGCTCCCCCGACGGCCAGGCGGCATCGTGCCTGCCAGTCCCTGACAAGCATCCCCTGTCTGGCAGGGTCGTACCCTGCAATGGTTACCTGCGCCCAACAGCTCAGCCCTGGCAAGTAACGGCTGCGGCAGAGAATCAGAAGCAGTTACACCAGATCTGTCAGAACACCGCTATATAAGAGCTCCAACCCCTCAAGAGGGGAGGAGGATAAAAAAATGGAGGTAACCCCTGCTCTCTAGCTCTCTCATTTCTCTAATATCATCTTCAAGCTCTCTACTATCAGAGTGCTAACTTAGCCATCGGAGTGGTCCCCCCGGGTAAACAACCCCGGGTCCTCTAATTCAGTTCTCGTAGGTCCCTCAGTTCCTATCGTTTACAAAGATGAGCAGATCATCTCTCGCAGGGAGGATGGGACCTTCAGTTCCCGTCGTCCGCAAAGAGTAGCAGATGATCTCATGCAGAGGGCAGTTGGGTTGCACTACACTAGGAGACTCGCCACCAAGGCAGCGCACCCAGCAACTCATCAAAGTAGGCCACCACCAGGGAGCTCGTCACCAGGGAGCTCACCACCAGGGAGCTTGTCACCAAGTAGCTCACCACCAGGGAGCTCGTCACCAGGTAGCTGACCACCAGGGAGCTCGTCACCAGGTAGCTCACCACCAGGGAGCTCGTCACCAAGTAGCTGACCACCAGGGAGCTCGTCACCAGGTAGCTGACCACCAGGGAGCTCGTCACCAGGTAGCTGACCACCAGGGAGCTCGTCACCAGGTAGCTCACCACCAGGGAGCTCATCACCAGGTAGCTCACCACCAGGGAGCTTGTCACCAAATAGCTCCCCACCAGGGAGCTCGTCACCAAGTAGCTCACCACCAGGGAGCTCGTCACCAAGTAGCTCACCACTAGGGAGTTTGCCACCAAGTGGCTCACCACCAGGGAGCTCCACCATCCTCTTGAGTCACAGGCCACCTGGGAGCAGGTCAAATGACGGAGTACTTAGCCAAAAATTGATACATCACGAAAAAAAAAATTAGTACGTGACCAGAAACGGTTACATCACCTTTTTTTCAATTTGTTTATCATATAAATTATAAAAATTATATATTTATGATCGACTACGTAAATTACTTCATAAATTGTATATGCGATACTTGGAATTAAAAAGCATAGCATGGATTGGTCCACACCACACCTACAGAATGTCATTATGGGTGTGGAATAATCCAATCTAAACAATCTATCCAGAATTCAGAATAGTTGTAAATTGTATTGTGGTATGGACTGATCCCTGTCACTCTGAGTATGGTGCGGACCAGTCCACACCACCCAATTTAATACCCCCTTAATGTCTCGAGGAACATCATCATAACACCAAAGTAATAACCCCTAGAACCTTCACCACACTAAAGGGAGAAAAACAAATTGACAAACAATCGGTGAAAACAAAAATCCTACAAACACTCTAAAATCATACCGTCTTGCTGCACATTAGGAATAAATATTTTCCCATAAACTTAAAATACAAGTATTGAAGATATACCGAAAGTGTGGCTGGATTCCATGTTCTCAAGGTGTTTATACAATTTTTGCCTTCACGGGAAATTATTGTCATTATTTGCAAAGTAAAGCTATTAATTAAATTCTGATCAAACCTCAATATCTGAATTGGTCGGGCATTGATCAAGAGTGCTCCTTTAAACATCAATATCTAACTTATAGATTAATTATTTAATTATATAATTGTACTCTTCTTTTAACAAGAGGAATCAAAGAGGAATTTTGAAACGCATCCTTCTTTAACTGTGAACTTGCATATTTTATGTGAGATAAAGCTAACCTCAAATAAATTGTGAAATAATTAATTGAGTAAATTATAATTATTTTGAGAAAATTATTTAGGGTCCATTTGGTTTGTAGGTGGAATCGGAATTGAAATCCTCCATAATCGAAATTGGAATTGGAATGGTCTATTCCCATATTTTATTTGATTTAGACAAGAATAAGAATGAGAATTGAAATCAACAGGAATGAGATTTTATTCTCAAGAAAAAGCCAGGAAATGACCATTCCCTCAAATTGGAGAATGCCATTCCAGCAGGAATGGAAATAAAATTCTAATTTCATCTAACAAAACAATTGAAATAGGAATAGCCCAATCAGATTCCGATTCCAAATTCTTATTCCTGTAAATCAAACGAGGCCTTAACCTCCCTGTGTTTTCTGTGAAGTATTTCAAACATCCCTTCACATTTTAAATAAATAACGAAATGTACAACTTGAGCTAATTGTCCTGAATTGTGGTTTAAAGTTTTTAAAATTCTATTTTTGGGGTGATTCACTTCGTGGTTCACTTTATCAATCACACCCTATTAGCATGCATAAACATCATGCTCAGGCATCCTAAAGAGTGAGCAACAAGGGCATAGTGGAAATTTCAATATCTCCTTTATAAAATACTTAACCGAAAAAACGAAGTGGGGGTGTGTCTACATAATTGTTTAAAACATTAAGGGGTGTTTTAGTGAAAACCAGTCAAGGTTTAACGTTTAAGTATTTATTAAAAAATACAAGATTTAAGTAATTTTACATTACTATTTGCATTAGTATTTGGTAAACAGATAATTGAAAGGAAGTGGACAGATATAGATTTCTAATACAAAATAAAATGTCATAAAAATGAAAACATGGCGAAGTCAGTATTCTTTCCATACATAAGTGGTAGGGGTGCAAATGGATCGGATCATGATCTGATTCGATCCAAGATCCGATCCTATTTGGTCGAATTCAGATTATATCTGTTTGGATATTTGGATTAGATCAGATCATTTTTTATCCAATTTGAGAAGATCTGATCCGATATATATTATATATTTATAACTATAAATATATATAATACATATATATATATATGTTATTTATTTTTTCATAAATATATTTTTATATTATATTTTTATAAAATTGTTATATTATTTAATTTAAAAAACATATATATATATATATAATGAAAATAATTAAAAATACTTGTATTTTTTATTTTTACTTTATTTAAATTAATATATTTTATTTTATTTTTAATAATTTATTAATTAAAAAAAACAAGTTGGATCGGATCAGATCCAAAAAACTGACTTACCGATAAGATTTGAATTCAAATAGAGTACTATTAGATCCGATCCGATCTGTTTGCATCCCTAATAAGTGGTGTGAGGTCACTGGTTTTTCAAAAATCAGATAAATTGTTTGTTTGGTATCATAGCTATCATGTAAGATGATTTCTGAAAAATCAGCAATGAATTTGTTTGATAGTGATTATCAACACTTTTTTTTTTATGAGAACTTTGTCTTTTATCCACATCGGATGCCACATCATCCAAAAAAATTCAGTACCGGCCTGAAAGGATGAATCATCAAAAATGGTGATTCCTCTTTTACGCCAGATTTTTGTAATTGTTTTCTGATTGCTTTGTCCATTTCTCAAAAATTGACCAACCAAATAGCTGATTTATCAACAATTTTTGAATTGCCAATTTAGCTCTGATCATGTGGAACCAAATTATGAGAAATTGGCATTGATGCCAGACATAACCTAAATATGCATGGCACCTGGTTCTTTCTTAGATCCATATGGAATTAGGTCGAACAAGTCAAGTGCTCAAGGGAATGAAAGACTTAAATAAAGAAACTCAATTCCTTATTAGAAGCATCTCCATCCACAAACAACGGTTGATCATGAAATCTAGTAGGTGAATAAAAATGCCTCAATACCACCGGGTGGAATAAATTTGAGTGTCTATGTTTAACGAATTGGGATTTGCTCCTCACAAAGCTTTATACTAATCTTACAACTATATCCCACCGTATATTAGGAACATCTTCCCATGAATTATAAATACAAATAAGGGAGATGTTTCTGTTGTTCATGATGACATGCTATGAGAACAGTGTGAGGCATGCTCTGTGTGGACCAGATCCGGCTCTCATGTTTAACAACCTAATGGGACAAGTTGACACCTTAGTCCACACAGCTTCTGGTGACTGTCTATCTTTGTGGCGCCTAAGTCTCTAGCACCCCTCCACTCTAACTCCCAAAATTAAAAAAAAAAAAATGTTATTTCTTTCAAAAAAAAAAAAGAAAAAGCTATAATAGACTCAAACCCTCTCACCTTAGTTCTCCTCAAACCCGACCTCCTCCGCTCGCTATCTTATTTTGTTGCTTTTGCGAAGAGGACATACCAAGGTAAAAGTAATCCCATCAGTGTCCTCTCCCTCCATTGTTCTACTTGTGTTGTTTATGTTGTGAATCTCTATAATGTAGGTCGGTTCTACTACATGAATTGTTTTTCTTGTTTCTGGTTCCAAAAATAAATCAAAACCATTTTGTTTGAAAACAAAATATTTCAATAAAAAACACAAGAAACATGTTCTTGATTGTGTATGTATTTTTTGTTTCCAAAATTATAATAAAAAATATATTTTTGAATCTCGTTTCAAAGATATGTTTTCATCTGATTATTCAATATCATGTTTCATAAATCATATAATTTCTATATTAGAGAATTTGTTTTTATTTTAAAAAACAATATTTTGTTGATTCCAAAAACCTATATTGTTTTGTGAAACAAAACCAACTTATTTTTCCTTTTGAAAAGAAAAACAAAGTTAAAAAACATATTTTTGTTTTATTGCTGATGCATCAATTCCAAAGACTAATCAAAACAAAACATTAATATTGTAGAACACCCCAAAAAGACTTAATATAACTTTTCATTACAGTAAGCCAAAAAAGGTTATATAACATGTCCCCAAATGAAAATTCCTGGCTCCTCCGCCACTGTCACCCACTATATGTGGAGATTGCATTTCTTGCGACGTGGCCGCAGGACAGTCCTAACAAATCAGTGTTTAAAAGAAAAAAGAAAAAAGAAAAAAAAAAAAACAAACAAAACAAAACATACTCTGGCGTGGTCACATTTTTCATTGGGGTCGCATGAAGTCCTATATCGCTATATGTGTTTCGAGCAGGAGAAAATTGTAGGGGAGATCTACAATTGGACAATTTAGCTTGGGCCTTGTAATCTCATTAAATGGGCCGTTATATTTTTAATGTGGTGGCTTGGGTCCGATTGGGTTGGGAACCCAATTTGACATTGAGCAGTCCGAGTATAAAACAGCTAGATTTCCTAATCACTTTCTCTTCCCGTGCCCCCCCCCTACCCACAGTACACTGCAGTCGCACATCTCACAACACAACATTGCGATGTATAGCTGCAAATCAAGAAGGGTAGAGTGTGGGTACGTAGAGAGTAGTGGGCAGAAAATCCGATTTGGAATATAAAAGCGTGAGAGGTAATTTAAGGCTATCATTTGATGTGCTCCTAATACGGACCTTACAATCAATCACATGAGAACATCTCCCATGAATACAAGTATGGAAATGTTTCCAATATCCAGCTGAAAGATAGAAAATGTTTCCGATATGCAGCTGAAAGCAGATACATACTGTGGTCCGTGTTTTGTGAGGGCAGATCCGTATTCCATTTTTTTGGGCTACTTTGAGCAATATGAAGTTGCTCTTTGTCTTTGTTGATTCGTCAAAACTCTATCTCCGTTGATGTTGAGACACATCGAGTCAATTTATAAGTTAAATAAATAATTATATGGGAGATCCATGTCGCAGGCTTGACACCACGATATCACTAACCAACTAAATCGTAGATGATTATTAAATTATTATGCTTCTACAAAAATTTAATTATTACAGAAAGAAAGTGAAATCAACTAATAAAAATAGTTATTTGTGTATATAAAAACCCTGCAGATAGAGGCAAGCTAACGGACGGGACGATGTTTTTTTTTCTATAGAATCTAAACTAAGAAACCAATGGCCATGGCGAAGAAGACAGTAGGGAAGTTGGTGAGTACGACAAACGAGGATGATGGACTAGGAGGGGTTGACGATGAGGGAGTGGTGCGTATAGTTGGTCCATTACCGGGTGCTGGAGCTGACGACGGGGAGGGAGTGCAATCATCAGGTGTCTCTGGTGCGGGCGCAGGCGACTTGGGAGTGGCGGGAGTAGAGGGAGGTGGAGAAGAGCTACCGGATGGAGGGGGTGTTGGGGCTGGTGACGGGGAGGGAGTGCAATCATCGGGTGTCTCTGATGTTGGGGCCGGCGATTTGGGAGTGGCTGCTGGAGTAGTGGGAGATGGAGAAATGCTGCCGGATGGAGGAGTGGCGGTACCGGAAGTGTCCGCGACAGTAATAGCTAACTTTTGTCCATTGGCGCAGTGACGGCCGATGGTGCAGATAAAGTAGTGATCGCCTTGAGAGTCTAGAGTGATATTGGCCGGACCGGTTGTGAGAATGGAACCGATCGGACTCTGTGAGGTGCAGGCATCGTATTCTGTCTTGGTCACTTTGGCCACGTCGTGCTCTCCGGTGGGGAAATTGAAAGCTGGAAATTAAGAAAGCTAAATTAGAAAGAAAGAATATTGAAACAGAGTACAGTTCGCGTATATATTGTAATGGAGGGGAGTACAGAGTTTCTTAATATCTTACTTAAAATGTCTCCAACCATGAATTTTATAGATGAAGCCCAGTTTGCGTATGTGGCTGTATCTGATGGAACGGTCCACCCCGTGCTGTTACCCACCACATATGTCGTCTGCGCAGCAGAATACCGTAGCAGAGATGCTACGAGAACGATCAAGAATCCAACCTTACTCATTGAACCCGCCATCTCTCTCAAAATACAAGCAGAGCAGAGTGATCGATGAGGGAGGGAGGTCTCTGGTGTGGATGAGATGCTCGATAACCACGCAGTGCCCACTTATAAAGGCGATGAGAATGAAGGTCTGCTGCTGCCTGCTTCCATGAAGGAGCAGAAATCAACTCCGTTTGGATCGATGATGCAATGCCATTCTCCACAGACTTGGGACCTTGACGTGGTAATAACAAAGAAGCGTAGAGGCAAAGACTCGGCTGACCCAAGTTACCAGAAGTAGCGGAACGTTTCAAATTTCAACGCCGGACCGCGACCGATAAACCGATGTAACGGTTCAAATTTGAGTTCACTTCAGCCCCCATACGCCCCACAACGTCCCACAGCACATCCCAGCCGTGCATTGGGAATATCTCCCGTTGATGCTTTATCATTCCCAATACACGGCTGGGATGTGCTGTGAGACGTTGTGGGGCGCAAAACGACGATTCTTGCTTCTTACCATCTGTTATACAACTACAACATGCCCCACAACTGGGGGTTCGAATCTGACCATGGATCACAAATCAACGATCTGATCTTAGGATTATGGTGATTGGTCAGTCCGTATGAGAACATACGCATAAGTATGCGTGCAGTTAGAGCTCTGGAAGGATCGACGATCCTAAGTAAATAATCAACAGTTCAGGTGTAGGGGTGCAACCGAGCCGTGTCAAGCCGAACTTTGACATTTCTTGGTTCGGCTTGACAGACGTATTATTAGGTTCAAGTTCGATTCAAACTATATTTGTTCGGTTTGAACAGTAAAATATATTTTTATATTCTAATATATATATTAATCAATTCAAGGTCCAAGCCTTCAATACAAACTTTTATCGATCGTACTCAAATAACTAATCAAACTTAACCCAAGGTTTGAATTCGATTAGAATCAAACTCAAATTGGGTCCCTAATTGAATTCAAGCCTAGAATATTAGATTAGAACTCGACTCAGCTCGATTAACTTGTTGACCGGTTCGATTTATTGGTTTTTTTATAAAAAATATATAAATATATAATAAAATACTAGAAATATATATAAAATATTATATTTTAAATAATAAATAATATATTATATATTATAAATATATATTTATATATAATGCATATTTATTCATTTATAATGTATAGAAAATAATATATATATATATATATATAATATAAAAATACTTCAAATATATATAAATATATGTATATTGGTCAGTTCGGTTAACCGCTGGTTTTCTATTTTGGTTAACTGAAACCAAATTAGTACCTTCAAATTTTTAAAATACCGAACCAAAACCAAATCGACCGACTTGGTTAACTGAATTTTCGATTCGGTTTTGATCGGTTTAGTTTTTCAGTATTTCTTGCTCACCCCTACTCACAACACATATCAGGGAACATCTCTCATCCCAATTCACGGTTTTGATGTGGTGCGTAGGTTGTGCTCTGTGCAGAGCCAACACGAATAAAGAGGGTCATAGAGTCATAGGGGGAGTTGAGGAGGTAGATAAGGATGTCAACGGGTTGGGTTCGACATTGGTTTGCCTCAATGCTAACTTGACTATCTAGTGTCCCAACCTGAACCCAACTCGTCTCGTCTCAAAAATACATAATTTCTGAACACGACCCAATCCTATATAGGGTCTAGCCCTATACCAACCCAACCCGATCCAACCATTAGCATTTCAATTGTATTTTTTGATTCTTTTTGAAGACCTAAAATCTATTAATTTAAGTTGTTTTATAGATTGTAAGGTGTCACTTTTTTCTATTGAAAAAAAAATGAAAAAAAATCAAAATCAATATGTAAATAAATCCTAAACTTTAAGGCTATAAAGAATTAGATGAATAAGTTATGAGAATACTTTGTATATATGCAAGTAGACCTGTTCATGGGCCGGGTGGCCCGACGGGCCGGCTTGGCCCGGCCTGGTCCCCGGATGGGCTTGAACAGGTATATAGGCCCGCGGGCTTAACCTCGGGCTAAAAAGCCCGGCCCACAATAAATTCAAGCCGGGCTCGGGATTTGCCAAAATAGCCCGGCCCGAGCCCGAGCCGGCCCGACCTATAAATAAACCTAAAAACCCTAGTTGAATACCCCTCTTTTTTTCACCTCTTTCCCTTCTTTTTCCAACCAAATTTTTCTTCTCGACACCCTCTTTCCCTTATTTATATATATATTTTTAATATAAATAAAATTTGAATTTATATATTTTTTAATGTAAATAAATTCTGATTTATATTGATTATTGAATAAGGAAAATTTCTAATTTTTTTTATTAGGTCGGGCTTTAGGCTTTTTATTAGAGCCGGGCTCGGGCTTGGGCCTAACATATTTCTGTTAATGAAGAGTAAAAGCCCGGCCCGGCCCATGAACAGGTCTATATGCAAGGTATCATGACCCGGTGGGGTGGGTCAGCCAAAACTTGAACCTGATCCTATAGGGTTGGGTCAAGCCAAGTTTACCATTTAACCCGACCCATTGACATCCCTAAAGGTAGATTACTATCGAAATTCCAAACCAGACATGGTTAGTGGATTTGTTTGTTGGCCCACTAAAAAATGCTTCCGAATTGAATTGAGATCTGCTCCTCACATCGACCTAAAAGCAACATTCCACCATGTATTGGGAACATCTCTCTATGAATAATAAATATAAGTAAGGGAGAAGTTCCCAATGTGCGGCAAGACATGATGTGAGGTTCGTGTAAGGAATGCTCTGAAAGTGGGCTAGTCCAAAAATTAGCTACATAGTTGGTTCAGATTGCCTATGTACGGCATATACCAGCACATCCACGGCAAGTTGGAATTCACATTTGCACTCCACAAAGGCGCCCCACAAAGTGCCCTACGGCAATATTTTCTGTACACAGTTGGGATGTGCTATGGGGCACTCGTGGGGCGCAGATATAAATTCGGCAAATTGGACTGTTTCAATGCCCGTCAAACCGGGCTAGTGGAATAATAAGATGTCTCCGTCTTTCCCTTACCATTTATTCCGGCTAGCGTTTGTTTTTGTTTACCTTTCTTTATAACGAAGGTGACAGTGTTGTCACCTAGAGAACCATGTGTTTTTAAGGTCAGTGCAGATTATCCCGGATCCTACACTGCACCTAATGGATGGCCGGTGGTTAACCACTTCATTGCTCCAAATAGAAGAAAATGATAAGGACCCAAGCTGATGTGTTGTATGAATGTTGTTAGGAATGGCAATGGGGTGCGGCTGTGATGGGGAGCCATTCCCTATTCCTCTCCTTACGAAAATTTTTATTCCCGTTCTCATTGAGGACAAGGCTATTTTCATCCTTGTCCTTATAGGGATTTTCATTCCCCTTGATTTTTTATAATGTTTATAATTTTACTTTTTGTTTAAAAATTAAAAATAAAATAATTAAAATCGAGAATGCTCTCCTCATCCCTGTCAACTGGAGGGGATAAGTTACTTAAACAGGATAATTTAAAGTTGAAACTTTGAGCAGAAGAATATCACTTGGAGAAGCTCTAAGACAAGCTAGGCTGAATATGGAGCCCAAATGGGATGGAATCGCCAACACACCGTCTATAAATAGAGCTGAATTTTGCCAAGAATTGTTAAAGCTCGGATTCAGCTCGTTTAACTCAATTCTTCAGGACATAATGGATTAATTAAATATGATTATTTGGGGTGTTTCCATTTTTTTATAAATCAAGAAAACCACCGCTAACTAATATTGTAATTTGCTGTTTAAGAAGAATGGTAATGGCCTAATGGGGCGGCTTCAAATGCAGGGGTCATACTCCCATCCCCACCCCAACTTTTAAGCAACTTCTCCCAACTCCAATCTCCATCGGGATAAAAGTTGATCTCCATTTCCAATCTTTAAAAAGGAGATTGATCATTTCCCATCAGGATCAGGGACTTGAATCCCTAAAATAAATTGTTCCCCACATCCATACCCTGATCTCCTACTAACAAATTGGGGTTGAGGCAGGGCATGGACTTCACACTCCTGTTCTCCTACTAACAAATTGTTCCTGCATCCATACTCACAGTAAACTATTACTGTGTTTTGGGAACATCTTTCTATAAATGAGAAAGGAGATATGCCTGATGGGTTTATGTGGTGTCCTATGGGCATGATGTGGGAACCTGAGCTCTGTATATTGATTCTTATCTATATCCATAATAAATAAAGAGAATTTTATGTTCAATTTTTCGTCAATAATCAAATTTTTATTTCCAATAATGCCTTTTCAATTCATTATATATCTAAACAGCTTGTCTTGGACTTTTTTCCTCTCTCTCTCTCTCTTTATATATATATATATATATATATATATATATATATATATATA
Organism: Nelumbo nucifera; assembly: GCF_055504915.1. Classification (NCBI taxonomy): domain Eukaryota; kingdom Viridiplantae; phylum Streptophyta; class Magnoliopsida; order Proteales; family Nelumbonaceae; genus Nelumbo; species Nelumbo nucifera. Next base: position 15,153,267 of record NC_142656.1, on the reverse strand, counting down.
TATATATATATATATATATATACTAGTTATAAAAGTGAGATTGGGGTCCAAATTTCTGGAATTTTCATTGTCCCTATATCTTGAGTTCTCCTAAGGCTGTGTTTGGTTGCAATGCAAATTTATTTGCACTGATATAAAACCTTGGTAGTGCAAATAATTTTAATGCAAAATTATGACTTATTTTTATTTCAAATCTACAATTATTTTATTTGATTGCAGTACAAATGAAGTAAAATAAGTCCTAAAGCAGAATAAAGTAAAACCCAAAACAAAACTAAACCAGAATTTGCATTCTTTTCATTTAAACTCCTATTTATTTGTACCAGTGCAAATAAAATTGCACTGCAACCAAACACAGCCTAAGGCTAAGTTTGGAAGGAGTACAAATGCAAATATGCATGGTACAAATACAAACAAAATAATACAAAATATAAGGTTTTACACACTACATATTTACATTTTTCTCTTTCCAAACTGAGCCTAAAGGGCAAATTTGTATTTTGATAAAGAAAATTTAACTGAAATTAATTGTCATTGAAAGGTCACATAAACACACCACCTCATTCTCCCATTAAAGTCCATCCAACAAAAAAGATGAAAATGTCCCTCATACACCAAAACATTAATGACCATAAATGGATAAAAACTATTAGGACTTGAGTAAGAAAATAAAAAAACTTAAAACTGATATAGGAGGCGATTTCATTGTGATTCAATTCTCTCTTTAGAGATTTCATTTGACATCTTTATTCAATGTTTTAGACCCAAATTTTTGTTCTCTTTCTATTATTTATTTAATATTTTTAGGTTTCCAAATATTGGCATACTATCATGACTTTGGCCAATTTATTACATACCTTACTGGATTTTATACCAAATTGCTCAATTTTTTATAATTCTTGGAGCTTTTCTCTATGGAAAGAGGGTGAACTGAAAAAACCTATCAACCTATTTTGGGTTACCCACCTTGGGCATACCATCTATTAATAAGTAGCATGTTTTTTTTCCTAAACATTGCAAAAATAGGATTGCACTTAACTTTTTATTGTTGATGAAAATGAAATTCAAAAATTAAAACTGACCAAAAATGACATTATTTTCTTATTTTGTAGTGGATTAGTAGTACAATTTTTTGGGTCAAATGTGCCAACCTTGATGTCATAATAAAATTATAAAATTAAAAAAAAGATAAAAACACAAATTAGACAAAATACAAAAAAAATTGTAGAAAGTATTTGGCACATCTCTAATATCGTATATTCATCATTTCAAACAAAAAAATGAGTGTAATACATAAGAATTATTTTTATAGAAAAATATATAAATTTTGTAGAAAATTATTATTATTATTAATATCACCATCATTATATATATATATATATATATATATATATATATATATATATATATATATATATATATATATAACTTGCCTAGTGAATCACCTCCATCCACCGATTTAATTTGCCAAGTGCCAACAAGTTCATAGAAGTTCGTTTTGGTTTTCTCTTGGAGACTCCTCTCTCTTATTTCCAATTTCCAATGGTTTCCAAACTCCAATTTAACCCACCTTCTTTTCATTCTCATTTTCTTGATGCCGCATTTCTCCTCCTTATCTTGCTTCTTTTTGTTACTTCCTGATGTGGCGCGATTCAGGCACTCTTAGCTGGCGGCTGACTGGCTCCTTGTTGGCAACGAGCGGCACTTGAGATGATGAAAGGAAGGATTCCCGGGGGTTTGCTCGATGGGAATACTCCGATGCTTAAGTTAGTACTGTGTATGGGGAGTAAAGAGAGAAATGAAAGCTAAGAGTGGAGGTCGCGCTTTATCACTATATTCGAGAGGTTGGAGGTCTCAAGAAGAAGTTTCTCCTCTGCCCTTAGGGCTTTTATAAGAGCGCTCTTGCAAGATCAGGCATAACCGCCACTGGGTCCCTGTCACAGCCATTACTTGCCAGTAGACCTGTTCATGGGCCGGGTAGCCCGACGGCCCGGCCCGGCCCGCACCCCGGCCGGGCTTGGTCATATAATTAGGCCCGCGGGCCTGACCTCGGGCTTAACATAGTAAGCCCGACTGTGTTTCGGGCCGGCCCGGCTCGACTCAGTATTATATATTTTATAAAATATATAATATGTATTTTATATATTATATAAAATATATAAATAATATAATATTTATTAAAATATATATTTATAATTTAATATATATATATATATATTTTATTCTTTTCTTTATAATTTCAATCTATCTCTCTCTGCTTCAACATTAATAATAATAATAATAATATAGGCTAAATTTCGGGCTCGGGCCCAGGCTCGGGCTTCGGGCTTTTTATGAGGGCCGGGCTCGGGCCCAAATTGTAGGCCTGATGGTCGGGCCAGGCTCGGGCTCGGGCCTTAAAAAAATTTGTTAATACACAGTAAAAGCCCGGCCCGAGCCCGGCCCGGCCCGGCCCATGAACAGGTCTACCTGCCAGGGCTGCGTAGGTGGCCGTTGGGACGTACTTCTTACCCGGGCGAGTGACACGTCCCCAAAGTGACAGGCACGCCTCCGCCTACTGAGAGACGTGGGCGCAGACTGTCGAAAGGACAGGGACTGCGTCGTCAGTTAGGGACGTGGCCCAGTCTGACTGGTTCGGCCTATTAAATAGAAGCTTCCTGAGGAATGCTCGTGCGGCCCATTCGCGAGCTACTTTGCAATGAGCTTTGAATACTTCAGAAGTACCCTTAATAGAATTGGTCCTCGGATGACTTGCCTTGTTCGGGAGCTCGGGTGAGCTGGCTTTCTTAGCTCGCAAGTTAAATTTTGCCTCGGAATATCCCTTGAGGTAGCTCGGGGGACCCGGAGCTCGCATTGTGGCGAGTCCCTCCTTTCCCCCGCTACCATGTAGCGAGCTGCTTTATGGGCCTATCACTTAGTCGTACTGGACCACAATGTTGAGCTGTCGCTTACGCTATGTCAGCGTCCACGTGTCGCCATTTTATAGGTCGGGCCAAATCATCCTTCATCAATTGCCCCCCACTCCTCGGGCTAAGAGTGCCGCCCTAGCGCGGGGAGTTTATGAAGTGCGATGGACTGCTCTGACCGAAATTCAAACTTGATTGACTGTCTTCAATAAATGCATTTGCGGGAATCATGAGATCTTCTAACTTCTCTGATTTTTCGGATTCCGAAAACGTGCTGAGGTGGCCTTTAATTCCGAATGTCGTGCGGCTGCGACTACCTTAATCATGGAAGATGTGTTGCCAATCGCCTTCGGTTTTCAGAAGGCGTGCAGTCAGGGCGCCCGCGGACCGTTGGATCTGCTTTGATCCGGGCCGTCGATTTGAGAGGAAGAGGGCTATAAATGGGGAGCCCCCCTCGGCCCTATCTCCGTCCACGCCATCTTGCTTTGGACTCTAAGGTCGCGTACTTCGCCTAGTCTACTCGAGTTCTTTAGTCTGCTCCGTTCCGTCTACTCTAGTGAGTCCCAATCGTTGTCAGCCATGTCTAGGCACCCATTTCATACCTACCACAGGGGCGATAGCCAAGATGATGATGCTCCCTCGAGCTCGGGGGGAGCCTGGGAGCATATCCCGGAGGCTCGGGAGGCCTTTGGCGACATGGCGTCCACTTCTAGGGGGAGGGAGTCTAATACCTTTGGCCCTTCCTTAATGACAGCGAAGAGACTCAGGTCTCTGATCCGCTACTTTCGCCTTCCTGAGGACCTGGTTTACAGCCTCCCAACTGGCAACTTCCCTTGGGAGCGTGGTCCCAATGACATAGTGATCTTTCAGGAACAACTCAAGGCTGGCTTGCGTCTTCCCCTGCACCCCTTGATAGTGGAGGTGCTGAACCATTTCAACATCACTATTGACTAGCTTTACCCCAACGCTGTTCGAAACATGGTTGGGACTATATCCCTATGTCACGAGTACTGCCTCCCTTTGGACCTTGACTTTTTCGCCTCTATCCTTTGTATAAAGAATGCTGCTCTTGGGGTTCCTCCGGAGAGGCGCTTTTACTACCTCTCTCCCCGTCGCGAATACAAGCTCTTGTACGAGCTACTGAATAAGATCCCCACCTGGAAGCGGGACTACTTTGTGGTCCGTAACCCCGAGGGGTGGCCTTTTTCCACCGCTTGGAGGGGCGCCATCCAGGACCCCGGGGCCGAGCTGAACCCTGAGATTCGGAAAACGATGCTGTCTTGGGCATCGGTAGGCTTCCTTTGCTCGGACTACTTGGCTGAGGAGAAGCTCGTGCAGGCAGGCTTGAGCTCGGGTAGGTTGGCCTTTTAGGTCGCGTAGTGTTTTGTGACTTGTTTACACATGCATTTTGCTTCCTGTTGGACTAATATCTTGTGGTCTTTTGGCAGCCATCATGTCTAGTGCCAATTCGCGCCACCTTCTCTCAGGCAGCCAAAGACACCAGGTGAAGAGGACGCGCCCCGACTGGACCCCTCCTTCGAGAAGCACTGAGTTCGGGTCTGCCGAGCCGGTCCTGCCCTCTCCTCCGCCTGAGGTTCCGATGCCCCCTCCTGAGGGGACTAGTGGGGTCAACCCTAGGGGAAGCGAGCCCTCTCTGCCGGGGGAGGCCCCCTTTAACCCCCTTTAGCCCCGTCCTTACCCCCGGTTCCCAGTGGGAAACTAGGAAGGGGTAAACGATTATCTGGTAGCTCACCGGAGGAGTCGAAAGGCAATCAATAATGACGAGATAGCTCAGTGGGGAAACATGGAGCCTGGGGATCTCTCTGCGTTCGCCTCTGCCCACTGCATGGTGGTAAGTGGCCTTTTTCCCTTTTTCCCTCTCGTTTTGCCCTTTTTCGCTGTCTTCTGATCTTCTTTTTCGTCGATAGGTAAATTCCGCCATCCATGCCATGGCTCTCCGGACGCGCATCCATCGCGTCAACGCCCTCGACCAACGTGCTGCCAATCAGAAGCTCCAGGTCGAGCTCGACCAGATCCGAGGCGAGCTCCATCACACTCGCAAGGGGAGCGAGTCTCAGGAGCTGCTCGTTCATGACCAGGGGGCTCAAATCGCTCGGCTTACTGAAGAGAGCGCACGCTATAGGGAGGAATCGTCGAGGATGGCGGGGGAGAGGGAGCTTCTCAGGCAATAGGTGTGGGACCTGGAGTCCACTCTTCTGAATCAGACCCGAAACTTTGACCAGATGGTGGAGGCTGAGCGAGAGGAAAGTAGTATGGGATTTTAAAGACTCCTAGGAATTTCATGACCTCCAGGCGGAGTATGGTTCGGGTTCGTACCGCTCAGGGTTTAAGCTCTACCGGTGCCTGGTTCGGAAGAAGTTCTTCGGGCTTAACGTCGACAGCATTACAATGAAGGGTCTGTCCCCCGAGTCAGCAGACCAAATGGATGAAGAGGAGCCTGACTCTCTGGAGGATGAGGAGGCGGATCCTTGAGGTGGCGTTTCTCTAGGCTTCTGTGGCTTCCGAGTGCCGTAAACCCAGTCTTTCACTAGTTTTTCGGTTGGGAGGTTGTGCCCCATGATGATCAAACCTTTCCCGAGCTGTTTAGCTCGGTTGCTGCACTTGTTATTTTCCTTTACTGCATTTGTTTGTTTTTTGTTGTTGTTGTTGTTTTTTTTTTTTTTTTTGACAATGAAAGCCTCTCCCCTCTTCTGAGTGTGATGAACTCCTTTTATTTTGCTAAAGCGATCTCATCATTTGGGTTATTGAAGTTACCTACCCAAAGTAGGGCTCTTCGGTAGGCGTTCTCCCTATTGGTCACGTTTAGGGCCTCCGTGGCATACCGCGATGTGATTACTACGTACGTCCAAACTAAGCATTGGTTGGTTATCCCTTAGTTCGACCGACGTATCGACACGAGCTATGCTTCGTAGGGTTTGAACCCGAGCTGTTTACGCCTTTAATATTTCATACTTTGCCTTCGCTATTGAGGTAGCTGTCTTTTTTCACGCCGAGGACTTTGTTAGCTCGGTGTTTTGGCCCTTAGGCTTAGGGGGGACCCGTAGTCCGCTCTTGGATTCTCCCAAGCCGAAGTGGCGATTGGGGTCTTCTTGTGCCGAGGTCATGTTAGCTCAGTATTCTGGCCCTTAGGCTTTGGGAGTAGCTCGTGGCCTACTCGCTTCTTACAGATAATATTGCCTCAAATTGACAATATTCCATGCTCGAGGTACTTGTTTCCCTTCGAGGGTCTCGAGCTCGTATGTTCCTTCCCCGAAAACTCGTTTCACTCGGTAAGGACCTTCCCAGTTGGACCCGAGTTTGCCAGTGCCGGGTTCAGGTACCATAACTTTACGAAGGGCCAGGTCGCCAACGCGGAGGTTCTGCTTCTTGACCCTGGCGTTGTAGTACCGAGCTACTCTCTGCTGGTAGGCTGTGGTCCTAATGTACGCGAGATCCCTTACTTCGTCGAGTAGGTCGAGGTTGGTGCATAGCTCATCTACGTTTGTTTGATCACTGTATGCTTCTAGGCGCAACGTAGGTACTTCGATTTCTACGGGAATCACTGCTTCGGTGTCGTAGGTGAGATTGAAGGGTGTTTCTCCCGTGGCGGTTTTCTCCGTGGTCCGGTAGGCCCATAGGACACTGGGTAGTTCATCTGCCCACAATCTGTTATGGTCCCGCGCGTAGGATCTTGTCACGGGCCGGCCCACGGTGCGAAAGCCCTGCTTCCCCTTGCGCCTTCCCTTGCGTGCAGACCCTATTGCGGAAACTGAATGGGTGATTTGACCAAGAGACCACCCGAACTCTCCCTTGGGATGATTTGTCCAAGAGACCACCCGAACTCTCCTCACTATTTTCTTGGCTGGAAAACTGAATGCTTTATTTCAATTCGTAGCTCCTTAAATAGGAGATTACAGAAGGAAATTCCTAATTAAACTCAAACTCCAACTTGAACTCAAACTCCTAATTACCTACTCGTAATGGTAACTCACTCTTACTTAAGATAAAGATAAAGATAAGATTAGATAAAGATAAGGGATAAGGGATAAGATAAGGATAAGGTACGCTGGCGGCGAGTTGGCTTGACGTGTCCAGATAAGGGTGGGCCCACCCCTATGAGCTGTCGTGTGGGCCCCGCTCTGCTGCTGCTGCTGGGTGCGTGCGCGCGGCTCATGGTGCTGCTGCCGCGCAGTGCGTGCGCGCGGCTCATGGTGCCGCTGCCGGGCGTGTGCACGGTGCGTGCTGTCGTGCAGTGCATGCGGTGCGCGCTGCTGCCTAGTGGTGCGTGCTACCGTGCGGTGCCGGGTGGGTGCACGGTGCGTGCCGCCGTGCGATGCGTGCGGTGCGCACTGCTGCCTGGTGGTGCACGTTGCGCGCTATCAGTGCGTGCTGCTGTGCGGCCAGCCGTGCGTGCTGCTACCTATGACTGCTTCGCAGTGCGCTGCCGGATGGTGTGCCCATAACACAATCCTTTAGCTCGATCCAGCCGTGCCTTTAGTCCGTAGAGGATGACTCTGTTTGTGAGTTCTGCCTAACCATTTGCCTGAGGGTGCGCGACTGAAGTAAAGTTCTGTTGGATCTCCATGTCTCGGCACCAGTCTTGAAATTTGATGTCCTCGAACTGTTTGCCGTTGTCGGAGATCAATACTCGAGGTAATCCGAAGCGGCATACGATGTTCTTCCATAAGATGTTTTGGACATTTCGGGCTGTTATTGTTACGAGGGGTTCGACTTCTACCCACTTGGTAAAATAGCCCACTGCTACCACTAAGAACTTCCTTCCACCCGTTGCTGGCGGGAATGGCCCGAGTAGATCAATGCCCCACTGTGCAAAAGGCCACGGACTGGTGAGGTATTTGAGGTCGGTAGCGGGTTGGTGGTGAACATTGGCATGTCTCTGGCATTTATCACATTTTCTAACGAGTTCAATGGCATCTGCCTTCATCGTTGGCCAATAGTATCCTTGTCGAAGCGCTTTCTGGGCGAGGGCCCTGCCCCCCAAGTGTCCGCCACACAGACCCTCATGGGTGTCGCGGAGTACGAGTTCGGCTTCGGTAGGTCGCAAACAACGCAGGTAGGGGAGTGTGTAGGATCTCCTGTATAGTCGCTCATCTATCATGACGTATTTAGCTGCTTGACGTTGCACCCTTCTGGCTGCATTGCGCTCTGCAGGGAGGGTCCCGTGTAACAAGAAGCTCATGAATAGGTCAATCTAGCTCGGCTCTGCTTGAACGATGGGAGCGACCTCCTCTGCCCCCCCGAGAATGCTAGGCCGAGACAGGTCCTCTATGTACATGGTTCTCATGGTGATGTCGCTAGTACTGGCTAACTTGGACAGGGCATCGGCCTTGGCATTCTCCGACCTAGGGATCTGTCTGATGAAGTGTGACTGGAAGTTGAGCAGGGCCTCTCTAACTTTGGCTAAATAGGCGACCATGGTCGGCTCGCGAGCTTCATACTCGCCCGTGACCTGGTTGACCACGAGCTGTGAGTCGCTGCAGATAATGATGTGCTTGGCTTTTACTTCTCTGGCTAAGGCTAGTCCGGCTATCAACGCCTCGTATTTTGCTTCATTGTTAGACGCCTCGAACTCGAAGCGTAGCGCGTATTCCAGTTTCATGTCGCTTGGGCCGTGCAGAACTATTTCAGCATCGCTGCCCTGTTGGTTTGAGAAGCCATCTACGTGAAGGATCCCGGGCCCCTCATCCCAGCTCGCGGTTGGCCGAGCTAGGAGAGGAGCCACACTGGTTACTACTTCATGGGGTTCGGACTCGACCGACCCGGGAGCTTCGGGCTCACCTGAGGTGGGAGCCTCGCGCTCAACCGGCCTGGGAACTTCGGAGCTGAATGTGCATTCGGCTATGAAATCTGCTAAGGCTTGGGCCTTAATGGCAGTTCGCGGCTTGTACTGGAGGTCGTACTCGCTGAGCTCAATGGCCCACTTCGTCAACCGACTGAAGACCTCGGGCTTAAGCAATACTTGCCCCAAAGGTTTGTCGGTAAGAATGATAACTGTATGAGCTTGGAAGTACGGGCGGGGCTTCCGAGCTGCAATTATCAATGCGTATGCTAGCTTTTCCATCTCCGGGTATCTCATTTTTACTCCCTGCAATACTTTACTAACATAATAGATGGGTCGTTGGACCCGATCTACTTCCTTTATTAGTACCGAACTGACCACCTCGTCGCTTGTCGAGAGGTAGAGTTCTAAAACATCGCCCTCATCGGGCCGGGTTAGGGTCGGCACGCTAGTAAGGTATTCCTTGAGCTCATTGAACGCGAGCAGGCAATCCTGGGTCCATTCGAACCCTTTGCTCTTTATTGCCTTAAAGAACGGCAGACAGCGGTCCGCCGACTTAGACATGAAACGGCTTAGGGCGGCTATGCGGCCATTCAACCTCTGAACCTCCTTCGACTTCTGGGGCGGTTTCATGTCAAAGATGGCCTTAACCTTATCCGGGTTGGTTTCAATGCCTCGCCGGTTAACGATGTATCCTAGGAACTTACCCAAGGTTACACCGAATACACACTTGTTTGGATTCAATTTCATATTGAACTTACGCAAGTCTTGTATTAATTCATGTGAGAATTGGGTTTTGACGACCATGTCATCTACATAGCATTCTACTTTTCTACCGATTAACGGCGCAAACAATTTATTTACAAGCTTTTGAAAGGTTGCCCCTGCGTTTTTCAACCCGAAGAGCATAACCTTGTAACAGTACATACCGAATTCAGTGATGAAGGCAGTCTTTTCTTCGTCTGCCGGGTCCATCTTGATCTGGTTATAGCCTGAGTAGGCGTCCAAGAAACTTAGCAACTCATGCCCTGAGGTCGCGTCCACAAAACGGTCGATTCTGGGGAGCGGGAAGCAGTCTTTCGGGCAAGCCCGGTTCAGGTCGGTGTAGTCGACGCACATGCGCCACTTGCCGTTGGCCTTCCTTACCAGGACGGGGTTGGCTACCCAGCTTGGGTAGTGGACTTCTCTTATGAAGTCCGCTGTGAGGAGCTTCTCGACTTCCTCGTCGACCGCTTTCCACCGTTCCGGGGCTAGGTTGCGTTTCTTCTGTCTAACAGGCCTAACTACAAGATCAGTGTTCCGCTTGTGAGTTATGAGTTCGGGGTCTATACCGGGCATTTCTGCCGTGGACCATGAAAAAATATCTAAATTTTGAAGTAAAAAACTTACCAGTTCGGATCGTAGGAGCTCCTGGACGGAAGCGCCGATCTGGAGCGTCCGAGCTGGGTCTGCTATTGAGGTCGGGACCGCGACTATTTCTTCGGTGGGCGCGGCTCGTTCTTCGCCTTGCTCCGTGGGTCGTTCCAGTTCAAGGTAATCGGTCACCTTGGTTTTCCCCTTTAGGGCAGCAACGTAGCACTTGCGGGACTCAAGCTGGTCGCCCCGCGCTACTCCCACACCGAAGTCTATTGGGAACTTCATAGCCAAGTGGTAAGTGGAGACCACCGCCCGTAGGACATGGGTGATCAGTCGACCTACTATGGCATTGTAGGGAGAGTGGGTCGCTACCACTAGGAAGTTGTGTTCGAATTTGACCACACAAGGCCATGTGCCGATCTCGATAGGTACTGTTATTTTCCCAAGGGGCCGGACTTCTTCTCCGCTGAAGCCTACCAAAGGAGTGTATGCGGGCTTTAGGTTGCTTCTCTGCAACTGAAGCTGGTCAAACGCGGCGTTGAAGAGTATGTCAGCCGAGCTGCCCGAGTCGACGAGTATGCACCTAACCTCGAAGTCGTTGATTCTCAGCTTTATTACGAGCGCGTCGTCGTGGGGGTAATGGACCCCTCGCACATAATCTTCTGTGAAGAAAATTGGCTCTTCCATTCTCGACCGCTTTGGAGGGTTCTGCTCCTCCCGGGTGACCTCGCAAACCGACGTCCGAGCTGCCGTTGAGGTGCACCCTGCAACGATCGAACCTCCCACTATCATGTGGATGGTTCCCCGAACTGGCCTCTCCTCTGGAGGCTGTCTCTGTGGTTGTTCGGCCGGCCTGCTACTAGACTCGGGAGCGTCTTTACCGTGCTCCCCTTGCCGATCTGTTCTATTACTATTATTATTGTTATTATTATATTGTACAAAGTTTCTCCAATATCCGCGACGGATGAGCTCCTCTATCTCGTCGCGGAGGTTTTTACAACTCTCAGTACTGTGACCGTGGTCCTTATGAAAACTACAATACAGACTCTTATTTCTTTCATTGGGATTCCCCCTCAGACAGGGCGGCCACTTCATGTACGGGACACCCTTGATTGCCATCAGGATTTCGGCCCGCTTTGCGTTCAGTGGGGTGTAGTCAGCTTGGTCTGGTGCGGGAGCTCGGAACAACTGACCCAGCTTTGCACCCCGAACTATTTCCTTTTTTCTTCGGGTGTCCTCTTGACTGGAAGGTTCCCCTTCTCTCTTTCTTTTTTCTTCAGTGGCTATGAACTTATCCGCAAGCTTTAGAAACTCAGTTATGGTCGCGGGTTGGTTGACGACCATGTGCCACTTGAACTCTTTGTGCTTTACGCCCTTCTTGGCCGCTGCTAGGCGTATGGCGGGGTCCAGGCGCGGTATCTGCATACAAGCGTCGTTGAACCGCTTGATATAACTTCGGATGGACTCTCCCTCTCTTTGGGCTACGTTGAAGATGCTTTCTTCAGTCCGCGGGCACCGTTTGCTGGTGACAAAGTGGGACGTGAAGGCTTGTGCGAACTGCACCCAACTTCTTATCGACCCGGGTGCCAAGTTCCGGTACCATATGCGGGCTGCTCCCCTAAAAGTAGTGGAGAAGGCCATGCACATGCATGACTCACTGGCTCGCGCCAGGTGTATCTGTGACTGAAAGGCGTCTACATGATCATTCAGGTCGAACGACCCGTCATACTTGTCAAGAGGGGGAAGCTTGAAATCCTTGGGCATCGGGACTGCCAAGAGTTCAGAGGACAGGGGGGACGAAGCCGAGAGGAGGGGAGCCTTGGCTTCGGCCGAGCCTACCTCTTCTTTTCCCATGAGCTCGGGCAAATCGTGGGTGACAGATCGGCGAGCTCGGTGGCGGCGTCTCTGCTTCTTGGTGGGCTCGGCGTTCGTGCTACTCACCTCCGCCCTGTCCAGAATGGTTTGTGCCAGGAGTAGCCCAGTCCGCTGGTGGTGGTTGTGGACAGAAGGGGCCTGCTTAGTCTGTTGCCAGGATCTCGAACCGGTTTTCAAGGATTGGGTTTCAAACTTCGACTGTCGAGGCGACGTTGACCTGCCGAGCCGGGGCCCTCCCGATCTGTCCACCCGCGACGAGATCGGGGTAGCCGGTTTCTCTCGTCTGTCGTGGGGGGGGGCTGGTTTTTTCGGAGATTTTGGGGGGCCTCTCCTCGGCCGGAGTTCTCACTCTGGCGGTGAGATTTGGCTTGCTGCGAGGCCAGGTGCTGAGGCTAGAGCTGAGGCTGTTGAAGCTGGGGTTGGGGCAGCTGGGGGAACTGCTGCTGATACTGGTACTGGGAGACCTGGTGTAGCACGTGCTGTTGATAGAGCTGAAGTTGTTGGAACTGTTGCATTTGGGCCTACATGGCCTTCATGCACTACATCAGATCTTCCAACTGGTTCGGGCTGGCCGCTGGGGGCACGACTGAGGGTTCGGTGAACATCGTTCTGACTATAGCGCGGAGTGGGGCGATGACAGGTGCCATTGTGAGAGGCACGTTCAAGCTGGGGATTCCGTCCGCTGAGAGGGGGACGGTGAACTGTCCGATACAGACAGTAGGAGACTAGGGTTGCTCCCTGGAGTTACCCATTTCCGTGCTTCGTCCGACGTTGCTAGAGGAAGCCATGAGCGCTGGGTTGTTTCAAGGAAGAAGAAGTAACTGAAAGAATTTAAAGGGGAAGGCCTTTTGAAGCGATTCCCACATACGGCGCCAAATGATGTGGTGCGATCCGGGCACTCCTAGCTGGCGGATGACTGGCTCCTTGTTGGCAACGAGCGGCACCTGAGAAGATGAAAGGAAGGATTCCCGGGGGTTTGCCCGGTGGGAATACTCTGATGCTTAAGTTAGTACTGTGTATGGGGAGTAAAGAGAGAAATGAAAGCTAAGAGTGGAGGTCGCGCTTTATCACTATATTCGAGAGGTTGGAGGTCTCAAGATGAAGTTTCTCCTCTGCCCTGAGGGCTTTTATAAGAGCGCTCTTGCGAGATCAGGCATAACTGCCACTGGGTCCTTGCCACAGCCGTTACCTGCCAAGGCTGCGTAGGTGGCCATTGGGACATACTCCTTACCAGGGCGAGTGGCACGTCCCCAAAGTGACAGGCACCCCTCCGCCTACTGAGAGACGTGGGCGCAGACTGTCGAAAGGACAGGGACTGCGCCGTCAGTTAGGGACGTGGCCTAGTCTGACTGGTTCGGCCTATTAAATAGAAGCTTCCTGAGGAATGCTTGTGCGGCCCATTCGCGAGCTACTTTGCAACGAGCTTCGAATACTTCAGAAGTACCCTTAATAGAATTGGTCCTCGAATGACTTGCCTTATTCGAGAGCTCGGGCGAGCTGGCTTTCTTAGCTCGCAAAGTTAAATTTTGCCTCGGAATATCCCTTGAGGTAGGTCGGGGGACCCGGAGCTCGCATTATGGCGAGCCCCTCCTTTCCCCCGCTACCATGTAGCAAGCTGCTTTATGGGTCTATCACTTAGCCGTACTGGACCACAATGCTAAACTGTCGCTTACGCTGAGTCAGCGTCCATGTGTCGCCGTTTTATAGGTCGGGCCAAATCAGCGTCCATGCGTCCATGCGTCCATTGATGTAGACCATTTGTCTTGATGGGCTTTTTGTGCTTTTCCCATTAATGAAGTTAAAACCAGATAAAAAATAAATTGGCCCAAAAGCTCAAAATAGGCTTTTTGCATTAAAAAAAAACTGTTTGGTAAAACAGAAAAAGAAAAAAAAAAAACTTCATTTGTCTTTAAAGTCTGCAAGAAGCTATTTTGAAAAAAAAAAAAAAAGCTAGTAAACAGCCAAACACTAAAAGTTCTGTTTTAAAATGCTCATTTAGAAGAGTAACTTTTTTCTGAAGCCCATTTAGGCTAAAAAGCACTCCCAAACGGGTCCATCTCCTTTGTTTGATAGTAAAGTGTGTGGACTGTGGTTATTGGAGACTGGATTTGGTCCTTACAAAATTTGTCCTTACACTTCACAATTCCAGCTTGCATTTGAAATATCTCCCTACTTATATTTTTTCATTCATGGAAAATGTAGCCAATGCATGGCTGCAAGTGTTGTAAGGATGGTGTGAGGACAAATTTTGTAAGGACTAAATCTAAATTCTGGTTATAGAACTCTGGTGCTGTAATCTAAAAACCTGAAGCCAATATCCAACCCTTTCCTTTGTACTACCCTGCGCATTGTGTAGTTACATGAAACACAGTTAGAAACCTTACCAAGTAGCAAGTTGGCACCTTTAAATACTGTTTAATTGATTTAAATGCATTTATAGACTGAAAGTGTTCTGTGTATTTGCTTTTCGGCTATCGTTAGGCTCTATAGTGCTTTTTTTTTTTGGTAGGAGTCTATGTAGTTTATATACTCCTACTCAAATAGATTAATTTCATCACATTGCTGTACTATGCTATGTAGATGCTTAATTATATCAATAGCTTGTGTTCTTGATCTGATCATTTAGTTTCATCCTAGTGTTGTGCAAGCATGAATAGTGGGATGCTTCATTTTATCTTGACCTTAAACTATTCAATACTAATTGCTTTTATCTTTTAACATGATCGATGCTAATACTTTTCAAAAGCCTTCGGCTGCGTTTGTTTACAATGCAAATGCCGGTTCGATGTAAATATTTATTATGGTCCAGTTTTTCCATTGTTTGTTTTTGGTGTAAATATATTATCAAAATTGATGTAAATTCGTGAATATATCTGAATTTCTGTTGATATAAGCATAAAAGTTTACTTCCATTTTTATATTTTTTTTATTAATGTAAATAAGTCATGTCGTTCGTACATGTTTTGACTGCTGTTACAGTAATCCGAACCAGCAAGAGGAAGAAGAAGAAGAGAAGAAGAAGAAAAAAAGAAGGGACAGTCAAATCTGATTGGTAAACCTTATCAGTCGATCCCTTAATAGTAATTAGTCTAATAATTTCTACAAAGACTAAACTGCCCTTACTTAAGTGTGGGGCAGAGTGTCTCTAATAAAACTGCCACATAAACATACAACTTAACAAAGATAAGATGGCTAAACTACCCTTATTCTGCTCACTTTAACAATACACTTTGAAGACCACCTCGAAGAACTCCACCAAAAAAGCAACTACAGTGGTAAAATCCAATCTCAATTGTTTTCCATTGATGACCTCTGAACCTGCAAATTTAACCAATGATCCAAGATACCGATGACTTCTTGCTACACTGGTGGCTTCTACATCTAGAAGGTATGGGATTTCATAGTCGATTCGTCTGATATTTTTTTGGAAGAAATCAAGATCATAAATATTAGAAGCACCAACAAGTGAATGATTGAACTCTCTTCTTCAACAATTGAATTATACTTTTGGAGAGAGAAAAGGCAAGAGAAAGGAGAATGAAATCCAGTGGCTATAGTTGGCAGGACTGAGAGGGTTTCCGAGAATTTCATTCAACAATCAACACCAATCGTAATGATTCATTTAGATTGCAACCGGAGTCCTTGATCAATTTCAATCCGTCACAGAAGACTGCTGAAACTCATGAAGGCTCTTCCGTTGTTGAAGTCGTAACTTGTGAGTTGGTTGGATTTTGGTTTGGGTGTTAATGTTGAAATCACCAAATTTGATGAATGTTATTTACTTGTGAACTCTGCTTCTCGGTAAAAATCAAATGCTAACCGGTTTGAGAACTGAAACTCTCTTTTTGGATCTTTCCGATAAACCCATTTGTCTAAATCTGAACATAGCCAAGACACACTGGCTAGAACTAAAACTGGAACTGCATATTTCCAGCAATGCAGTCACCCTTCCAATTGTTTTCATGTTATAAATCAAACGCTCACAAAACTGCATTATACTCTGTATTGTTAAATGCCAAACAAAAAGAGAACAAAAGAAAATCGAAATCCGGTTCCATTTTGTATTCACTTGAATCAGACAAGACATCATTACAGTGTGCAAAATTGTATTTGCACCGCAATCAAAAACAGCCTTAGGCTCAGTTTGGAAAATATACAAATACAAATATATATAATACAAATGCTTATAAAATAATACAAAATATAAGGTTTTGCATTCTATAAATTTGCATTTATACTCTTTTCAAACTGAGCCTTAGTTTCTCACCAATAATATAATGATCAATAGTGAAACTTATATTTAAAACCTCATCCACAGTAATGTTGTTAAGTATTTTTACAACTTGTTAGGCCTTAAATTCAGGATGAACAAGTAGATTAAGAAAGAAAATGGAATTTAATTTATTATTAAAGGACATGAGCTAACTTTTTAATCCAGATTAGGAAATGAAATTTGATATTTCTACCTGTTGGGTTTGTCCTATCCTCTTGTTTTGAAATGTTGAATTTTCAAGTTATAAATTATAGTTATAAAATGATCCTTCTTGATCCATTAGAGTTGACCTAAGTTTTGGACTTTGAATGATATTCACATTGGGTTTGACTACTGGTTCAGTGGCTAACATTCAATCTGCTTTGAAGATGAGAATCTTTTACATCATTTTCTTTTGATGAATTAAAAAAATATAATTTGTTAATTTTTTATGCATGACAGGTTGGTCAGAAGCAAACATAACAAAAAAATTTAATTTAATTTGTTAACTTTTTAACATTATTTACATGTCGAATCATAAAAATATAAGAAGTCAAATTAAGAAACCCTTACTGGTGTTAAATGCCTCTAATATCCACTATTACTCTTGCTAATAGTAAGATTGTTCTCTCCCCTAGATAGTCAATATTTATAACATCTTCTCTCATCCAATTAAATTTCATATATATATATAATTAAATTTCAAATATATATATATATATATATATATTATTACAAGATTGTCCAAGCATAGTTATTTTTTTTTCTTTTTTTTTACTAAATTTTATAAGCTCCAAGTGTTGACCAAATGATGGTGGCACAATGTCAATTTGTATAATCCTGAGCTTGTTGTAGCCAAAACATAGGTTTCAATTAATCCTATTGCCACCAAGTTTAGGGGCAAGGGGTGTTATGGTTATGGTGTTGCTCTACACAACAGCTCCTATGGGGGACATGGGTATATTATCAACATAAGAAAAAAAAGTTAAATGACAAAATTGGTCTTGAGTGCTTATAAAACAAATTTACAGGCTGATACGTATCGTGCCGATGGCTTTTCAATATGTCCCTATAGGGGTTGTATCAGGTCAGACCATGGTTCAGAGGGTATCCGAGACTCAAACCGATTCTTTTGAATTGGTTTTGAAAAAAAAAATAAAGCATAAAAAAATACCGATACAGGCTGATATGCCCTACCAATACTTTGAACCTTGCTAATATGTGACAATCAAATCAGGAAAAATTTCACCCAAATTATTACTTCATTGACAATTTCTTATTGAAGTCTTCCCGTATAAATTGTGCAAGGTTGGTTAAGATTGAAATAAAAGGAAGTCTTTTGAGTTCTATGTTAGAGTTAGAGAGCACAAATGATCTTGCATATTGATCATTATAAGCAAGATATTTATGATCCTACGCCTCACTATAATATTCTCTCTTGGTGTAAATTCTAATAAAAAAAGGTTTTTAATGTTAGGCAGGGAAGACAGAACCGATGGTCTGCCATAAATTGAATGATTAATTTATTGTATAGTACATAGGACGATATAATAATTATTAATTATGATAATAAATAGTAATTATTAAAAATAATAATTTCTATTTTATTTTTTTCAATGATTCTACTTTCCATTACGATATTATGATTCCATGCCAAACATCATAAAATGATTTTACCTTTGACACAAAATCGATTTGAGCACACCATAGGTGATTTAATTTAATATGGCCACACCACATTTTGTATCCACGTTATATGCATGGGACTTTGATGCAAACATGAAAGAAACCTCCATTATTTGGGGTGGGGCAGCAAGGGATGATTACATTGCAACAAAGCCGTCAAACCAGTGGTGTTATCTTTCAAACTTATTCCAAATGATGCTGGATCCATGCATGCAATGGGTTATTGTTTACAAATAAAATTTGATTAAATCTCTTAAATTAAATAACATGTTTATATATTAAAGATATCAAATAGAAAACTAACCTAAATATAGTTATCGACGTCAGACTCTCATATTGCTTCCAAATCCCTTTTAGAAATTTGTAGTTTTTTTTGGAAGCCTAATAAGAGGTGAACTTCATTAAAAACTCATGGATAAGTCACAAGCAATGCATGCCTCCAAAAAGGTAAGAGTCGAGTCCCAAGTAAAAAACAGAAGATACAGAGAGGGCTTGATGTGCTAAAAAAATAAACAATGGGCCGCTTTGTTTGCTGATCTAGGAGAGAATATGAAAAAGCATGGAGAGAGGAAGGAACTAAGAATCTTGTAGTTTTTTGGGTTCGACTATGATATGGAAAAGATATGATATCTGAAAAATGTCTGACAATCAATTAGAATCCTAAAGTGTGGTAGTCAATCAAGTGTTATTTATCAAAATTTATGGATGGGTTTTGATTGATCAAAACTTTTTCGATAGCATATCTTTCCCGCATCATAGATTTTCCATTTTTTTAATATTTAAAATAAAAAGATACTGAATATGGGACTATTTAGATTCATCCACAACTAGTTCAGTTAAAAAAAACTGAATTTAACATAAGCATCTTTCTAACACCAGATCATGTATCACAGGGCTCTTCTACTTTACAATATAAATAATGGGTATCAAACAAAATTGATCAAAATACTAGCTCCATGATTACTAGAGTATGATCATTCTCTAATATGTTACAATAAACACGCTGAATGGACCCCATACAACTATACAAACACACCTCATGAGGCTTATTTGGGGAGATGACATTAAAATAGGGCAGTGGGGTTCATGTGTGTATTGCTGCACTCACGAGATTAAAAATGAGAGATTAAGGATCGATCTTCATCAAATCTACTTTGGTTTTATAAGAACTGAGAACATGTTATTAGCGAGTAGCGACCAAGTGCTTAAACATTTCTTCTAGAGTTGTAAATTGGGTACCCAACGGTATCTGGTTTTATAAAAACTCTTTCCCGCATCATCAAGGAGGCCCATTTAAATTTTAACAACTCCAAACCCGAGCCCACTCACGTTATATATAAACCCTAATTTCATCCTAATGTCTGTTGGCTAAGTAACCCAACCTATCACTTTGAATTGCAGAGTGTGTTCAGGTTTAATATCTTTCAATTCATTGCCAAAACTTCTCTTTCCATATGACACGTTGATTCATACAGCCATACTTTGATTTTCAGTTTCAGTAATGTTGTTGTGACAAAACAACAAATTTTGTAACGCTTTTCAACTTTGCATCCAATGACTAATAAACGAGACCTGGCAATATAGATGTGTGTAACATCATTTTCATCCATCTCATCATCGCTAAATTTGAATACGCTTCTTGCCAGATTGGCTTAGAGAAAGCATGTAGATGACTAAACAATCTTATACCTGGCAATATAGCATACGTCCTTCTACAAACGATATAGAGCTCCTATGCATCATTAGGTGTAGTGTAGTTCATTTGCCCAATCCAGAGATTCACTCATTCAAATCAAAATCAATTTAGATGAATTAGATGGAGCAATAATGGTCTAAAGTATTTGGTGGATTAACTAGATTGAATTGGACCAGTTCAGATTTAATGGCCTAAAGTGTTTGGTGGATTAACTAGATTGGACCTGATCCATCCATAATGGATTTATATTAGATTGCACCATATTGAATCAATATCGGGTTCATTTATAAAAGATAAGAATTACAGGTGTCAATGAACCAAGTTTAGGTTGGAACCAATCTAAATTAAAAACATTTTGAACAAATTAAACGGCTTAGACATTGAATTGAATTCATTGAAAATGGCACAGAATATTCATTAGATTGAATTGTACCTGATCTATTTGTAATGGACTCGTATTGGATCGGGTCAGATTGGACCAAATCCGGTCAATTGACTTAATCACAGTTATAAAAGAATACAGTGTCTAAGGTAGAGCTAGCTAGCTGATCGATGCGAGTTACAAAGTAAATATACCATCAAATAAAGGATAAGAAAATCCACCCAATTATCAATATGATCAGAGCATTGTATATTATATAATAGTAGTGGCTGAAAATCAAACAACCTTATTATTTCCAATACAAAACGTAATCTGTCAATTGTATACATACAATGCAACAGTCAATCACGTATCACATAAATGAAGTAGTAGTATGTATATATGTATGAAGAGAATACAATCTAACAAATAAAAATAAAAAACAGCCTACAACTACAATAGTTATTAGTGTATATATCTAAAACAAGAAGGCAACAGTGAAGGACAACAAAGTGGCAGAGATGCCGGCAACAGCAACAGCAGGGGCAGAGTTAGGGGCGGATCCTCCTGCCGTGGGAGCTGGGGATGAGGTTGGGCTTCCTGACGATGAAGGTGTGGTGCTGCTGCCGGAAGGTAAGACGTTGATGGCTAGCTTTTGACCAACTGCGCAATGACCGTTGAAGGTGCAGATATAGTAGTGCTGGCCTTGAGAGTTGAGTGTGATCCTTGCCGGGCCGGTCGTTTGCACGGAACCAATGGTGCTGCTCCCATCGCAGTTATCGAAATCTGTCTTGGTCACTTCGGCCACATCGTGCTGTCCGGTGGTGAAGTTGAACACTGAAACATAGAAACATCGTACGTAAAAGAGATGCCAACATTAATTAATTAGAGCATGATTCACTGAAAACCAAAACATCTAATTGACCAACTATTCTCTATTCATCTAGCTAAGCTAATTATTCTGCAGGCAAAGACCCATTAGCAGAGAGCCGGAGAGGGATAAGAATCTTACCGAGAATGTCACCGACCATGAAGGTGTTGCTGGAAGCCCAGGTGGAGTAGGCGATTGGGCCGCCAGGAGGAATCCTCCAACCCAAGCTGTCTCCCACTACATGGGTCGTCGATTGTGCTGCGGAAGGGTGTAGCAACACGGCTACAATGGCAACAAGCAAGCAACCAAGCAAATCCGTGCGAGCAGCCATCTCTCTAGTCTATATGTTCCTTAATTTGTGTTCGATCAGTAGGTCAGGTCACCCCTGCTCTATCTGTCTTTCTCGCTCTGATCTCTGTCTTCACAATTCTATTCCATGATGTGGCCAATAATATATATAGCCTTGCCTAAGATCCTCTGCTCTTCTTTTCTTATATATTTTTTAATAACTCTCAAAGAATCATTCAACCTAAAAACTTATGTTATTAGATGAGGTCATTGAATAATAAGTTGATATTCTCAAACAATAACTAGTATATGGAAACTTACATTCAATTTCAACAAGCAAAAAGTATGAGATGATAAGTTATGATACAAGGCAGATGGGTGGAGAGACAACCACCAAACTAATTAAGCTCTTTCAAACCTTGTTGTAACCGGCATCGTTGAATGAATGACACGCGGATTCAGAATTGGTGTGAGCTCAGCGCATGTTTGATGCCGCGGGAAAACCAACGTGTCCGTGTATTACTTTGTCCACGATGTGAGGCTGACTGCATCACCGTCCCGTCCTTTTAATTATTAATTTGAAATTTGAAGGTTTCTAGTCTGGGCGAGAAAAACGAAATCCTCCGAATAGATGTGAGAGCTGAGATGCACATACTAGGTCAATTTCGGTGGGCTCTCAGCCTCTCGCCTCCACAATGATAACTATAATAATAATAATGTGAGAGCTGAGCTACAATGATAACTATAATAATAATAATAATAATAATACTCCAATGTCAGCTTCGGTGGGCTCTCAGCCTCTCGCCTCTACGCTGTGGCTTTTGGCTTTTGGAAGTAGAGGCAGGATCCACATTGAAGAAATCATGGCCTTGGTCCCTTGGATGTTTGCTAAGGTGGGCCGCAATTGGAAGAAATCATGGCTTCAGTCAGTGCAAGGTCCCGTTCTTTATGGCCTTTCATTGAGAATGGGAATAATAAAGTATATAGAGATAGCGATATAAAGAGATATTCTCAATGCAAGGCTATTGGAACTAGACTTTTTCATGGGTCAGGGTCTAACTTAATTTTTGTCAAAATTCTAATGGGCACGGCACGGTTTGAAGTCCAAGCCCAAGATAGTGTAAAGTTGGGCCCAAAGCTTGGCTTATGAATAAGTCTAGTTGGAACTGAATGGCCTTACCGATCTCAATTTAGTAAGCGTACAAATACAAATATTTATGCAGAGCCAGACAGAGGTGGGTGGCTACGAGCTGCGCTTGAGTTCAATTTACAGACTTGTTTATTAATCAAACCGAGCTCAAGCCTAATAAAACTCAGCTCGTAAGGCTTGCGAGCCGAGCTCGAATAGCTACATACATACATATAATAATAATAATAATAATAATAATAATAATAATAATAATAAATTATTATTATTATTATTATTATTATTATATATATATAATATTTTATTTTTATATATAATAATAACTAATTATTATAATTCTTAATTTTTAAATATTATATATATATATTATTTTTATAAAATATTTTTCTCAAGTTAAACCGAACTCGAATTTACGAACTTTTGACTCAAGCCAAACTCGAGTTCAAGGTTCGAGCTTGAGCTTCGTACTATCTTGGCGAGCCAAGCTCGAATAGCTAACTATTTGACTCAGCTCGGCTCAACTCAACTCAAATCCACCCCTAGAGCCAGGAGGGCGAAAGAACTGGCGATCCTCATGAGCCTAGATGAATCTCCTAAATGCAAAAACTTTGAGAGCACGAGAACGACCAGGAATACCTCTTGTACAGCCGATGTGCCGCTACGTGCCCATACTTGCATCTTGTGTTGTTTAGTGAATAAAGCAAAAATTAACAGCCGATGTGATTGGCTGATTGCAGATTGCAGTTGCAGGCTCAATATCAATGTTGGTATCACGGTATCACCCTTCCGTCCGTTCTCTGTCCAATAATGAATGAATGACGGCGGCCTTAGAGGCCCCTAGATTTTGTAACAGAGGCAGGAAATTTGGCATTCAAGACGAACATCTCATTCAGGTTGAACCCTTAATATATGATAACTCTCTTGTATATAATCTTGCTTGGGGTGGGATTGAAAAAAGTTTGAGCTGCATTAAACATCATCATCCTTCACCAGATGAGAACTTTTCTTTTTCATTATTAGTTTTCAATCATCTTTTTTGCGTAGTTAAGCTTGAGCATACTTCCTTTAAGTAGCAGAGTTAGTGCTCTGCAATTCTCACTGTTCTTTCAACAAATTAGCATCTTCTGTTATCAAAAGATTCAAAATACACAACACAAACCTTCTCATTCCTTGTCTCACATGTAGTTCCACCGGATAACTATATTGGCAACAAGGTCGGGAATAGATACTATTCCAGTGGGAACTGGGAAGTGGTACATCTATAGCGGGGTTCAAAAACCACCGTCGTTGAACTGCGAATCAAATATCCTTTTCATCTTGAGAAAAACATTGTAATATATAAAGTCGATTAGAATATTAGGCTCAGTTTGGAAGGAGTACAAATACTATAGTGCAAATACATACAAAATAATATAAAATACAAAGTTTTGCACTCTATAAATTTGCATTTGTACTCCTTCCAAACTGAGCCTTGGGGAAAATTTTGTTCTAATCTGTGGCGATGGCACTGACAAGGGAATGCATGTCTTCTCAACAGCAGACTGGGGTCTATTCCATCACCCCTGTGTCAATTGAACTAAAAGAGACCTTAAAAGATGTAAATCGTGATGTGATGGAATGTCGACTGCCTTTGTTTGTGAGAAAGCAAAATATATATTGTTAGGATTTAAAAAAAAAAAAAATCAGTAATTACCATTGATTAATGGATGATACGTGAAAACGTTTACAAGTATTGTATTCAATTGGGAACTTTTGACTGCCTCCTCACGCTAGTTTGGCATTGAACAAGAAGAAATGGGAGGAAAGAATGATAGAGCCAAACCTCTGATTTTTATTTAATCATGATGTAAAAACCAGAAGCAGCAGTGAAGCACAACAGGTCATCAAAACCATTGAAAAAGGCCCAAACCAACCTCGAGTTTGAATGTCCTGTAATGTTGAATATCAGAAAAAGATTTATACCAAAGGGCACCAAAAAACACAAATGATCAAAAAAGAGCAATTCATGCAATGCAACTTGCCATAAGTGGGCACTAATTACAAGGCAATGTATGTCATGATATCACCAAACTACCAACCTATGTCATGGTATTGAACAGACATAGCTAACCAATTGAATTAGGCATTCTATAAAGTTCATATTCCAAAATGATGAATGTTGATACCCTGAAACTACTGCAACAGATCATGTTTCAGCATTTAGTAATGAGCAGGGATACAATAGCATCATTTTTGTTTATAACACCACATGATCAAGGTCGCCTCAAATTGATATGTGGGGTAGAAAACCTTATTCTAAAATTCTGTTTATATAGTTGGGCAGTATTAGGCAGGGTGATTGGGACTTGCTGAGTTTGCTGTTTGTTGTCAACTAAAAAGGATTTTATTAATAAACAGTTGAAGGAAACATACACCCAGCATGAAAGGAGACACAATGCAAGGTCTCCGACACTAAGGTCATCAGCTCAAAAGTAGGGAAAGACGTCAATTTGGCCTGGAATTTTAGTAAATTACTTTGATAATTAGAGGTCATCAGCTCAAAAGTAGGGAAAGACGTCAATTTGGCCTGAAATATTAGTAAATTACTTTGATAATTAGGAAAGCTCGACACCCCTAATGTTTATGGTAGATAATTGGTGTACCTCCTTTATGGTTTATTGTGCTTCTTTCCTTCTTATCAAATTAGAAAATATAGTGCATACAAAGCACCCATGTAATCCAGATTAAGTAACCTATATACAGGCTGTTCATCCATCCTCAACCTTCTTTGGTACTATGGTTATAAAATCTGTGTTAAATGAACTATGCTCTTTGATCAGTTTGAGGTTGGGGTTTTTGAAGTGACATAATGGAAAGTCATTTGAATCGTTTGCCAAGAGGAAAACTGATAATAAGTAGGTGACGAAAGATTATATGAACTACAAATCCATCCAAATTTTGCGTAAAGCCAACTTAGTGCAAGTTTTGGATGTTGAGCTAGAATATACAACTTTTATGAATTCAGACCAGTTTATCCTATTCATTAATCATACAAGC
Organism: Nelumbo nucifera; assembly: GCF_055504915.1. Classification (NCBI taxonomy): domain Eukaryota; kingdom Viridiplantae; phylum Streptophyta; class Magnoliopsida; order Proteales; family Nelumbonaceae; genus Nelumbo; species Nelumbo nucifera. The sequence goes on along the minus strand of NC_142656.1, from coordinate 15,127,993 downwards.
AGGTGTTTGAGGAGTACATGTCTCATGCCAAGGAACCATTTCCATGAAATTAGGACAAAGTTGTTGTCAGAAAAAGCAACTTCTAATCCCTGCTTATAGCTAGTATATTTTTTTTTTTATCAATAACAACAATTCATTAATTAATCACAGAAGTAATTACAAAAAGGAAGATAAACTGACTTCTTGGATATCTGTATCTGAGGAATTTAAAAGTCTGAATTTGTCTTCTTTTTATTGTTCTGATTTCTGGTGGAAAGTGTAACTGCTGTGGTCTTCAGACTGCCCTTCTGGGTCTGATCCCAGCTTTACCTTTTCCAAAAAAAAGTAATTACAAAGAGGAAGATAAACTTTCTTATCTTCCAACTGAAGCTTGAGCCACTGAGAACATAAAAAGAAAAAATTACACTCGTGCCCAAAACATTGACTCCCTCTCGACCTCTCGCTTAGCTAACCCATCAGCAAAAGAGTTAGCTGATCTTGACTTCCATCTCTTGAACCAGCCACCTAAATTTCCTCCTCTCATTACTATAAATCCATCACCCACTGTTGTCTTTATTCAACCACCCTAAACCACCATAGCTAGTATTTTCCCTAAGCCACCATATACAATTAAGCAATATTCTGTAAATTTTTCATCCTTAATTCTATTTTTTTATTGAATTTGATTATCTTGGCATTTAAAATATGTTAAGCTATTCCCGAAGATAGTCTGATTGCAAAACTTGGTAAAGGGAATTCACTTACATTCCAATACATCTACGACCAAATCATCCCAATAAATTGTCAACCAAATGCCATTGAGCTGAAAAGATTGACATAAGAATAGAAAAAAAAACCTTGAATTCCAATAAACTTGTTCTAACATCTATTGGTGTTTAACAGTGCCCTAAATACCAATCAAAGATAACCTACTTGCAAAAATAGTTGTCAAGAAAAGGCTCCCTCCTCTCTCTTTCTTTCTCTATTGCACTCCCTCCTCCCCGCACCCCCCTCCCATCTCTCTCTCCCTCCATATTTGAATTTGAAGGAAATAGGGATCAGGTCTTGCATTTTTTTGTAGTATTGCATTTGCAACACAATAACTAGACCCCCTCAACTTCTTCAAAATTTTTCAGCAATTTTTCTCTAATCGCATATACCCTATATATCTAACTGTTTTTCCCTTTTGCCACATAGAAAGGCTAATTGGACTGAAACCTGCCATTTTCCCAGAAAGAATGAGGAAAGAGTAGCCACACATTCTTATTTTTAATCTGGTTGCAATCTTGTGTTTAGTATTGAAATCAGATTAAGTAAAAATGCTATCATCTTGTATATTTATTTTTTATATGTATTTCATTGTAATTTACTGAAGGCTATTGGTAATTTACATTCTAGATCATTGTTGGTTGCTAGCTTTGCATAGTGATTTAACGTAGAAATTATGTTACTTTTTATAGAAAAAAATCATTGCCTAGCAACTGGACACTCCATTGTCACCTAGCTCTACAGTTCACCTTTCTCCCTCAACAACTATGCTTGCAAAACGAATTTGACTTGTGCTTGTTACATCTGTTACATTAGTCCAGAAACTCAATTCAGAAGGTAGGAAATAAGATTTTTATTAATATTCTGCTGATCCAGCTTCTAACCATTCTACCACTACAGGCAGTAGCAATGCCTTCTTTTATTTCTATTTATTTTCAAAGAATTCCTATCACTTCGGGGAAGGAAACATGTTGATGAAAGACTCCATCGGCACACAATTAAATCTAACCCATCAATATCTGCAAAACTTAAATAGAAAGACAAACAAAAGAGGTATTAAAGAATCCCATACCTTAACAAATAGACGAGAAGGAGCTGCAGAAGAAGGTATTAGCCCTGTAAACCCAATATCATATGCAATACTCCCATCTGCTTTGAACAGTCCAAAGTTCCTCTCAGAGGTTGGCCCAGTTTTCAAATTCTCATTAAACAAGGCAAAGATATATGCCTTTACCGCCATCTTTGGTCTGTATGGGGTTCCCTTCTTTTTGGCAAGCCGTTTACGCAGATTATAATTGTAAGTCCTTGCATTCTTAATTGTGGCCCCAGCTTCATCACTGTCCCCATGAGAAGCCCAGCCAGTTTCTGAAACAATGACTTCCATCTTACCATATCCAGCCACCTCCAAAGCCGCATATGCAGCATCAATCTGAGCATCAAACATGTTATCATAGTGAAGATGAGTCTTCTGGTCATAAATCCCAGAATTTGGCTGAAAGAGAGCATAGTTAAGATCAATATGCTCAGGATCATTCTTGTAGGCCAAAAATGGGTAAACATTGATGTAGAAAGGAGAACCAATCTGCGAGAAGAACTCCAAGAGGGGTTTCATGAATGGAAGGATATTCTCCTTAAATGTACATGCTGATGGAGGATAGGAATTAGCAAACACAGCCTGTGAATGTGGAGTCATTATCTGAATCACATTGGTCAAATGAAGCCTGTCAATAGCACTGTAAACATTCTTCACTGCACCCAATAGAGCTTCCCAGAGATCCTGATCACTCCCACCCAATACCTCATTCCCCACTGCAATTCCACGGATTTGTGTCCCAGGAAGAAATGGCTCCACATTTTCTTTCACCCAATCCATGGCACGATCCTCACTTACACTCATGTCTTTCAAGTACTCATTGCCAAGTCCAACCACTATTTCAAGTCCTGAACCTTTGAAGGCCTTGAGGACACTATGATCAGCATCATAAATCTTAACATTTTTAACCTTTGCTGCTTTGAGAATGGTTACAACACTTTCAGGAGGAGGGATATTATCTGCAATCCTTCCGTAATTAATTCCATAGGTTCCGGTAAATGCGTGCACTGTTACAACTTCTGTATAAATGAAAGAGAGAGTAATTCCATTAACCACTGTATCATTTTGAACCACAAGAATTCTTCATGAAATGGAGATAATCCAAATTCTAAATTTCATATCATCTGATAAAACAACAAAACAACAGTCTATGCTTCCAGAAGAGGATGTAGACACAACAGGAAGGTCAGGGGATTCACAATAAGCCACCTAAATTTATAGTAAAGACAGAGAGGGCTATATAATCAAGAAACCCAACCCCAGTAGTCTTATGCAATTAAGCAATATATTTCTTCATCTTATTTTCGGCTTTCCATAAAAGCAAAACGACTGTAGTGTAGACTCATGTGCATGAATATTTACAACAACACATATAATAGATACAAAACTGGTTTCAAGAATGAGATGAGATGTTGAACATGTAGAATTCTTGAGTGTTATTACTAATACGACCGAAACCAGAAGAAAAAGAAAATTTACTTCAACTGAAACAGGAAAGATTTCCCCAAATTAGAAAAAAAAAATAAATAAAAATACACTCTGATCAAATCAGGTTTAACTGTTGTCTAGAAAATAAAAATATTGATCCAGCAACAAGATGCACTTAATCTGCCTAAGCCCAAACTGCATAGTTGAAAACATCAAAGAGCAGTCCAAGGCAAATAAGAGTAAGAAAAGAAGCAAAATTTACAGACGTCTAGGACACAGGAGAAATCCACAAAGTCAAATAAGGTCAAACAAAGTAAGCACATACCGTTGGGAGAGACGAAGACAAGTGAGAAGAGAAGAGACAAGAAGAGGAAGAAAGGCGAAATCCCCATTGCTTTGGAGGAGGAATAAGCGAAGGGGGATTCCACTTGTAGTAATAAGGGTCTCGATTTGCGTAAACTAATACAAATCCAAGAATAGCAACAACGTCGATGGCGACGATGACAACCTCAACTCCAGTTCTTTCGATGCAATGCTTCTTCTGTTGGCATGCCATAGACCAGATTCCCCCCCCAAACCCTCCTACAGAGATGACTTAAGAGGTTCTTGGGGGCTTCGAATCGATTCCCTTTTCACTCATTCACTCACTCTCTCTCCTGCCTTCCATCTCAAAGTATGCCTTTTTCTTTCTTCTTTCCTTCCTCTTTCCTTCCACTTTTGTTTTTGTTTTGTTTCGTTCCGTTTTGTTTAATTCCCTATCCCTTTCTTTGCTTGTCTTTGTAGTTAGTTTTTCTCTTTCCGTGGTGAAGATATATAGTTACTTATGCCTTTCGTGCACCGCCTGAAAAGTTAAGAAGCAGCGGCATCGCCGTACCCCGGCCGTCGTCGCCACCGGTAAACCGGCCTCATTCGCTTTGGCGGTTGTTTTTCTGGTTCTGTTCTGCCCTCGCGGCCTCGCCCTCCTATCATTACTACGGTGTTATTTATTGGGTTTTTTTCTTTTTCATTTTCCCCTCTCTCTCTCTCTCTCCTCTTTTAGGTTTGCTTCTGAGTTCTGTCCTGTCATAAAAACTAAAAAAAATTAAAATAAATAAAGGGTACATTTATTTTTTGTTAGTCTGTTTGGAGACGGTACAAGTTTAAAAGCATTTTTAATTTGGATAAATTACTATTTCCACCCAGCCTTTAACGGAGTTAAGACAGAAATCAGTGTTTTATAGAAAAAAAAAAGTGTGTCATACTTTTATCAAAGTGCCGCCCTTAATAAAGTATTTTTTTGGTATTAAAGTAAGTATTAATTTTACTTCACAAATATAATACAAAATGATTTTCAAAGGAAAATGACTATAAAATTGGTAAAAATATTTCCATTTATAAACATTAAATAAAATTTTACCATGTCAATATCTATTTTCAATTTGTTATTCTCATTCTTGATGCCAAGGCAGAAAAAAAGGTTTGTTTATGAAAAATAAACAAGGATATAATTTTAACCATAAGAAAGAGAAAGGGTAGTCTGCACTAATGAAATCGGTTAGGGACTAGGGAGGGGGTAATGCCGTGATCGAGCCACTTCTGAGAAGTGGTTGATTTGGACTTTGGAGAGGCAGGGCCAAAGAAAAATAAGAAGCCAAGGGGGAAAAGATCTTTGCCAACTAATCCCTGCGAAGGCTACATCAGCGATGGAAGAGCTCGCTAATTCATCCTGCATCAAATACTTGATAGACTAAAGCCAATGACAGAATCTCAATAAACTAAATTCCATCCCTTAATTTAGTTTTCACCTTGTCAATAACAAAATATAAGGTTTTGCGCTCTATATATTTGTATTTGTACTTCTTTCCAATGGAGTTCTGGCAGTCATGGGTGAGAAGAGGTAAAGAAGTTTATAAAGTATTCCTTAGTTATAGAAAGCAATCGCATTCTCATCATCGGTCCATCTACCAGTATTGTCCTTATGCCAGTTTATTGATAAGATAAAATCTATGCTGATGGAAAGATATGATATCAAAAGAAACTTTAACCAATCAAACCCTACTTGTGAATTTTAATAAATATTACAAGACTGGTTATCTTATCACGTTTATGATACCTTATAAGTTTTCAGATATCATGTCTGTTTGGTATTTATTAAATTTATCATTTTAGACATAAAATATAATAAAAATTACAAGAAGCTAGAAAACCTTTATATATATTACTAATTCAATGATTGGTTTGGAACAACAAAAATTGGTCCCAATCCAATTATTTAAGTTGTATTTGGTATCATTGTCATTTCTATTTGCAACATTTTAGATTGATTAATACAATTTTTTGAGAAATTGTCTTGTCACATCACACTAAATAACCACTTCCACTAAAAAAATATAGACATTTGATTGGGTATTGGCACTTACATAGAAACACCAATTTGATGTTTCCCAAAGAAACAACAATGTTACCAAATGTTTATTGATAACTCAAAATTTGTGGTAGAAAAAAAAAAATATATATATATATATATATATATTATATATATGTATTCTCATAAAATTGGGTCAAAATCACAAAATCAAAACTAGTATAATCAATTTGATCGATTTGGTTCTATTAGGTAGGGATGATCATGGGCTAGGATGGGATGTATTTTAGGCATATGTCTCTAAATATATTATATTATATTTAATATAATAATTTATATGTGATACATCATATAATATAAAATTAAGCATACATCTGTATATATAAAACTAATATGTCTATATGTATATATATATATAGATCTATATTTCTATATACTGTATAAAACAAATATTTTCTTGAATTTCATACAAGTCATAAAAGTTAAATCAAAATACCATATACCATATATGGTTAATGTTTACTTGCACAGGTACTCTTGCGCTTGGTAGTCTAGGCTAGAAATGATCACCCATAGTAAAGGGGGGTGGAGTAAATAACTTAACTCCAAGGTATAGGGTGGATAAGTTAATAGGTAAATCCATGAGAAGATTTTAGGAATTGATTAAGAGGTCTTAGTAATTTAACCTTTTACCTTTTTTGAGTCCCAGTCTTCTTAAAATTGTCATTACATAAGGCTCAGTTTTGGAAGAGTGTAAATACAAATATGTTTAATGTAAAACCTTGTAGATGATATTTCCAAACCTTATATGTACACTCTCTTCTACTTGAGCCTAAGGCTGTGAATGCCAAAATGGGTGGATTAATGCATTTCAATTTGACTTTTCATTCAGTTGGTTTAAGCAAAAAAATACGCCAATCATCGATGTAAAAGTGGTAAGGTATCAAATTATACTTTGATTTTTAAGAAGCAAACATTTATTACCATCCTTCATAACTCAACACATTTCCTGCCGTCGATGACCTCTAAAAGTAAGACCAATCTCACAACTTCAACCTAGATCTAAATGATGGGTGTGCTTCTTCTTTTTCCTTAGCAAACCCCCAAGACATATATATCGTATATTATTAGTACACCCAAGCATCCTTATAATCCTCTCTTTCTAATAAACATAAAGAAGGGAGGGAGAGATTGAGATTCATTAAACTATAATTAATTGGTCGGTGTTGATGTTCACAAAATTGAAATGCCATTACATATATATACAAATTACACTACCATTTACAAGCTTCATTGCACTTGTAACCTTAAATGATGTTGTAGCTTTCACGTGCTCCAGTTTGAAACTTGAAAGAACAAACAAAGTAAAGTAAACAATAATCTACATTTCTTGCTGTCCCTTTGCCATTCAAAGGGAAACACTTCACTGCTTGCTTCCATTAATTATTTTATTAATCAAGGTAAAATATTGGTACCTTAATTCTTTTTACGGCCTTACTCACCCTTTGTAATTTCACTTTTTTTTTTTTTTTTCCTTTTTGTATTACACAGTATTACTCACCCACTGTACTTTAGAGTTAAAATTATTCTAGCCCTCCACAAACTTGCAGTCAACTTTAGTGAGTAAAAGTGCTCAGGTTGCATGTAAATTAAAACTTTTCACGACTCCATATTACCCTTTTCAATACTTTTTTTTTTGGTATATTATATGGATAAAAACACCCTTAATTCTACTTCTTGGATCTTGAAGGAACAAACTTTTTCTGCCATGGCATCAAGAATAAGAATGAAAAAGTTGAAAATGGGTTGAAAAGTAAATAAAATAAAATGAATTAGAATATGGCATGTTAAAGTAATAATATTTAGTATTAATTTGTAAATGGAACCACTTTACTTTTATCAGTTTTAAATATATATTAGAGGCAAAATCAATACAAAAGGCACTTTGACAAAACACCTATTTCTGTCTTAATTCATTAAAAAAAAACCCATGCAGTTTTTTACTAGCAAAAGGAGTATTTTTTGGATGAATATGGTCAAAAGGGGCATAAGATGGTAGGTCAACCTAGGGGGTGCTATGAGTATTTGACCAAAACCTTTGGGGAGGGATAAGTAATTTACCCATATTAATTTAAGGATCAATTTATAAAGCATATTACTTTGGATGAATATGGTCAAAAGTGCCTTGAGATCCATGCACATGAACAAGAACACAGCACACCAATGAGTCTACTTTGGATAGATTTGAGAGACAAGTATCAGCAAAGTGATTGTGTTTGTTCAGTGTGCTCACGGAGTACGACTACCAGTTCCCATCTGGTGAAACTGGCGAGTCCGGATCAGGTAGGTATAAATTTGTAAGTACGTTTAATGAGTATTTAGAAAATTTTTTGATACTATCTTTCCTTTAAAATAAGAAAAATTAAAAATCACTTTTGACAATTATCAAAATATTTATTAAGTACTCATTAAACATACTTACTATATTATGCATAGTAGATCCAGCTCCGAAATCGGCATCCTTTATTTGATAATGCTGCTGAGCTCCAGAGAGAGAGGTATCTACGCATATTTACTGCATATTTCTGAAAAATATGGGATTTTTCATAAAAATATATAATGCATAAACAATGTGAATTTTAAAATTTTGAATAAAAATATGAAAATGCTTTATTTCCTAAATACTAATAGATAGAAAAGTATTAATTAAATTACCAATATTCATACATTTAGTTGTGTTTAATTTGGGTTTATTAATTATCTTCATTAATCTTTTCTCTCTATGTGAGATGAGATGGAAGCATTACTCTAAGCCATAGTTTCTGTTAAGTGGTGGGATATATATACTTCCCTTGTTATTAGGATTTCCAACTTGATATTGGATGGTGTTTCTCAATGTTTTTTAGTCAAAGTACATGGGAGAACTTTTGATAATTAATAGACAAAGCTCAGGGGGGGACAAGTGAAATTTAGCATTATTTCTACTATAGATTGATACAAACAAGTTAGAATCCAATTAAAGAAATCTACCATTACATACATCTTTTGCTGGTCAAATTGTTTAAGGTATAACAACTTCTTGCATGGCTAAGTGCCAGTCAGTTCAAGCCAGCTACAAATTTCTTTAGTTTTTACTCTTTTTTTTTTTACTTTGGTTAGAGTTTGCTGGAAGCAGAAAGTATCTGGGATGGGCCAAAGAATCTAATACTAAGTTTGAGTGGAAGTCTGAGAGGCCTCCACTAGTTTGGCCACACCATCACTGTTAAGTCTTAATGTGCAAGTTATAAGCTCACACCTCACACCAGGCTCCCTTAGTGTGTAAGTTTTTTTTTATGTGAATCCTGAATGGCAAGCCCCACTCAGCAAAGAAAGGATATAGGTTCATTTCTAGTCATTCCTTAGCCTAGTGATTGGGCCTTCTTCCTTTTGTCATCATCACCTACAAAGCAAACCTTTGTATATACTTAGTAAAGAACACATAAAGGCGAATTATGTTGTTTTCAATTGAACACTTGTTCACTTTTCCTTTGGTAGGACAACATTTGTTGATTAGATTAAGGTTATGCCTCCTTGTAGAAAGACAATGTCTACCCAAAAATTGATAGAAAACATTTTCCCTGAAAAGGAGGCAATGGAAGCCAAGATAAGAGAAATGCATGGTTTGTAATATTTTCATCAAAAAAAAAAAAAATGAAAAATGTACTAAGGCCTAGTTTGGAAAGAGTACAAACATAAATATGTAGAGTGTAAAACTTTATATTTGGATGTATACTCTTTCCAAACTGAGCCTAAGGGGGTTATTCACCAATAGGTACAATTTTGCTTTTGAAAATAAAAGCAACTGCTGAATTGGATGAATTGAATTGCTTGATCACATCAGTCTGTTTTTTAGTGGACAAAATAGGTGTATAGTGAAATATTTAAGGGTAAAGTAGTTACTCTGAAAGGCAGTTTCACCAATTAAAGAACTAGCATTCTGCTTGCTTATTCATGAAGACAAACTGACAATCAATTATATTCAGTTCAGTCATTTTGAAGGGGCCTCGTAAGCCTTTTTCCTGTTCAGTGTCAACTGTCAACCAATGCTATCCATCCTTTCTGCCTTTTTCCCTCTTCAACCATATATATATGTTGAACTTGAAATTAAAGTTGATAGGGAAAAAATGTGGCCCAAGCTGTTTCAAAGCTTCTTGTATATGACACGTTACCATATGTGTGGGGCAAAAGAGTAATTATCTTTAATATTCTTTTGACTGAAAAACAGAAGAGACTGAGTAGGTTGATGTGTCATGTGGAAGAAGCTCCCAAGCAGCCAAAGTTTTCCCAAGGTGCCATATGCTAAACCCGGTTAAGAAAAGTAGAAAACCTTTGGCTGTCCATCATATGGTAACGGCATGACACGTTACAATGGGTGCGGGGCAAAAGAGTAATCACACTAGTCTATTCTTTTGATAGCCTAAACTGTCAACAGGGTTCCCCCAATCCCCATGTGTAACACATGAGTGATGAGTTCACTCAAAAATGCATCCACGACTAGTTGTCTGTGCCAACCAATGCATCCTTCTGCAAAATTTAGGGGGCATTCGGCAATATAGTTGTTTTTTTTTAAATAAAAACAATTGTTACATCAGTAAAGTTATATTGGATTTTTTTTTTTCTAATGTAGTAATTATTATTATTTTTTTTTTTAAAATAAAACCAACCATATTGTCAAATACCCTTTAGGATGAATTCGGATTTACTCCCCACCACAGAATATAGCTCACACTGACCTTATCGCAACTTGTATCGGTTTCATATTTTTATTTATTATTCACGAAAAGATGTTCTATAGCGTTTCCTATGATAGTTCATAGAGAAGCACAGATTAAGTTGTCTCAGGCAAAATGCTGTATGTATGCTATGAACAAGTATAGGAGATATGACGATATTCCCAATGTGTGGCTGTAGTATGCACAGCAGATTGGGACTCATTGTGGAGAGCTTCCCTTGCTACGGGTTTGATTTGAACATAGCTTCCTGATGAGATGCCAATTGACCCCTAAGGCTACATGGTCATTGACAGAAGCTCCTTATATTAATGGATCGTGGATATGAACTGGGGAGCACAAAGGCTATCTCCTCACTCCCTGGGCAATGAATGCAAAAAGACTTTATGGGCTTATATCCATTCTTTGAGGTCTTTACACAATGTTTTCCCCCAAATACAAAAAACTGATGGATAGAAGAGTAAAAAACAGGAAAAAACCTGTTTTCAGTGTTAAGGAATTGAAATTGATCGACTCTTTTGTCTGCTTCGGTAGACTTCTTGGTTGGAGCACCATCATGCTCTGCCCCTATTTTGACATCAACCTAGCTCTCAGTATCAATGATGCGGGCCAACTCTGAGTCAAACTCTGAATCTCCATGATCAAGTTTTGGTCCCTTCTATTTTGATGTTAAACTCAATTTGGCTAGAAGGAAAAAAAAAAAGATCCATGCTATGGATTAGGAAAGAAAGTGTCCTATTTTGGATATTTCTTACTATGTCACGATTTAGAATTGTGATTGATTGTAATTCCACTTTGAGCCTATTTGTTGCGGGTGGGAAAGGGTGATTGGTTCAACATGCCCAATTACTTGGATTTAAAAAATAAAATATTAAAAATGAAAGTAATTTCTAATGGAGATTTTACAGCAAATTTTGAAAGGGAGCAAAGGTTGACATATGGACTAGTTTTTTAACAAATTTAGAGAGAAAGAGAGAGCATTGGAAGATTCATAGTGTTTAGACAAGGTTAAAAGTATCAATACAATACACCATGTATCGAATATATCATATTATATTTATATATTTTGATCTTCAATATGCTATATATAAGTAATTAGCCAATCAGGACATCTAGCTAGTAGCCACTCTTAGAGGGTTAATACCCCTCTTAGAGATGTCATGATTCATATTGATACTTTGAGTTAGGAACTGCAAAATTTTTGAAAATATAGATCCATTACGTAGAGTCACCCTTGTTGTATCTTCTAGGATGTAGAAAGAGAGAGAGAGAGAGAGAGTGATGATTTCCCAAACAGAATTGTGAGATTCTTCTTTTCAACATTCAAGCCTTAGAAATCAACATATTACTTTTTGGGACGCACTAGAATCAGCGGAACTTATGATGAATGTAGATGGGAGCTTTTTCTGTCCTGAGAATTCAGGTTTTGGTGCAATATTAAGGAATGCTGATGGAACAGTGATAGCAGTAGTTTTTGGCAAATCAACAGCTTCATCTCCCATCCAAGATAAAATGATGGCAATCCTCAACAGTTTAGAAGTTTTGATTATGTACAAGGATGAAGATATATCAGTGGAATCTGATTGCCAAACTCTGGTGCAGGCATTGAAGATGGGAAACTTTGATATAGCTTTGGATGCAAACTTTTTGTGCATGAATATCAAATTACTTACTAAAACCTTATCTATTTCTTTTAATCACGTAAATAGATCATATAATATTGTTGCACATATGCTAGCTAGAAAATGTCTAAAAAAGTTTGGATTATTTGTCCATGATCCACTTGGGTGAGTCCAAGATATGGCCAACCAAGACTTAATTAGACCTTAATTTGTGTTGTTTTGTTATGCTACTACTTGTTTTAATATGTATTCTCTTCCTAGTTTCTACCAAAAAAAATCAAATAAAGGATATACTGGGCGAGCTTGTCCTTATATTGCATTGAGGTTTTTCACTTAACCAGTATTTAATGAAACTAGACTTTACCGGTTGAAGCATGGCCTGAGGCTCTGGCCAGGTCACACCCCAAGAGCACGAATTCTTAAAAGAATTATTAAAACCAGTTGTCTGGCCAGTTTAACCTGAAAATCAGTGAATTTCAAAATGACTTTTTATTTACTTGTTTTACTTAACTATCATTAATCCATTTCTTTAATTAATACAAAATTTAAAGAAAATGCTAATTAAGAGGTTTTAACATTTGATCATTTGGTTTAGTATATGTTTGGCACCAATGTTGTAGAATGGTGCTGTATATGTGTGGATTGGAAGCACCGTTTTTTGAGAAAATTATTATTTTTTTATTTGGAAATAGACGTTTTTTGGAGCAACAGCAACAACTTCTGTTGGTGCCAATGCTCCATATATGTTTTCAGCACTGATACCCATTATATGAAGTCCATGTTACTCCCACATCATATCCTCGTTGATAGCAACGAGCTCCAATTTGAGAAAACGTCGAATTCAGCGTTGCTCCAAACCACGCCTTACTGTTTTTTATGGAAAAACGATTTTAAACATATTGACATTTCCTGAAGCACCAATTTTTCCAACATGGCACTGATGTATCACCGTTTTCTAGAGCAACGACATCGGTTCTAAACACTGCCTTAAAACTTATTAATCTTACCATGCAACATATTTAAATATGACAAAATTTGTAAATCATATTATATATAGTATTTATATGACCTATAGTATATACCTATATGCCATATCATCATGATTCAACCTTTGGTTTGACCTCAATTATGCCCTTGCTTCATGAATCTCTCCTTTTCGGATTCTATGCCATCTAATTCTCCAAACATTGATCTTAACAATTAAGGGAGCACTAGTTGTTGGGATTTTGAGAATGGAAAAAATTGGTCAATGGGGTTTTGGTTCCCATTGACCAAGAAATTAATGATTTTTTTTTTTTTTGGATTTATATAAGATTGGGGAAGATTTATTTTTCCAATACCCATCTCATCTTTCACGTGAATAAATAATTTTCACATGAGAAAAAGTTAACACTTGGATATGAAAAAAATGGCCTTTTAAATAATAAATTTTTATGACTAAAATGATCATTATTTTATTTACCTCATTTTATTTTAATAAAAATTTTAACAATATTCAATATTATGAATCATAATGGAGTAGAATCTTAATACGATGGATAAGACTCGATTCTATACGTATATTAATCAAATTCGGATCTTGATATACCCGATCCAACCGGACTGCAGTCATTAATCCTTATATTATTCGTTTATTTTAAAGGGCTAAAATAGCCCTAAGCATTTGAAAAATGACTGGATCAGGTCGTCTGAACTCTGAATCCAGCACCAGCAATCTTATCCTCCAACTGCCACAACCTCGCGCTTCTCTTTTCCCACCAAAGGGCAAAGGTGGGGAAGGACAAGGACCAAAAATAGGGAAAAAATGGCAACTACGTTCCTCTCTGCGAATACCTTCGGTCCTTCCCTTCGATCTTATTCTTCTTCTTCTTCTTCGTCGTCGTTAACGCCATCCATTTGTGTTTGTTCTCACAAGTACAACCCCAAGAAACCCAACTCTCTCACTGTGGCATTCTGCAAGACAGGATCTGAATCTCAACGTCCTTGTCCAATTCTGACCAGACGAAGTCTCGCTATCTACCTGACCACCACCTTGACTCTCTCATTATCTGGTAAGGACTGCTTCTCTAATGCCTATGCTGCTGTCCTAGAGGCTGACGATGATGAGGAGCTATTGGAGAGGGTTAAGAGGGACAGAAAGAAGAGGCTCGAGAGGCAAGGCGTTATTAATTCATTCGACAAAGAGAAAGGTCCGGCTCTTCCCTCTGTGTTTTCTGCATAAAACCCAAAAAATCCAAATTTTTTAGTGCGCCCGTGTGTTGTGGACCTTGTGGCTTTTCTTTTCTTGTTCAATTTATCGTTGCCATTTCTTGTTAGCTTCAATTTGATCAATCTGATGTATTCAATTAAGCAAAATGGTAATGCCTTCCATGCCCAGACATGCTATTCATCACAATTGGCGAAGTAAATATTATGTAGTTAAAGAACTCATGATACTTGATATCAGGCTAGCCTAAATCCTTCTTGGATTCTCATGATTTTCTCTTGTGGTCTAAATTGATGAAGTGGAGCACCCAATGATTAATGGTAATTCCTAGAAATAAATGACTGAAAAACCCAAAACCATAATTATATCCTCTCTTGTGAAGGTGGAATTGGTCAAACGATTAAAAATTGGTGTCATACAGCTCGAGTCCCGGAATTTAGCCTTGGTGTAGAGACTAGAAACCTTATCAGCTTCATTGTGTGGTCAATGAGAGGCGTGGTATTACATGGAGAATAATTGACTACCTGTAGAAGGCTAGAAGCCAATAGTTTAGCTAACAGGGGAGTCCTTTCTCATTCTTTCTTTTGGTATGTATGTCTGTCGCAAATAGGGTAGGGATTGGTATAAGTGGTCTTTGTTTCTATCCTTGCGAAGAAATCAATCTAAGCATGAGGCATTGGTTCTAGTTTGTTGATCCGTGTGAGGCATTAATTTACTGGGTCATTGGGTTGAACCTGTACCTCGAGTTTTCTTTTGGTATTTTGATGTTTCATTCAATGGCAATGAAGTGCTGTACCATCACCTAGTCAGAGTTTGTGTCCCTGGCTCAAACTGAACATGAACTGTAGTGCGGTTGAATGTTATTTTGTTTTCAACCATCAGCCTCAGGTGTTTTTTTTTTTTGGTAATAAGTCGATGTTTATCTGAAGTTCAATACTGATTACCTATAAATCTATAACTAAAATGAATCTCCTACTGTTGAGTATGATACGAACATCTAATATTACTTAGATATGGAAAGTAGATCAAAACCATATTTTTTCTCAGTATATCATAAATAATTTGTACTTTTATCTTTCATTTATTCCATGCTTCATATTTTATCTATATACATATTACTTTAAAGGTTCATTCTAATATATAATCACATGCTATGAATTCTATATCAGTTAATCCACTAAATACTGAAAAAACAGAACTTAAGAATAGTTACTATAATACTATTTGTTACCATGCAAAAGAACTAAAAGTGTATTCCATGTACAAGTAAAAAAGTTTCTCTCATACATTTGAATTTTTCAATATTACTCAAACTTTTGGCAATTGCATTTTTCTTATTCTTATTTAAGAAAAGTGGGTTACTTCCTCTGTGGCTGATTTATTCTATTCCCTTGGTAATAAAACTATAAATCACAGCATCTCTGCAAGATCTCGTGTACAAGCTGAGCAAAGTGGGCCAAGCCATAGAAAATAATGATCTACCCACAGCAAGTTCAGTTCTTGGTTCAAGCACGGATTCAGATTGGGTTAAAAAAGTCAATGTAGCTTTTACCAAGGTCATTCCACTTTCAGTACTAATACTGTTAATGAGTTTTGTTTGGATTTTGTCGGCCTCAGATTATTTTGTTTCTCATTGTTGTTTCTCTTGTATGCACTTTTGACAGCTGAGTTCCAGTCCTGAAGAGAAGACTGAGGTTGATACATTCAATTCCTCATTAGCTTCCTTGATTTCATCAGGTGGGTGTATATTTTTTAATGGTAACTTTGTAATCAAAGCATTAAAATTACCATTAATAAAATTCTTGCTACATTGTCTTCTGTTGCAGTCAGTCAGAATAACATAGAATCCTCCAAGAAAGCTTTTGTGACTTCTGCCAGTGCATTGGAGAAATGGACTGCATTGGCTGGGCTGGTTGAGCAGCTTAAGGGCCTATGAAGCAAAGCAGGATTTTGGTTTCAACTCATACCTTTCCTCATTTGGAGGTCTTTTGCTTTTTCTTTTTCTTTTTTGTAAAGAGTCATCACTCTTTTTTCTCTCAAGCTATTTGTTTCTTTATTTAGAAGTTAGAACTAGCCAGCCATGGATGATTTAGATTTTGAGGATTGGCAAATGTGAGTCTTCTGATATGAGCTTTGGTTGCTTTCTTAATTTGCTCATGCTTTTGTTATAGCTTTCTAGAATCAATCATTTTTGGTTATTACTTTGTGGAAATAAAACAACAATGTGCTGTTACAACAATGTTGGTTGGATTCCTTTTTACCGGGTCCTTTTGACAAACTTATTCACCCCTTTGCTTATGCATTTGAAGGTCTTTTGAGATTTCTTCTGAATGGAATGGAGACATTTATTATTTGATGAGCTTTGTACCTGAAAACTGCTCTCATCTGCACCGTGAATTCAAGAACTTGTAATACAGCAGCTAGATAAAGATTCATTGATTTTCTATAACCATAAGTTTGGGATTGTTTTACCCCTTTTGGGTGGTAAGCAATGAGTTAAAGATGTTCCAGCCTTCAAATGTTTGACATAGACGAACATGCAATGTTAAAGAACAAGGCATGATGTGGTCTGGGCTAGTGTGCTCCTCTGATGGCATCAAGGAGACTTCTCCAAAGCAAACTTTTATCTGTATCAGACCTGAAAGGGAAGAGACCAATCTTTGTTATGATGGTACCAAATGCATAGCTAAATCAACTTACAGAATTTTAGCCTTGTACGGAATGAGTTCCATGGTTGACACCTTTGAGAAACATATTGCTCTCATTTGACAGAAAATAGTCGTTTGAAATCCATGAATCAGCTTGTCTATACATCTGCTTCATACTAAGGTTACTTCTGTATAATTGATTCTTATGTTCTTCTATATAGAAATATGTAAGCTGTCCAAAGAGGAATTATAGTTATATGCCCTTCATTATACACACAAGTTGAT
Organism: Nelumbo nucifera; assembly: GCF_055504915.1. NCBI lineage: Eukaryota > Viridiplantae > Streptophyta > Magnoliopsida > Proteales > Nelumbonaceae > Nelumbo > Nelumbo nucifera. The sequence continues at coordinate 15,110,851 of NC_142656.1, read as the reverse complement.
GCATTTTCGAATTGAGTCATTTAATGGCATGGTCTGACAAACTGACAAATTAACCATCCAATAGATTTGTTTTCCTTTGGGTGGTCAGTAAAAATGTGTATTTTCTTACTGCCCATAACAATGTGCCCCCTTTTCTGGTTCGGTCTAATCAATTAAGTTTTTTGTCAATAGAGTTGAAATTAAATGTGGTACAGTCAGATTCTTTAGTGGACTTCATCTCCATGTTAGTTGCATAATTTTTTACTTTCACTCCTATGTTAAAGGGCAACCCAGTGCACTAGGTTCCCGCCAATGAGAGGCCTGGGGAGGGATAGATGTATACAGCCTTACCCCTGCACATACAGGGCTGTTTCCAAGATTTGAACCCTGGTCAGCCAGGTCCCAATGGAGTAACCCAACCATTGTGCCAAGGCTTACCTTCAGTTGAAGTTACTATGTTAATTTTAAATTCTTATTGATAGTGTGATTTCTTATACTTTCATTCACAAGAGGGTCTGAGAAGGTTGAATCATAACCACACTTGGGAGTTGAATGTCAACCCAAAAGGGGTTGCCCATCTAAAGCTTCATTTAGTTTGGAAATGGGAGATGGAATTGTTGGCTCATATCTAATGAATTCAGTTTTCACGATATTATGTGTTTGTGGATCCAAATTGTAGATCATTTTAACAGGACACATCTTCTGTGTCTATAACTGTGGAGTGTTCTGTGACTGAGCCATGCATTGGTGGGATAACTGGCTTAAGATTATGGTTTGAATGGTGGACCACTGGAGAAACTTTCTAAACCAGTCAAAACTATCTAATTGGACACATTTTAAATATTATCCATGAAGGAGGAAACCACCAATTGAGTAATTTAATCACTGTACAGGTGGGAAACCTTGAATATGGGATGAGGGTGAAAATATCTCCCTATAAATGAAACTATGACACTAATATTATGAGGCGTTGAATCCTAGAGGTAAAGCCAAAATTAACATATTTCTGATTCTCTGTTCATTTGTATGTTGATGAATACTTGATGCTGCAGCCACTGCTGTAATGTGGTTTCCCACATTATTTTACAGAAAGATAACAACTTACACTCTTCGTGATGTTAATATTGTTCGTCTTTTTATTATTACTCTCGGCATCCACATGAATTATAAGAGATTCTCTTGGTGGTGTCATAGCTTGTTCAGCTAATAGCCTCTTATAATGAAGGATGAACCACTCTGTTGACATATATATTATGCAATTGGTTGGCTATTTCTTGGATCGTCTGGGTAGTATATTTAATCCGGTGAGCTTTTTAAATATGATGGGCACAGTCTGAAGTGCAAACCATGTATCTCATTCATGGAAGAGCATATCATTTCCACTTGTGTTAGACCAAAAAGATTCAGAATGGCTTTGATTGAAGTATTCAATTAAGAAAACCCCAACATCAAATTTGCCGTTTTCTGAACAGTATGTTGCCCTATTTATTCAAAACCATCTCCTGAAGCACATAGAGGTTTGCACGGTCACATCAAAGAGATTGCTGGTTCGAGATATAACCTTACTAGGTGAACTTAGGTCCTCTAGATTTTAGTTTTCAAAGTAAAAGATGGTCCAAGCGAAGATTAGTATTTTCCTCCCTTTCCATCACAGAACGTCGTCGGGAGAGCAGGAGGGCATCCATCGAAATTTTCGTATACATCGAAGACTTGCATAGAGCGGACTGAACCGGCCATTGTCCAGATCATCCCTATGCCCTGCCATAATGCACTTCTCGGCAGAACAGTCAACTCAAGTACTTAAACGAGCTCTTGCCTTTTTAAGGAAATCTGTCAAACCATATGGGCCATGCAAATGGTTCAAAAACAGTAAGATTAGAGATCAGTAGCAGATTACATAACATATTAGCTAGTGTTGGAGATCACAATTTCAGGCAATAGCTACAAGGTTCAATCTAAATCCTCCCCTATGCAACAAAAAGCTGCAGCATTAGAGGCCCGTTCTACCATGATACAGGTAAAAATCTTATCTGACATCAACATTTGAGATTACAGTCATCCAAAGAACACAAGAGATGGAGTAAGCCATGGGAAGTGTAAAAGATAAGGTAAAGAGGACATTACATTCAACAGCTCACTGGAGCAGGTGCAGGAGGAGGTTGTTGTGAACCGACTCGTCCAATTTGGTTGACCTCCTGCGTCTTGGTCTCCCCAGCTTCTCCGTTCTGGCTGCAATTCTCTATCACGGGCCCCTCCGTCTTTTTACCTTTCTCTTCAACGTGCAAACCATATTGATCCTCGTTTGCAGGTCCTGATTGGTTTTCCTTGATTTCCCCAATGGGTTCAGGTGGACTTTTGTTGTGCTTCATTTTCTCACCCACCTCTTCATGCTTCACTTCATTGGCAACAGCTGTCTCTGGTTTCTCTTGTTCAGCATGATTTAGGCAATCTTTTTTATCTGCTTCTGTCTGCAATGGCTCTCCCTTTTCTGGGACCTGAGCTTTCTCAGCGTCAGCAGCTTCAGTTTCTGTGCTATCGTTCTTGGTTAATTCATCACCTTTAATATCCTTTCCAACATCAGATTTGTCCACAGATGCCTCTCCAGAATCATCCTGCTTTTTGTCTTCATTCATACCTTCATTTTCTGCAGTAACAGCTTTCTCCATCTTTATTTCTCCAATATTTTTCTTGTCAGCCTCTGCTTCTTGCATCTGAACTTCATTTTTCTTTTCAGATCCTTCAGGGGAGACTTCTGTTTCATTACTGTCTTTCTTTGAACCCGATGATTTCCTGCTTCTCTTCTTTGGAGGTTCAGGTTCTGGTGGTGGAGCTGCCTTTGCCTTCTCACTGATCCTTGCTGATCTCCTCGGTGTCTCACCAGTGCCCCAATCAAACTCTGATACTGCAGGTCCACCAGGATGTGACTTGAGATATTGTTCCAACTGCCTTTTGTTATTGATCTCCTCCCCAGTAGGAGCAATGAATATGATTTCATTCTTCTTAGGTGTCCCTCCTTTTTTGGGTATGAACTGCATAGAATAAAAGGGAAAAAAGACAGGCGTATGAAATTATCAGAAGGAATTAGTAAATGAATGACCATATAAAGGAAAAATAATTTAAATATGAATTGCAAGTAGTTCCAAGTCTGACTTTGTTGTTAAGTACTTTTAACTAGAAATACGATCCCAAGCATATAACTCTTTTTTGAAAGGTCAGTATTGTATTGCCAAAAGGAGGAACCACAATGATTTCCAAGAGCAGCCCCCAAGAGCAACCACAATGATTTACATCAATAGAACCAAATAAGAAAGATTAGTCATGATCAATACCTCTGAAATCCCTTTCTGCAACCACCCATTTCACCCATTTGAACAATAACCTCACAGCTCTACCGATCACACCCTCTACCAGGGAAACAGAACCCTCTGAAAATTTGGTTGTTCCTTCCCCCATAAAACCCAGCAAACAAGAGGAGAGGATAGCCATAAAAATCTTCCTTTCCTCCTGAGCCCCCCCCCCCCCCCCCCGGACCAAGAGGAGAGGGTCCAAGCATATAACATGAATGCAACTTTGGGAAAGGAAACCTGTACTGGATGCACTGGAATGTGTCAAACATGTCAACCAGATAGCCACCTTTATCAGCACTCTAATTTCTACCCTTTCAGTAGTTATTAGATAAGGGAAGAGGAATGGAAAACTGAAAACATCCAACTATTATTTGACAGCTGTTTTCCACCATATTTTGTTCTTATAATATAATTTTCTTTGTTGATCAACAGATCGTTCTCATAATGTATTCACAACATAAATCAGATGTCCAGGACTGCTTTGGAAAATTTTATCTCCAAACATTTACAACAAAATCATTGTAACTAAGATCCTTCGACAGAGGTTAAATCTCTTGGGACATATGATGTTTGATATCTTAAGTTTTCTTGGAAGGTTGATAAATGGGCAAGTAGTCTAGTGTACAGAATTACCAGGATGCACTAATGGATTTAACTCATGCAGACACTCAGACACTGTTTTAACACCTCCTGTAACACTCCCATGATGCACCAAGGCCCTTTCTTGCTCAGGCCCTGGATCCACCACCCTTTCATGAAATCTTCTACAGATGCTGGAAAGAATCAATAGAGAGCAAAAATCTTGAACACTTTCACCCAGATGTTATAAGTGAAGCTGCAATGCAATAATAAGTGATGTACAGATTCTTCCACCCTATTGCACAGGACACAATCTAGTGAATCAATCCCCATTCTTCTATTTAACAAGTTGTCCTTAGTGAAGATCTTATTTAAGTAGGCAGACCAAGCAAAGAGAACAAGCAAATGGCAAAACCCCTAATCCCAAGTTGTCCTTTGAAGGTAGCTTATAACACTACTCAGCAACAATATTAACCTCCTGTCTTCTTTCTGTCATCACTCCTTCCAAATCCCCTAATCCCAAGTAAATGGCAAAACACATAAATGAACAAGCTTAACAATACCTACCCCCTGTCCAAAGACCCTGGAAATTTCCACATAATATTGAAACTTAAGAACATGGCAACTAGCAAATGCCAATAAAAATATATCTTGCAATTTTTATCTAAGAGTTATTAATAACAAAAGCATTGATAAATCAAAATATCAACCTCCAATAGAGTGATATAAAAGTCCAAAAAATTCTTTAACTTATAAAATTCCTTCCTTTACAAAAAAAAAAAAAAAAAAAAAGAAAACTTATAAATATTCCTTTTTTCTGCACGTGAACACACACACACACAACTAAGGTTGTGAATGACTGAAGTTGTGCCAAATTTTATGTAGCACAGCTTGGGTTCACAAAATTGTAGAAACAATAACTTGGCTGACATTTGGTTCAGGCTCATGATGGTCCTAAGTCAGTGAGTTGAGATTTGGTTAACTAAAATACTATTAGCCTTGGGATGGGCTTAATCCCAGTTTCAACTTCGGTCCATTAAGAGACAAAACGTGCACACATATGGATTCCACATTAGAAGCCCCCTGGCTTAAAATCATTAAAAAAGACAATTGGCAACAAATTAAATCATTTAAAATTGCCATATAAATAAATTAATTGTATAAAAGGCCATTGTCAGTGCTGGTCTGGTTATCCAGGGTCTTGGAGGGGGAGTAGACCGCATATGGACCCTAACCTCTGGCATTTTTTACATTAAGTGTCCACTCTCAGATTCAAACCAGTAATCTCATGCTTCTCATCCCAAGATTAACCATCATGTCAAGCAACGGCCTCTTAATAAATTATATGTATATAACCTAACTAAGCCTTGTCCCAATCCCAACTTATTCATGTCCTTTCTGGCCTGCCCATGGTTCTTAAAGACCCTTCAACTCATAACAATTAACTTCTTTTCACAGGTGCAGTTGATGGTCTTTACACATGTCTTAATAATTTCATAAAAACAAAATGCATGAATTATGATGTTGCCTGTCTAGCAACTGAAGTAGGAATTACCCTTGTTTGTGGTTATTTGGGTCTCTATGCATGTATGAGCATATGATGGTAGAAGAAAATCTGATGCAAACTCAAGAAGGAAGAAAGAAAAGAAGAAAATGCATCCACACAATCACATTCATATGGTCCTAAAAAACCATCAGAATAAATGATCTTAATAAAACTGCATTTTTGCATTAATGATTCAGTGGATTTTCATATATCAATGCACAGTAACCAAGCTAACATGTATTTTCTTTTAACTATATCAGCTTTAAATTTCAAGAGAACTTCTCCTCATACAAGACAAAAAGAAGCTAAACTAACTTTAGCCCTAACTACATATAATATAAAGAGAAAAAGGTATGAAAATCACATAATAATGCAACAGCAGAACTCCAAGACCAGAAAGTAAGTAGCAGATGTCAAAGGTAAAGCATAGAATTCTTCATTCAGACCATAGAGAAAGTGGCAAAGATCAAAAGGAAATGAATAAATTCTTGCAACTATAGAAAAGAATGTGGTCCCCCCTTTATCCAGAAAGGTGGAACCGTGGGAGAAGCAGAAAATCAAGCAAACAGAGACTACCACAGAGAAGAAACCCATGTATACTACTACTTCCCTCCAACATGGTAAACTTTACCCCGAGGTTACCACAGAGACTACAATCTCCCCAGTTCTCCACCGAATTCCACATTTCATACAGAACCTCTTTTTCTCAAATCAATAAGAGCAGCCAGAAGAAACGAGAGAAGATTATTAACTGGAAGCAAGAAGACAATAAATTTTTGCATAGGATGAACTTTTACCTCCATAAAGGTAAGAGAAATGTACAAACCCTAACAGAAAACATATAACCCTTCCAGCAACTGAAACAATATAATCAACAAACAGAACAATAATAAAACCAGAAATTTTCAGAACATAAAATTTGAACACTATAATATAATTAATTTCTAAAAGAAATAAAATATACCGAACATCAGAAGTATCCTTCAATATGCCCTAGCTGGTAACTTACAACTACTTAGCCCAATTTCCACCAAAACAACAAACAAATTAAGCAATTCAACAAAACCAGAAATGATTTTACATAAGAGAAGAAAAAAAATTACAACAGAAACACAAAGTAATTGAACTAAAACTGAAGCCGAAGAATCTAATAATAGCAGGGAGAAAAGCACTAAACCTTTTTCTTCCAGCCAGTAGGTGCCGTGAGTTCGACGGATACTACTTCCTCCTTCCCTGGCGTTTGTGTTTCCTTCTCCACTACCGAGCTCGCCATTTCCAGCTAAGAACAAGAATTTAACCCGAGAACACAAAGAGTAAAGAGTAAGGGAGTGCAAGTCACAACAAAAGGAAAAGCTCCCTTGCTCCTCATAAACACATACAAACTCTGCACTTTCTCTGTAAAATCTAATCTCTAATCTCTCTTCCTTCTGTTCCTACTTCCGTAAGAGAAGATATGACAAGTACTTACTCAGAGCGTCAGAGAGACACGTCGTTGCGTCGAAAGCTAATTTGTTCTTCTTCGCTCTTTCCCTCCCGGATCTCTCTTTCTCTCTCTCTCTCTCTCTCGTTCCTATTTTCTGACCTCTTTGTTAGTTGAGAGTCGCAACTCGCAACGCAACGGTATTACCAAAGAGACACATGGCCCATTATGGGAACGGTTTAGATCACGTTCCTCAACCGACTCATTTAACTGGATTGGAATAACGGTTTCGTGTCCGGATTAGCTCCCCACCAACCACGAGTGACGTCATTCGGTAAAACTTGCCTCTAGGAGTTGGTTCTCTGTCTGAGTCAGAGACTCTGCCTCTGGCTGCCTTCCTCAATAAATAGCGGTCGTCGACTGTCATCTTTATTTATCTGTCCGTCCGTCTCGCTTTTGTCGGTGCTCCTCGTCCCGCTCCAAGTGGTCCATCTATCCATTTATCATCTGCTCGGCAAAATGACTAAATGAGAATCGGTCGCGTTTCCTCTCTAAGCTGGAACTGATGGTAAGTGGGTACTGTAGCAGTAGTTCATCATTATCTTCGATTTAAGGGGGTTGATGGGGTGTTCTGGAATCATCTGTTTTACCTTCACTTTAACTTTTGGAAGCAATTGATTGATTAAGCCAAGAAGTGTTTATATGGTCAGATTAAGGTATTTTCAGAAAGGAAAATAAAAATTGAATTCTACCACCGTAAAGCCAAATTCAACATAAGAGGAAAAGCAATTCTGATCTGAACCGATCGTTTCCATTTTTAGGGCTATGGATGATTCAGGGATTCAGGTGCTGACAGCAACCGGTTCCAGAAGGGCAGTGAGGGTAGGCAGCTTTTACTTGGTGGGTGCCACCGGATCGAGCGGTCATTGGGCCTCTTTGATGGGTTTCAGATTTCTTACCAGAAAAACTTGTCAGCGGCATTCCAAGAACGAATAGGCTTAAAAAGAGACAAACGATTTCATTGGACCTCATTTAGTTGGTCAATGGCCATAAACTAAGCTTTACAGTTACTATAGGAAGCGGAGAGAGCAGGGTAATTCCCTCATTTAGATTTTGAAATTTCAATTCCATGATCAGATTTACAGTGACCCCATTATTGGAGTTAAACCAAAAGTATTGTATTGTGTGGCCTTCTATCCAGTAGCTGGGCCAACTTTTGTGCATTCTAAATTGGGGAATTTGAGTTCCTTTCATCATCATCTCACAGAGAGGATAGTTGCAGGTTTTCTTCCTCCGTTGTAATATGAAGTTCTTTACTTTCTATTCTTGCTGTTTTGGTTAAAAGTTAAAATGATTCTTCTCATCTTCTGACTTCTGGACTGTAGTAAGTACATTGTTGTGTTGCATTGGAGACCAATTGCTAAGTTTTAATCCAGTGAATGGATAGTGTCAAAACTTTATGTATATATAAAGATTGAAAAATCCATCCTAATAGTTAGAGAACCGCAAAACAATCAGATGTACAATTAATCTATTGAAAAAATCCATCCTCTGCTTCATCCGAAGAGGAAGAAGAAGAAGAAGATGCAGAAGTAGTGGAGCTAAAGTGGAACTCAATCTGCAAACGTCGATAGAGGGATAAGCCTGAGACTGACCGGCCCTTCTTCTCTTCCACCTCCAATTCCTTCAATGGAATAGCAGCAAGAAATCTCTTTATGAACTCCCTACAACACTCCTTACCCCTGTAAACAAGCTCATGGGTATTCTCTCCATTGTTGCTGTCTCTGTCATTTCTGTCTTCCTTCGGCAACCCATAAATGGAGGATGCGTCATCAAATTTCAAGATGTAGGCCTGGCTGCACCCCTCGAACAGTCGTTCTCCCAAAGTATCAATTATATAACAGGCATTGGATTCAATCTTCAAAATGAAGAAATGATCATTCCAGCTGACCATATAAACCTGATGCTCACCATCGTTGATGCTACCGCTTATCATGTCCCATATACTATCGAAGGATATATGTCCCTTCAAGGACTCAAACTTCTCAGGACTGAAGAACCCTATGAAAGATCTGTCTGGCATGATTGAAAGAGGCCTAAGGTCTGCTTCTAGCACAGTCTCGAGATCGAAGTGCTTGTCAGGGAAGCGTTGCATGTAGTCCTCTTTTTCGCAGAGATTCCGCCACTCAGAGGAACCTTCTGTTATCAGAGTGTTGAATTCATCCTTTGTTGGAAGGGCACCTCTGTTTGACAGAAGCCAATCTGCAATGACTGCAACAAGGGCAGCGCAGGCACTCTCTCCGGAAGCCTTCTCACTTCGTTGGTCGATGGAAGCAAAGAAGACACTGGCTTTGAGCTTTGCCAGACCGTCTCGGCTGATCAGTTCCCTCTCTTCCCATCCATCAATAGATAAGCCATGGTTGTTACATTCGGACCTATGAGATGAACCTCTGCTTAATTTTTCACTGGTTTTCTGCAACAAGGGATACCACCAAGCAAGCTAGCTTAAGACAATTGAACCCAACTCCACCAAATGTACATGATTATTAGCGTGTGCCGTGTGGGTTTCATTCTTTCATCCAAAGGTGGATACGGTCCACTTTAAATATTTGAACATGTGATAAATAATGGCCCAAGCCCGCAAGTAGCTCCAGACACATGCACCCCACAAAAAATAATAAGTTGATCGTGACATGGGGGCCCAGTTTTGTCCCTTGCTCAAGTTAGCCCACCATGAACGCATGGGAGGATACTGGACCAATCATGGTAGACCATATCAGATTGACTTGTGGAGCCTTGTGTACGAATATGACGTGGTCTATCACGATTGACTCTAAAAATGAGTCTAGATCTTGCACAAGTAAAAACTCTCTCCATGTAGCATCCAGCCGTGCATTAAGAATATCTCCCATTGTGGGACAATGTTTCCAATGTGCTGATGTATTCCCATCATCCCATGTTTGTAGGGAATCCCCACCGGCCACCGCGTATAAAGGAGTCAACATTTAAATCAATTTGTGTGTGTGTGTGTTTTTTCCTGTTTTATGGGCCCCCTATCATAATTATCATCTACGAAGTTGTGAAGCGGTTTGGGGTATATTTTGGTAATATGAAATTGTAAATATAAAATTCTAAAAATATACATACCGCTAAATCAACGGTTTCGTCGCGTTTGGTCTTCCTAATCAGTGGCTCATCTTTTCTTCTCATTGACAGCTTCCTCTTCTTCCACGACAAGAACCCAAACTTCGGTACCGAGTCCAACTGAGTTTTTGAACTCAGAGACGGTCCCAACTGAACCTTCGTCATACTATTTTCACGATAGTAAGCTGATGGCTCGTCTCCAGTTGCTACCATCGCGCACTGTTTTGAGAGGTGATCCATCTGGCCTAACTCCTGCTCGATTGAACCTGAATCATTTCCCGGCGAGATGTTTGAGTCAAATGTGGATGAATCGTCCGTCGTCTCACCAGAGTATATTTTCGAGCCCTTTCGGCTCTTCTCCGCATACGTCTTTTTCTTTTTATTCTTAGAGACATAGCCTGTTAGATCCATCATTTTTCTTAAGAACCCATCATCCTTATCAACCATGCATTCGTCGTGGGTAATTTCCAAGGGTTCCTTGGAGTAGGAGGAGCTCTTGATCTCGACAAAGCTTATCAATACCTGTAGATTTCAATATTCGATCCGAAGAAAGACTGTTAATTTGCAGAAATGAATGATATTTTGTTATTAAATTAAATAAATAAATAACGTACCAAAAGCGAAGCTTCGCTGGCGACGCCGGCAACCTGTAAAGTGATCGGAAGCTTCGTTTCTACCTGAGTTTCCATGCGTGAAGCCAGTTCGGCAATGTTCAGCGTAGTCGTCCCTATCGTTGGGAGTTTGTTACCCTTTTGTCCCTGCATATCACTAAGGCCACGTCAACGAAACGTGGATGATAAGGTCTTTTGAAGCAGGAGTTTTGTCAAATAGAATCGGATTTTCTTTAATTCTTAAGTATAGGGAAAAAAAAAACTTACAAAGAGAAGATTGAATGAAACATTGCATGGGTTGAACGAGTTGTCCTTCTGCAACATCGACAAGCTAGGCACGCTTTCGAATTCATCGTCGTCCCATTCAAGCACACCACCTCTTGTTGGAATTATCTCGGCGGAAACATGTCGACGGCGGTGCTTGGACAACGACCGATGCAAGGGGACTAATCTCCCTTTGGATGCTTTCCATTTCATCTCAACAGCCACCACTTTCTCTGTGTCTTGCTCTTCATTTTCCTTGCCATAGCTGTCGAACTCAAAACCTTCCAGTCTCTTCAGCTTCATCCTCACCTGAAACTTCTTGGATGTCGGTGACATCCATGGTGACCATTTCACCATCTTCAGCCCATGAACTAACTCTGGGTTAGAAGGAAGGAAGCAAAGCGAATTGAATTTGACTCCCCTCCTTCCGTCTCAACAAAGATGTTCATATGGGTATTTATGTTTCTGACCTTTCTTTCCCATTTTCGCAGCGAAATTGTGTGCGTGTGTGTGAGAGACAGAGAGAGAGATGGAAGGACGGGGTGGATTGTTTTTTCTCAGAATATATTATCCTAGAAAGGAAATCTTAAACGGGATCAACGAACGACAACCCGAAAATTTCGAAATGACTTTAGTAGAATGAACAGGGGTTTTTCCTTCCGTGCTTCAAGAAAAGACGCAAGCGTCCTAATGTCCTTTAAAAATTCATTGGCCCATGTCATATCTTATGCCACGTCAGATTAAAATATGACATTTAGGACATTTTACAAACGGCGGTAAGTTTTTTAGGTTTTTGCTCAACCTATCCGTCTTAAGTCTAAACCATATTTATTTCTTTATTTTTGGAAAGACTATTCATTTCGTTCTCTGCCGTGGAAAACCTTTGAAATGTCATTGCTATTTATTAATCTGACGTGGCATAAGAGACAAGGTGGACCAATGAAATTTAAGATAAGGATGCTTGCGTCTTTTCGTCAACGAACCAAGGAAGACTCGACCTAAGAGCTTAACCCTCCTTCCTAGGCTCCTAGCTAGTAGAGTTGTAAATTACCAAATTTAGATACTCCTCATGTAGTTTATATCAATCTATTCCTGTTTTGTAGCCGCGTGTGCACTGATCTAGTATTCTACCCATCTGTTTGGGTTGTGCCATGTGAAAGTAGGGGTGATGTTAGAAGAAAGTCCAGATTTCCTCCTCACAAAATTATCCTCACACACATCTCACTGCAATCATCTCCCAAAAAAATAAAAACATACAATTATGGAGTATGAAGGCAATCCCAATTTGTGTGGCTGCAAGGGCTTGTTATGGAGACGTTCCCCATGTGGCTGGATAGGCTGTGGGTGGGTGTGAGGATCAATTCTCTGAGAAGGAAATCGGAATTAGACAAAAAAATAAACATCAAAAAGAAAAAGTGATTGAGAAGGGGAACAACAAGTAGTGTGTACGTGGTTTTGACTTTAAAATATGACCATGTTTCACATGGGATGGGAGTGTACATATTGTTTTATTAGGTTTCCTAGGGAAAATTTCCGATTAGTATATTGTACTTTAGGTGCCATTTTGCTCTCTCAACGTTAAAATGCGATATTTTAGTATTCAAAATTTTAAAATATGTCAATCCAATTCCTATTATTAATCAGCTGTTAATTAGCTATTAAGTGGTATTTGAAAAAAGCATAAATGCACTTGAGTATCAACTAATTTTCTTGATCAATCATTCAAATATTGACAAAAAATTAACAATTCCAAATCCTTACCTCTTCTATTCATCAAAGTCGGGGTCACCAAAATGGCCACTAAGACATGACCTCAACTTTCTTGAATAGAAAAGGCAAGGATTTGGGACTGCTAATTTTTTGTCAACGTTTGAATGGTTGATAAAGAAAATTATATGACACTTGAAGGGCATTTACGTCTTTTTCAAATGCCACTTAATGGATGATTACTAGTGATGAGGACAGATTTGGCCCTCCAATGACATTGTGACACATGGCATCTTGGAACAACTGGATGACACATAGGCGCCACCTAAGCAATAACTTGGAGTCCCAGATCGCGGTTCCTCTTCACCCTGACCTGGCGACCTACCTTCACCACCAACCTGGCGACCTCGACCACAACCCAGGTCGGCTAGAAGCACCTTGCTCGGGGCCGACCTGTAGCACCTCGTCACTGGCCGATGTGACCTCGACACAAGGAGCGACCTCCCTCGAGGGCATGCCGGCCTGACTGAGGTCCAGGTGGCGACCTGCGAGACGTGCTCACCGACAAATTCGGCATGCATATCCCGACACTCCCACGTTTCTTGGAAGTTGGCCCACGTACTAAACGTTCCGGATGTTGGTCAATGTGCATGGTGGTTACCTCTGAGGATTTCAAACCAGTTAGGCACGACCTCCCGGAAATCTCGGATGCGGTGCGTAAAGCCCATGCCAAATAAAGCTTATATAAAGGCACCAACCCCAATGGCGTAGGGGGCAGAAGGTACGCATGATTATTTGTTCACTAGCATTCTAGCACTCAAGTATTCAGCTCACAACCAGAGTACAATACTAACTTAAGCATCAGAGTGACTTTGCCGGGTTAGCCACCCCGGGTCCTCTGACGTTGATTCCTTACAGGTCTCTCTGAAAAGGAAACGCAGCTTGGCAATCAACCTAGCTCCGCCAAGTCAGATCTTTATCAGAGCCTTCATCTAGTAGAAATCATATAACTCAGCTCTAGAGTCATTAGCCATCAAGAAGTAGCCAAATGACCAGAGAGCAATTAGATTGCGCACCACTAATCAGCAGTGAGCGGGGGAGCTGCCAAAATCTACATCATCAATTGGTGTCGTCTGTGGGAAACGTTACAAGATGCTAAGTTCTCACTTTCTAAAAGGCTAAGTCCTCTTCTCCTAGAAAGATAAAATCTCACCTTTTAAAAATTTAAGTTCTCACTCTCTATTTTCCATTTTTTATTAACTCAATGGCATTTTTAAGCAGCACCAACATCGAGAACAAAGAATCAATTACTAGGGGGCAAGAACATGAGAACCCTCCTCCAAGACAATCAAGAAGCTTAGTGCATTCGAGCAATCAACAAGAGAACGACCTTAACAACTAGTAGTCCGACGATAGGAACCTCGGAGTAGAGCCGCCCCCACAGGTCGAGCCCCTTGTGGTTCCTGCGGAAGTTGATGGCCAACCAACTAAGCTGCTCTGTCGACCCCATTTCAGCCCGGATGAGCCTCATTAGACTTTTTCGTGAGGTCTCCCCTACAGGTTGAACCCTTTGCGGCTCCCACGGGAGTTAGCAGCCTACAGACTGTGCGGACGCCCTTGCTGGTCGAGCTTTTCAGGGCTCCCGTGTGAGTTGGCAACCTACAGCTAGTCGAGCTGCTCCCGTAGGTCAAGCTCCCTATGGCTTCTCGTAGGAGTTGATGACCAGCGCCTCCGAGGGTTGATGCAGTGCAACCGTGACATCAACTTGTCATCTGACGTCAAAAGTAATGACAAAACCTGCAAACAGAACAGAAGTGAATAACCAATTCAGGTGAGCCTCAGCGATCTGACCTAGACTATATCCAGCCCGAACTGCGAAGCCTCACTACAGGTCGAGCTTTTATGGGCCCCGTGAGAGTTGGAAGTGAGCTGAAAGTGGAACCACCCTCATAGGTCGAGCCCCTTATGGTTCCCATGAGAGTAGACGACCCATAGACAACAGAGCTGCCCCCTCAGGGTGAGCCTCCCATGACTCCAATAGAAGCAGACAGTTAGTGGTTCTAGGAGCAGTACGCCATGATCTTACAAGCACCTTGCCGGGGAAGCCAATCTCAAGTGACGATGTAGAAGTAGCCATATGAGAAATTACTACAAAATGACCACCCGCTTAGGCAGAAAGGTCAGGCCGCACATCGGCTAAATAAGGATAAAGATAATGGACCACGAGTCGCTCCCAGAGCCTAAGGGCTAAGGTGTCGAGCTGGTAAAAGACCTCGGCACCACATGAGACCCAGTCGCCTCTTTGGCATGGGCAAATAAAAAAGTAGCTTGTACGTAAGCAAGACGGGCATATACCCTACAATGTCTGTTCACTTTGGCGTACATTGAGAATCAGGTTATTCCTATTAGAGCCTAGCTCATCAGCTTGACACTTCGTTAGTAATCCACACTTAGAAAAATCCACGTCAGCTCGAAAATATACCCAGTCGCCTCTTCGGCATGGGCGAAATAAAAAAAGCACTTCGCATTTAGCCTCATCGGTGTACATACAGTTTGGCACCTTGGGGCAAATCCACACTTAGAAAACTTTTACGCAATGGAGTGGAGGACAAAATACAACACCCTTTCAACATACCAATTCGACATCATGACAAACGCAAACTTGGCCGATCTCTTCACAATCGACCTCCAACTCGGTTTTAGGCTCCGAGTCGAATTCTTTGGCTACTCTTTTGAGAACCAGTTCAAGTAACACTACGTCAAAGTCTACTTAGGTGGAGCGACCTAATAAAGCAATCACGCAGTTAGAACCCCTCTTGAGGATGGCATGATGAGCTTCGCTCTCAAGGTAATGGTCGGATTGTAGAACCCCTTGATGGTTGCATCCCTAATAAGGTAGATGTCCTTGGGGTACCTACTTCACCTCTCCTCGAGCAGATGAGTTCACTCTCATGTCCTGAGAATCAAGATGGCGAGGTCCTACATAAGGCTACAAACACTCGAACTCTTCCGATCTGAGAAGAAAATTTGACCGATGTTATGACTACGAGCTCATCAAACAGTCATTCCTGGCCAAAGGAACAATCTACTCCCTTCGCCAAGCTACTCTCAACTCAGGAGTGGGGGGCAATTGATGAAGGCAGATTTGGCCCTCCAATGACATCGTGACACATGACATCTTAGAATAGCTGGATGACACATAGGCACCACCTAAGCAATGACTTGGAGTCATAGATCGTGGTTTCTCTTTGTCCCGACCTGGCGACCTGCCTTCACCGCCAACCTGGCGACCTCGACCACAACCCAGGTCGGCTAGAAGCACCTCACCCAGGGCTGACCTGTAGCACCTCATCACTGGTCGATGTGACCTCGACGCGAGGAACGACCTCCCTCGAGGGCGTGCTGGCCTGATTGAGGTCCAGGTGGCGACCTGCGAGACGTGCTCTCCAACAAATTCGGCATGCATATCCTGACACTACTACGTTTCTTGGAAGTTGGCTCATGTACAGAACGTTTCGGAGGGTGGCGAACGTGCATGGTGGTTACCTCTGAGGATTTTGGACCGGTTAGGCATGATCTCCTAGAAATCTCGGATGCGGTGCGTGAAGCCCATGCCAAACAAAGCCTATATAAAGGCACTAACCCCAATGGTGCAGGGGGCAGAAGGTACGCATGATTATTTACTCACTAGCATTCTAGCACTCAAGTATTCAGCTCGCAACCAGAATACAATACTAACTTAAGAATCAGAGTGACCTCACCGGGTTAGCCACCCTGGGTCCTCTGACGTTGATTCCTTGCAGGTCTCTCTTAAAAGGAAATGTAGCTTGGCAATCAACCTAGCTCCACCAAGTCAGCTCGGCATCAGAGTCTTCATCTAATAGAAATCATATAACTCTGCTCCAAAGTCATCAACCATCAGGAAGTAGCCAAATGACTAGAGAGCAGTCGGATTGCACACCACTAATCAGCATCTGAGTCACTAGTCCGAACAACAGGGTGCTGCCAAAATCAACATCATCAACTGGATTGACAAGTTTTGAAAGTTCGGGTACTAAATTATCTGATTTTAAAGTTTGAGGACCAAAATGGCTCTATATTTAATTTTATATTTCAAAATTCAAAAAGTCACAAAATTATAGAAGGGTTATGAAGTAATATGAGGAATCTGAGGTGGAGAATTACATTTTTGAATACAATATAAAATAGTCATACAAATAATCAAATATTTTGTTTAAGAATCCATAAGTTATGTTAATGATTAATTTAACAAGGGATAGATAGATAGATAGATAGATAGATAGATAGATAGATAGATAGATAGATAGATAGATAGATAGATAGATAGATAAGACATACCTTGTTACATTTAAAAATCCTATTTTGCCATTCTAATAATCATTTCATTTCGATGGTTATCTCCAGTTTTAACTAGCTCGGTAGGTGTTTGGCATTGGTGTTGGGAACACAAAAGGGCAATTCTTGTTTGGAAAATGGTGTTGCCACATAGGCTGTTTTCTGGGAAAACAACACTGGTTTTGAGAATCCAAGATGATGCCACATCATTGTATCATTGGTAGCAACGAGCGGTTTTTGAGAAAACATTGAATTTGGCTTCTGGTTTTGAGAATCCAAGATGATGCCACATCATTGTATCGTTGGTAGCAACGAGCAGTTTTTGAGAAAACATTGAATTTGGCTTTTCTTCAGACCATACTTTCCCGATTTCCAAGGTGTGGTCTGGAGCAATGTTTTTTTTTTTCTAGAAAAGAACTCCTTTGCTGCCTTTTTCATCTAAAATTAATTTCCCTCTCCTCTTGCTCCTCATCCAATATCTTTTGCGCCCTTCTTCAGTATGCAAATACATAAGGCTGCATTTGGAATCGGTGTAAATCAAGAACGGTGTAAAAGTTTACACTGGTTCGACTTTGTCCGCATTTGGAAGGAGAGTGTAATCATGATCGACGTAAAACTCCACTCGGTTCAGTTTTTGCATATGTTTGGATGGAGTAGATACGTAAAGTTTTACATCGATTATCGATGTAAATACTACATCAATTTTATCAATGTAAAACTTTACACTCTTCATCCATCGTGTTTTTCAAAAAGCAATGGTCACTTTCTCGGTTCAGTGTAAAACTTCATCGGTGTACTTTTACACCGATGATGTTTTACACTGATTCTAAATGCAACCTAAATTACCCATTATAGAAGTGCTTTGCGCCCTTCTTCATCCAATATCTTTTGCACCCTTCTTCAGTACTTCCATAAAATTATTTTTTATAAAAGTACTTTTGTAGAAGTACTTCCTTAAAAGTGCTTTTATAGTGTTTTCGAAAAAGTGTTTTTATAAAAGTACTTTTGTAAAAATACTTTTATAAAAATGCTTTTGTAAAAGTGTTTTTATAAAAATATTTTTGTAAAAGTGCATTTATAAAAGTACTTTTGTAAAATTGCTTTCGTAAAGTGCTTTTGTAAAAGTATGTTTACAAAAGTGCTTTTATAAGAGTGCTATTATAAAAAGTACTTTCATAAAAGTGCTCTTGTAAAGTACTTTCGTAAGAATGCTTTCATAAAAGTACTTTCCTAAAAGTGCTTTCATAAAAGTATTTTCCTAAAAGTGCTTTGTAAAATACCTTTTTTAAAGGAGATAATTGGTATTCTAAAAATTTACCATGGATAATTTTGGGAGTAAAAATTTGAATGAGTGCTTATTGTATGAGCACTTAAAAAAAGCTGAAAATTTGGGCTTAAAAAATAATTCCTTATTTTTAAAATAAGCACCTATTTTGGGCTTATTTCCCAAACACCAATAAGTGCTTAATGGTGTGGTCCCCGCCCAAATAAGTACTTATTTTTAAGCACTCCCAAACATGGCCTATAGATAATAAGGAATTAGAAAGTTGGGTGCTACAAACCATGTAAGCTACATTAGATTCTAGCAAGCCAGTGTAAGTAAGAACTCTCTTGCAATCCATTATAAGTAGACCTATTCATGGGCTGGGTAGCCCGATGGCCTGGCCCGCACCCCGGTCGGGCTTGGTCATGTAATTAGGCCCGCGGGCCTGACCTCGGACCTAACACAGTAAGCCTGATTGTGTTTCAGGCTGGGCTCGAGATTTGTCAAAAAAGCCCGGCCCGACTCAACATTATATATTTTATAAAATACATAATATGTATTTTATATATTATATAAAATATATAAATAATATAATATTTATTGAAATATATATTTATAATTTAATATATACATTTTTTATTTTTTTTCTTTATAAATTTTCTCTCTCTCTTTCTCTCTCTATCTCTATACAGCCACTTCAGCAGTAGTAACAGCATGGGTTAAATTTCGGGCTCGGGCCCAGGCCTGGGCTTCGAACTTTTTATGAGGGCCAGGCTCGGGCCCAAGTTATAAGCCCGATGGTCGGACCGGGCTCGGGCTCGGGCTCGGGCCTTAGAAAAATCTATTAATACAGAGTGAAAGTCCGGCCCGAGCCCGGCCCGACCCGACCCATGAACAGGTCTAATTATAAGTGTGTAAACACTCCAAGGAGGTGAAGGGTTATCATTCAACAAGAGATGGATCAAAGTTTGAGCATCACCTTTAATAATAGAAGTAATTACTCGAAGAGTGGAGGCAAAAAGTAAGGTTTTCAGAAGAGCCGAAGCCTTAGTATAGAAAGCAAAATGGGGAGCTAACGGAACAACATTGGAAAAACAAATAAATCTTGGTCATCACCTGTCTTCCCCATTTAAATGCTCTTAACTAGGTAGGCTTTATTCCAAGGTTTTTAAAACTGAACCAGATAACGAATCGTTCAGGGCTCCAGTTCCCAAGTCAAATGGCCTAATCGTTTTAACCGATGGATAGCCCGTTCTGACAAAAAAAAAATAAAAAAAAATAACGGCCAAAACCGTAGGACGATTCGAACGGCTCGACCACTGGGGTCAGTGGTTTTCTTACCAAATCAACAGTTTTTGCCCAAAAGGGAGTAGTTCTAGGGTCAAACAGAACCAGTCAGGTAACCAGTCCTGGTTTTTCTAGCCCGGTCCGGTTTTTGAAAATATTGCTTTATTCAAGGAAGACAAATCTTCAATAAATATCATTTTAGCAAGAGAAATACTACACACAAGGTTTTGGGTAGCAATTAATGGGCTTTCCCCTCTCAATGGATTGAAATGATTAACTAATGTATCTCAATTCAGACCTTTTTAATCCTCTTAAATGGCTCTCCATCAAAACCTATTTGCACCTCAAGAGGACTAAGACAAGGGATCTTCTCATACTTTTGTTATCGGGATGCAAGTGTGATCTTTAGGGGGCGTTCTTTCTTTGGATTTTGAGAGGGGGGAAAGCTGGTCAATGGGATTTTGGTTCCCATTGACCAAGATCTTATGTTCTTTTTTCATATTTATGTGGGGACCGGGAAAAGTTTATTTTCCTGGCTATCACTTACCCAGGTAAGTGATACCCATCTCCTAGGTGGGTAAATAATTTTCCCACCTAGGGGGAAAGTTGCCAATACTTGAATGGGACAAAAATACCCATAATAATAAAATTTTATGGACAAAATGGTCATTTCCATATTTACATAAGAAATAAAGCAACATAGGTAAATGAACTTACCAAGATAAGTGTTTCCCAGGAAAAACTTACCTAGGTAAGTAATTTACTGAAAAGTGAACAAGGCCTTAATGTTGTAGGAGGCAGAAACTCACAATGAGATCCATGGGATTGGTATAGCTCGTGGAAATCTTCCTATTACACATCTACTCTTTGCATATGATTGCTTCATCTTTTGTAATGGTGGCCCTCCACAAATAACAAAATTAACAGAAATTTAGGATGAATTTAAGTGGTTAGTTGGGCCGAAAATCAATTATAACTGGTGGGCCATTGTTTTTAGTAAGAATGCATGTGACCAATGTTATAGCAGAGAAGCGTAGGCTCTTGGTCCTTAAAAAAATGAAAGTAAGTATGAAATACTTTATATCTAAGCAGCTTAGAGTGTGAAGAAATAAGTGAAAGGAATACAAAGAAATAGTTGACAAGGTAAACTATCAATTGGCTTCTTGGTAGGCTTGCACCCTCTTGCAATTAAGTCGGAACCATTGCCAAAGCTAAGAGTGATGGAGGACTTGGCATTCGTAGAGATGAAGCTATGAATAAATTAAATTCTCTATGTTAAGCCATTATGGCACTATATTTCAAGATGGTTATTGTATTTTTTGAGCTCTCGATGATATTGTCTTTTTAACAAAAAAGAAACAAGGAATTACTTAATTAGTTTCCAAATTGTACTATATCCTTTTTGGCCATGCATGTGGATGACCCACAAATATACATCAATTAGCTCATGAAGCAAATTAATTTGCCTCACCCGATACTTGCATAGCATAGGCACTTAAAAATACACAAATGACTATAGGAAGGTAATTTGCTAAATAACATCTCATATGGGATTTTCCCTAATAGATTAGGAGTGGAAAGATAGTAAATGAGGTAGACCGTTGTTAGAACACTCTCACCTAGAAAAAATGATTATTGGGAGTCCAACTTGGAAGCGCAAAGCACGAGCTATTTTAAGAAAATGCCAATGCTAGCGTTCAACCACTCCATTTTGCTAAGGAATATCAATGTAAGATATTTGATGCATAATGCTATTTTCAATTAGATAGAGTTGCATTGGGCTTGATAAAAATTTGGACCCATTGTTAGAGTGCACATATTTCTCATTAGTTCGAGATTGAGTTCTAACCATTGTACAAAATTGCTCAAAATACATGAAAGTTTTTTATTTGGACTTTAGTAAGTAAGGTGGCGTTTGGTAACACTTTTTAGACATCTGAAGTCTGAAAATGTTGCTTTTCAGACACCAGAGGTGTTTGGAAGCGTATCTGAATTTGTGTCTAAAAATTATTTTCAAATCTAAAATAATAAGACCTAAGCCAGGCATTAAACGTGTTCAGATATGTTTCAAACCTGGACGAAAGTCCAAAATACCTTTTAATTAAAGGCATGCTTGCATTTCTCCTTCCTACCGTTCATCTTCTCCACTTGATGCAGCAATGAACCAGCGGTGGCAAGTGACTCCTCCAACAAACCAATGCCAACGAGTGATTCCTTCGGCCTTCTCTCTCTATCTCTCTTCTTTCTTTTTCCTCCTCCTCCTCCTCCTCTTCTTCTTCTTCTTCTTCTTCTTCTTCCTTTGTGGTCCTATGGCTTCCATTCTTTGTTCTTCATTTTCGACTGCCGTTGCAACTCTCAATAGTGGCAATATCTCGCTGCTGCAACTCTCAACAACGAAGGCGGCATGGGATCGTGGGCAGGCAAAACCGGAATCATTGCATTCAACTCTAATAGTAGTAGTTTGAGGGAGTACTAACGACTACTAAGAATCCCTCTTCATTATTGTTGCAGTTACGTTGTTCACCATATTCATCTTTCTTCTTCGTTGAACATATTTTATTTGTATTAATTATTTTAATTTTTATTAATTATTAAGTATTTTAATATTTTTAAAATAATAATTTTCTAATTATTAAATATTTTTCATTGCTTCATAAATTTTGTTACTATTTTCATTATTATTTTAACTTTTAATAATTTATTTTTAATTTATAAATTTATATGTATTTTTTATTTTTTCTTATTTTAATAAATTATTTTTTATTTTTATAATTTATTCATATGCTTCAATATTATTTTGAATTTAATAAATTATTTTTATGAAATAGTACAAAGTGAACTAAAAATTACCAAATAGTCTAAATTAGGGGCAAAATAGTAAAATCAGTGAATTTCAAATGTTGAAGGTGATCCAATACAAACAACCATCTTTGTTCAGAGCCTCTAAAAAATCGAAAAACAACTGTCTCTTTTCAGATTTCAAACACTTAATATCTTTTCAACTTTTCAGATTTCAGATTTTAGATTTATCAAATGCCACGTAAATCCGCGTTTCTTTTGAGTAATCATCAACCAATGTAAGAAATTACTTGGCACTAGAATAATGTAAGGGGTGTGGCATCTACCCTAAGGCTGTGTTTGGAATCAGTGTAACATGTCATCGATGTAAAAACACACTAATAACGTTTTACACTGAACTGCGAAAGTGACCATTATTTTTTGAAAAACGCGATGGGAGGAAGAGTGTAAAGTTTAACATCAATAAAATCGATATAGTTTTCACATCGATTATTGATGTAAAACCATTCAAATGCATGCAAAATTGAACCAAAGTAAAATTTTACGTCAATCATAATTACACGCTCCTTCCAAACGGCTACAAAACTGAACCAATGTAAATTTTACACCGAGTCTTAATTTACATTGCTTCCAAATGCAGCCTAAATGTCACAATGGACAATCTCAAACAAAACAATGGAACGGAAAAGGTGAACATGTGTGCTTTGCATGCATGCAAGCATCACAACAAAAACTAGAATTAGATACAATCTATCAGAAGATGCATGCTAGATGGTTAAAGATGTGGTCAAAGGCCCCACTATCTAAGAGTTAGATCTCAGAGCTGATAGGCCACAGAAGTCTACTAAGGAGAGAAGCTGTTGATACTGCTGGGCTGTCAATCATTGAATTACATTTTCTCCATGCCAGTAGCTTCAATTAATGCTTTGGATGAATAGGTCTTCTCTGTCGTTCCATCCACAAATTCGATTTTCTTCTTTTCACAGAGGGCATTTCTTCATTGCATGCCTCGAAGTTGAATAATTCTTATTGTTTAACATATGCAAGAAACCAAGATAGTGCTAGCTAGGGCTATCCAATGGATGGGGACAGTAAGGAAAAGAGGGGTCTATATGAACGTATCACCGCTAGCTTCTATCATATCTGCCATGGAAACTTTGACAACTGCCGACTGTTGTTCTTAGATTGATTGATTTGCCTCAGCAATTGATCCACCTTCAGAGGATGGGAATTCAAGTGCCGCACTTAACTAAAACTCAAGAAAATAGATGGTACCAAACTAGAGAACTTGGAGCTCTGTTGCCATCCAAACTAACAAATGATGAATAAAATACAAGAACAACTTCTATTCCAAGGTATTTATAGATACAGAGATGTAAGTGACTCGAGACAACTTGACATGTTGCATAGATACAACTAGACTCTGTAACAACTTAAACCAACTTAAATCGACTGATTAATCAATCACCCACGAGTAACTAGTTGAAGGTGGGAAGGGACCTTAATTTTGTGTTCGTGAGCTTGTTTTAGCTTTCATTTATCTTTCCCCCTTTTTTTTTCTTTTTCATTTTCATGCTTGTTTTCCTTCTAGATGTTGGTGTTTTGGCTGTTATGTGTACAGAATATTTTGTAGTTTAGGCTGTGCTTAGTTGCAGTATAAATTTATTTGCATTAATTATTTCAAATGCATGGAGTGCAAAGGAAAAAAAATGCAAATTCCCATTTAATTTTGTTTTGGGTTTTACTTTGTTCTGCTTTATGTCTTAATTTACTTCATTTGCACTGAAGTCAAACAAAATAAACTAAAATTTGAAATAAAAATAGGTTAGAATTTACACTCAAATCATTTGCATTGCCATAGTTTTGCAGCAATGCAAATTTATTTGCAGTGCAACCAAACACAGCCTTAGGCTCAGTTTGGAAAGAGTGCAAATGAAAATATGTATAGTACAAAGTCCATGTTTTGTATTTTTAAACTTGTATTTGCATTGTACCCATTTGTATTTGTACTCCTTGGAAACTGAGCCTTAGTTTGGAAGGAGTTGAAATACAAATATGTAGGGTGCAAAGCCTTGTATTTTGTATTATTTTATATGTATTTGTACTGTACATATTTGTATCTGTACTCTTTGTTTTGGAAAGAGTACAAATACAAATATATAGAATGCAAAACCTTACAATTTGTATTATTTTGTATATATTTGTATTGTACATATTTGCATTTGCACTCCTTCCAACTGAGCCTTTACAAATACAGATATGTAGAATGCAAAACCTTGTATTTTATATTATTTTGCATATTTGTATTATACATATTTATATTTATACTCTTTCTAAACTGAAGTTTAGGCTCAATTTGGAAAGAGTACAAATGCAAATACATATAAAATACAAGTTTTTGCACTCTACGTCTTTGTATTTGTACTCCTTCCAAACTGATAACTTCTATCTGATGCTGTTCATTGAGAGATCTAATCTCGAGATACAATGTGTCTCTAATTATTGTTTTTTTTTTTCTTAAAAAAATGGTAGACATTAAAAGCTTTATTTAATTTATTTATTTTTCTTCCACACCCCTCTCTCCCCTCAGCTTCAATTGCAGTGGATGGAGTGGAAACCTCAGGGTATGTTTAAGTATTTATAATTTATCCCATTTATTAATCAGTTATTTGACCCAAAAAAAAAAAGAAAGTCTAAAGCTGACAAAATGGGCTCCATTAAAATATGGGCCTTGTATTGGGGCCGTGCACAATGCTGATTTGGGCTTTTTGTTTCCAATTCTAGGCATCCAGCCCATACGATTTCGAATACGTTCGTTGATTCGGACATTGGGTCGTCATAAACAGGGAAACTCAACACCTACCAACGCTAATTAATTAAACCCAGTAATCAAGTTGAAGTTGAAAGAGAGAGAGGTTTTGTAATACAATTATGATAAGGAAATTCGAGAGCAGTTCAAATTTGGAATTGCGCCAGTAACTGAGACGGATGGATACCATTTCAGATGATGGGCCTGGGCTATATAATTATTTTCGCGAAACTCTACCTCAACCCTCAGCTTATAAAGCACGGCAGCAAGGCAAAACAATGAAGCTTTCTCGCCTTGGATGGGTTTCATTGTAATTACCTTTATAAAAAGAGCAAATTACAACAGTGATAATCTACAAAGATAATAATTATCCGGCTCGAGAATAAGAATAGGCTCTAGATTTTAGTAGAGGTGTAATAGACCAGTTTTGGGTTGGACCCCATTCAAATCAAAATCAATTTGGACGAATTGGATGGAACAATAAGACATATTGAATTGGACCAATCTATACTTAATGGTCCAAAGTATTTATTGGATGGTCCAGACATTAAATTGGGCTGGTCTAAAATGATCCAAAGTATTTATTGGATTGGATTGGACCTGGTCCATCTGTAGTGGATTCATATTGGACCGGATCAGGTTGGACAAATAAAACAGGGCCCTTGGAAGGGTTGGGTTGGGCTTGGGCATAAGAATTAGGACCAACTTATTTTGGGCTTGGATTGATCTTCAAGGTTGGCACCAAGAATAAGAATATAATGACGGTTGGTTTGAATCACTAAGGCCCCGTTTGGTTCGCGGGAATAGGGGTCTGGAATTGGAATTGGATGGGTTATTCTGATTCCAATTGTTTGGTTGGATGGAATCGGAATCCATTATCATTCCTGTCAGAATGGCATTCCCTTATTTGAGGGAATGGCCATTCCCTGCCCCTCCCTTGGGAATGAAATCACATTCCTGTTAATTCCAATTCCCATTATTATTCTTATCCGAACTAAACAAACTATAGGAATAGGCCATTCCGATTCCCGATTCCGAAAAATTTCAATTCCGATTCCAATTACAAACCAAACAAACCCTAAGAAAATTAACCCTTAAACATTGAATTGTTTGTTGAGTTGTTGAACCATGGAAATCAATTAACAAGAAACAACCCTCTTTCTAGTTTGTAACTATCATCAGAAGGGCAAGGGAGAAGAACATGGTAAGCCAGAAACTGAGAAAGTGATGTATCCAGGCTTCTTAATGTGAACATATGCATCTGGACATTTCTAAAAGGAACAGCACTTGGCATTAGTTGTCACGTACTCTCGTTACAAAGACGTAAAATCATCTTCTGGAGTTGGAAAGTGACTTACATCTACCATCACCTTAAGCTTTCACAATGTGAAGAAATGTCCTTACTGAGCTTTTTCTCTTTTCTGTTGTTTTCTTTTTGGAATGAAAATGAAGGAATGTTACAGGAAATATCTCAATGTGTAAATTACTTATACGTCCCTTGCAGTTTTAGTCAAATACTAAGATCTCTCTTCAAAGTGTTGATTACTGTAATTTAGAAATGGAGTTTTATTATTATTCTTTCATTAACAATCCCTCTTAGTAATTTTATGGTCAAATAGGGTGCAAATCACGGGTCCAGGCTTAACACCTATGATAAGGAGTTTAGCCCAGACCGGGCCTGAGTGAGGTTTTGGATCTACTAAGCAATTAAATACATTAGATTTAATATATAATATGTTATATGTATGCATTTATGTATATATAAATAAATTGTGGGCTAAGAATTTCTGACCCAAGCCTGGAATTTCTGACCCATGAAGCCAGAAAATAATTAATCACCCTTACATCCAAACATAAAATTTCTTAACCCTGTGTTGTTAACCAAGCACATGGATACTTGCTCCTCTGGACTGGGGCTCATTCAACAGATATGAAGGTAAAATTTATATTCTGCTATAACATATATTTTTTTATTATTGTGAAAAATTATGTAAAATAAAGAAAATCGACCCAATTAAGCAACTGAATACAAAGTTATAGCCTTTGGATTTGGAAGCTTGCATATAAGATAAAATAAAAAATAATAAAAAATTTTGTTGATTTTATAAAACCAGGACTGGTTCACCCGGTTCTCCTATTGGATCAGCTGGCCTGCCAGTTTTGGCCAATTTTTTATCACCTCTTGTTTTTGTTTTTGAGGTATTATTAAACTGGCCAGTGGACTGGTTCATGGTTTTTCCAGTCTATTCGACCAATCCAGTCCGATTCTCTTAACATTGACTATTAGTTATTGAACCATTAATTTGCTTTTTTTTTTCCTTATCGAGAATGTTCCAAGTTGAGACATGAGTAGTACATGACTAGTATGTAAATGATCAAGAAAAAAAGTTTAATGGGTCTCACTAAAATAAATCATGATGATATTATAATGGACTGAATCATGATATTCCATTAAAGATACAAAATTCAAATAAATCTATACTCTATTCTAAATGCAGTTGTGTGTCAGACTCCTCATATTGTTTTTCAATTCCTATAGAATTTTATGTTTTTTTTTTATTTTTAAAATAAAAAATTAATTATATATAGGATTATTAAAACTCACCCACAATGGGTGCATTGCAAAGCAAGATATCGTGCCAATAAAACACGTTTCAACATCCTACCAATATGATTTGACACCGCATATTTCACGCATAATGGGTCCCAATCTCATGGTGAGATGTGTGGTGTCAGATCATATTAGTTGTGTGTTGGAACATATTTTGTTGGCAGGAGATCAATCCAGACGTGTGCATTGTGCGCGGTTAGATCTCCTAGCAAAATCTATAAATAAGGCAACTAAAATCATCTCAAACTGACTTTAGTGGTGAGTTTCTAGAGCCCACCCTAGCGCATCACTGAACTTCTCAAATTAGCAGATCAGTTCATCGGTATCGAGGAGTAGATCAACCAAAAGATCGACAATCCACCGCTAAAAAAGAGGAAGAGAGAGAATGAAGGAACAAGCAATGGTGGGCAGAAAAGGAAGAAAAGCAAGTCCCCGACTAGGGGAAGAAGCAAGTCAAGAAGTCGGTCCCCCTCGCGCACCCGCAAGTCAGGTCAACGCTCTAGGACCCCACCTGTGGAGAGAACGAGCTACACGCCTTTGAACGCCAAGCGATGAGAGATCTTAATGGCTATAAAGGACTCCCACTTCGTCAAATGGCCTCCCAGGCTAAGGGGAGACCCGACAACAAGAAACCCAAATGTTTACTGCCATTTCCACCGAGATCATGGACACAACATAGAGAATTGCAGGAATCTCCGTGACAAGATCGAGGAACTTATCTATCGCGGATACCTGAAGAACTTTATATTGCGAGAAGAGAAGGGACAAGTAGACCGGCAAGCAGATCGACAGGGGGACCAGAGGAAGAGTGGCCCCGAGGTTAGTAGGCAAAATGAACAACCACTGCGATAGTTGCTTGAGGAAAGACCAGTTCGCGGGGTAATTAGCATGATCACCGACGGATCCATCATCGCCGGATGCACATCAGCAGCTGGGATGACCTCGGTCCATGAACTGGAGAACGAAAAGGAAAACCCGCCAAAGCGACCTCAGCTCGAAGAACCGATATACTTCACTGAGGATGATGCGCGTGAGATCCAGTACCCTCACGATGATGCCCTAGTGGTGAAGCTAAGAATTAATGACTTCGAGGTAAAGCACATCTTGGTGGACTCAGGTAGCTCAACAGATATACTCTTCAAGGAGACCTTTGACAAACTACAGTTACAGCAGAACGACTTGAAACTGGCAGATACGCCTTTGATAGGGTTCAGCGGCGAGGAGGTCAGACCTCTTGGTCGTATTACAGTACCTGTGGAAGCCGGCATGTGGCCAAACATCGTGCGATTCGAGCACACGTTCCTGGTAGTCGCTACTCCCTTCCCCTACAACGCCATAGTAGGTCGACCTATCACGCATGTTTTGCGTGCGATAGTATCCACTTACTATTTAGCGATGAAATTTCCAATTGATTACGAAGTGGAAGTAGTCGGAGGTGATTAGATCGAATCTCACAAGTGATATGTGGCTGCCTTGAAAGGGAAAGCAAAGCTAGCAGAGGATGTCGAGCTCGAGTGACCAATAAAGTATCTCGACGAACAAGCTGCCTCGAAAGAGGAGACGATCCACATACCAGTCTTTGCCGCCGAACCAACCAAGACTCTCCAGATCGGCGCCTCGATCAGCAAACCACTCCGAACTCAGCTAGTAAGTTTCTTACTTGAAAATTTAGATATTTTTGCTTGGTTTGCGGCAGAAATGCCCGAAATTGATCATAAAATTATAACTCACAAACTTAATACCAACCCTTTAGTCAGGCCAGTAAGGCAGAAGAAACACAACCTCGCCCCGAAACATTGGAGGGTAGTCGATGAAGAGGTTGAGAAGCTCATCGCGTAGACTTCATCAAGGAAGTCCATTACCCGAGCTGGGTGACTAACCCAGTTATGGTGAAAAAAGCCAAAGCAAAGTGGTGCATGTGCGTCGACTACACCAACCTGAACAGAGCCTACCTGAAAGATTGCTTCCCGCCACCCAAGATCGACCGCCTAGTGGACGCGACCTCCGGGCATGAGTTCCTGAGCTTCCTGGATGCCTATTCCGGTTACAACCAAATTAGGATGGATCCTGCTGACGAAGAGAAGACTGCTTTCATAACTGAGCTCGGGTTATACTGTTACAAGGTCATGCCCTTCAGATTAAAAAATGCCAGGGAAACATTTCAACGCCTTGTAAATAAGATTTTTGAGCCGTTAATAGGCAATAAAGTAGAATGTTATGTTGATGACATGGTCGTGAAGACCCAGTTTTCAAATTCTCTGTTGAATGATTTAAAAAATGTTTTTCAAATTTTACAAAAATATAACATGAAGTTGAACCCGAATAAATGCGTCTTCGGAGTCACTTTGGGTAAATTTTTAGGCTATATAGTCAACCAGTGCGGCATCGAGGCCAACCCTAACAAAATAAAAGCGATTCTAGACATGAGACCACCCTGAAAAATAAAAGAGGTTCAGAGGCTGACTGGCTAGATAGCCGCCTTGAGCCACTTCATGTCCAAATCGGCAGACCAGTGCCTACTCTTTTTTAAAGCCATAAAAAAGAGTAAGAACTTCGAATGGACTGAAGAATTTCAGCTCGTTTTTGACGAGCTGAAAAGATACTTAGGTACTGCCCCAATTTTAACTCGACCCGAAGAAGGGGACATATTAAAGCTATACCTCTCTACGAGTGATGAATTGGTTAGTTCGGTACTGACCAAAGAAGTAGATCAGGTCCAATGACCCATCTACTATGTTAGCAAAATTTTGCAGGATGCAGAAATTAGATATCCGGAGATCGAGAAATTAGCATACACACTAACCATAGCAGCCTGAAAACTTCGCCCGTACTTCCAGGTCCACACTATCGTTGTTCTCACCAACAAACCCCTGAGGCAGATTCTGCTCAAGCCCGAGGTGTCTGGTAGATTAACGAAGTGGTCCATCGAGCTGAGCGAATACGATATCTGGTATGAGCCTCGGCCAACAATCAAAGCTCAAGTATTGGCCGATTTTATAGCAGAATGCACGTTCAACACAGCGACCCTCGAGTTGGCCGAGCTCTCTCACACGACGGGAGATTCAACCAGTGTGGTGCCAGTCCTAGTTAGAGTGGAACCGACCTGGGACGAGGAACCCTGGATCCTCCACGTTGACGGCTTGTCCAACCAGCAGGGAAGCGGTGCAGAACTGATACTATACGGCCCAAGCGAAGTGAAACTGGAATATGCTCTCCGGTTCGGATTCGAGGCATCGAACAACGAGGCAGAATATGAAGCGCCAGTCACTGGGTTAACCTTAACAAGGGAAATGAAAGCAAATCATCTCATCGTATGAAACGACTCACAACTAGTTGTTAACCAAGTCATTGGTGAGTATGAAGCCCGTGACCTCACTATGGCAGCTTACTTGGCCAAAGTCAGAGAGATCCTGCGCAGCTTTGTCTTCTGCTTCATCAGACGAATTCCGAGGTCCGAGAATGCTGAGGCCGATGCCTTGTCGCGACTAGCTAGCACGAGCAGCAACACCATGCGAATTGTGTACACAGAGGACTTACCTCGGCCCAGCATTCTCGGGGGGGCAGAAGAGGTCGCTCCCGTATCACAAGAGGAACCAAGCTGGATCAACCCACTTATGAGTTATCTACTCCACGAGACCCTACCTATAGAATGCAATGCGGCCCGAAGGGTAGAGCGCCAGTCAGCTAAATACGTCCTCATAGACGGACAACTGTACAGAAGATCTTTCACTTTCCCTTATTTGTGCTGCTTGCGACCCTCAGAAGCTGAGCATGTACTTCGCGACACCTATGAAGGCGTGCGGTGGACACTTGAGGGGCAGAGCTCTCGCACAAAAAGTGTTAAGGCAAGGCTATTACTGGCCCACAATGAAGGAAGATGCACTCGAGCTCGTCAAAAAGTGTGACAAGTGTCAGAGGAATGCAAACATTCACCATCAACCTGCTACTTATTTGAAATACCTCACCAGCCTGTGGCCCTTTGCGCAGTGGGGAATCGACATCTTTGGTCCTTTCCCACCAGCAACAGGGCAAATGAGGTTCTTGGTCATAGTAGTAGATTATTTTATGAAATGGGTGGAAGTCGAACCCTTGGTAACGATCACAACCCGCAACAAACAGAATTTCTTGTGGAAAAACATAGTATGTCGCTTTGGACTACCTCGAGTGCTGAAAGCAGTTCAAAGATGTTAAGTTTCAAAACTAGTGTGTCATAATGGGGATTCAACAAAATTTTACCTCGGTGGCACACCCCCAGGCGAACGGGCAAGCAAAAGTAACTAGCAGAGCGATATTTCGTGGATTGAAAGCTCGCTTAGCTCAAGCCAAGGGGTTGTGGGTGGACAAACTGCCCAGTGTCCTTTGGGCCTACCGAACTACTATTAAGACTACAACGGGAGAGATCCCTTTCAACCTCACCTACAAAAGTGGTGATCCCGACGGAAATAGAGGTGCCCACATTACGATTGGAGGCTTATGATGAGGAAACGAACAATGACGAGCTTCGTACCAACCTAGACCTGGTAGAAGAGGTATGAGAAAGTCCATACCGAGTAAAATGACACTTTCGCGTCGGTGACATGGTTTTTCGGAAGGTTATGGCACTTGAGCCTAGCGTTGGTAGGATCGGACCAAGTTGGGAAAGTCCATACCGAGTAAAGCGGGTATTCGGGAAAGGCACATATGAGCTCAAGACTTTGTAAGGGAAGCAGGTATCTCAAGCATGGAATATCGATAACCTAAGAAGGTATTACTTATGAACCCATGATTTCAGGGCAAAATTTCTCTAAGTCTATGTGAATACCGAATTGGTCGAAAAAGACGACCGACTGGAGAGAGGACCGTGAGTCACTCCCAGGAGCCTAACGGCTACGGCGCTGAACTGACAAAAAAACCTCGACACTACGATAAGTCCTAGTCACCTCTTCGGCATAGACAGACAAGTCCTAATCGCCTCTTCAGCATAGGTAGACAAGTCCTAGTTATCTCTTCGGCATAGGCAGACAAGTCTTAGACGCCTATGAGGCATTGACAACTCGGGTGCAAACCTTACGATGTCTAATTCACCTCGGCGTACAACAACATAAGGTTAATCCCACATGGAGTCAAGCTCGTTAGCTCGGCACTTCG
Organism: Nelumbo nucifera; assembly: GCF_055504915.1. Taxonomy (NCBI): domain Eukaryota; kingdom Viridiplantae; phylum Streptophyta; class Magnoliopsida; order Proteales; family Nelumbonaceae; genus Nelumbo; species Nelumbo nucifera. The sequence continues at coordinate 15,078,001 of NC_142656.1, read as the reverse complement.
GGATAACCGACACTTAGGCAAATGAGTGACCCAGGCATAGATAGATCGGGAGTAATCTATACTTAGAAAAAATTTGCACACAAAGATTGCAAAACACTTGTATTTCATTGATATAGAACTTCAAGTACAAAAAACAAAAAAAAATTTACAATTGATCAAGCTCGGAGGCTTGGAACATTGAGCATTACAAAAGAGCGGGGTCCAAGAAAAGAGGCTTCAATCACTTTGGGGCTCTTCTTCCTTATTGGAGACTTTGGCAGGAGGATCTGTCTCCATACGGTCCCCACTAGCACCGGTCTCCTCTTCCTCGTCAAGTAGGTCGTCATCACTCTCCGCTTCGGAGTCCGGATCTTTGGCAGCTTTGATGGTCATCTCCTTGGTGATCTTCGATGTGGTTATGGCGCTGAGGTCGAGGTGGAGAAATTCACATCGGGTCAACCACCTGTTGAGTTTAAATCCCTTGCGGTAACCCACTGTCCTTGCCTCGACCAGCCTTTCCCGAAGCTCCACTAAGGACTTGTACTCCTCAACAACCTTAACCTTGGCCTCTTCCATCGCCTGAAGCAGTAGCTTGGTTCATTCCTTCACGTGGGCCTCGAGGTTCTCGATCTCCCTCTTCAATGTCGTTTCACGCTCCTCGAGCTCCTTCTTCTCTGACATCACTAGAGTTAGCAGCTCCTTCTTAGCTCGTGCGTGGTTCTTCAGTTGGTTGATTTCGTTGCAAGATAAGTTTAGTTCGGCGTGGCATTTCGGGAAGACTCCTCGGCTTTGAGAGCTCGCTTCAGGTTCACCTCGGACTGATAAGCCAAGGCATGGATAGAGGAGTTCACCTGCTAAGAGAAGAAAATGACTATCAGTAGAACAAAAATATAAGTACGAGACAATTTGAAAGACAAGTTCAAGAACGTACCACCATATAGTGCGTAGCCGCATGGGCCCCGAGCTGAGCGACTGGCAAGTCGGCCCAACGAGCGACCTCCTCAGCGAACATCGCATCCTTGCTCTTGATAAGGCCGAACTTTGGAGTCAAAATGCTCCGAACTGGAGCTTCGCTGCCCGAAGAAGTGGCGGCCACTGGGACGGGCTCTAAAGACGTAGCCTCCTCGTGCAAACTGGGTGGGGCGGGCTTGCCCAAGTCCTCCTCGACCAGATCGATCACGGGAGGCTGCTCGGGCTTAGGAATGGCAGCCTTAGTTCTGGCTGCTCCACTCTTGACGTGAGCCTTTTTGGAGGCTCTCTTCTTCTTCTTCCCCTTCTTCATGCTCCTGAAGAGCTCATCGGCAGGGATGTCGTCCATAGAAAATGCGATGAAAATAAGATAAGTTAGGTACAATACCAAAGCAAAATGAATAGAAAAAGTATAGCAAACAATGACCTACCAGGAGGACTCAGGCCAACCTGCATGAGCTTCTCCTCGGTCACAAAGTCTTCAAACTTCAGGCCGAGCTCCACCCAAGATCGGACCTCCCTTGCCTTCAGGTCCAGTCTAACGCCGGGGTCTTGAATGGCTGCCCTCTAATGAGTCGGGATAGGCCACCCCTCGGTGTTGCGGACCACAAAGTAACGCCTCTTCCAGGCTGGGACCTTATTAGGGAGCTCATGCAACAGTTTGTGTCCAGGACGAGGTGACAAGTAGTAAGTTCGCTTGTGCTCGGGCAGAACACTGGACGAATTTTTCTTAATGGAAAGAATTGAAGAAAAGACGTTGAGGTCAAGGGGACGGCTGTAATCGTGGAAAAGAGAAATGGTCCCTACGGTGTTACGGATAGAGTTCGGGTGTAGTTGATCTATGGTAATGTTAAAAAATCTAATGATCTCGATTATAAGGGGGTGAAGTGGAAGACGCAGATAAGCTACGAGCTGCTCCTCGAAGATCACGATCTCGTTGTGATCATGATCCCAAGGAAAGTTGCCTAAGGGGATGCTGTATACGAGGTTGTTAGGGAGTCTGTACCGGGCTACTAAGGCTAGGAGCCTGTCCGCCATCATTATCGACGGGCCGAAGTTGTCTGGTAGCTGACCTCGGTGTGGGGTGGAACCCGAGTTACCAGAGGCCTCTCGCTCTCACCGAGGTGAGTCCACCCCGAGCGGACTAAGGACCGTGTCCTGTCCCTAAAAGACCACCTCGGTAGGATGGGGATCCACGGTCTGAGCCGAGGTACCCACATCGGCCCTAGCGGATTCACCGCTCCCATCTAAAAGACTATCTAAGCTAATGCTAGACATACTAAAGGAAAAGACAACGGAATCAAAAGGAAAAAGCAAAGGAAGGGGGACTCACCAAAAGGAAGACCGAAGAAAAGAAGGCGACCTCCGACCTAGAAAAGGCTGATACCGAACTGGAAGACTTGAGCGCGACATCAAAGATTGCGGATTTGCGGACTTGTGGCGAGGAAAATGAGCCCTTTGGCCCCTATTTATGGCCAGTATATATGGGAATCAATGGTCAAGATTAACACGATCCGACGGCTCCTAAGGAAACCGGTTGCACACCCCCGAGGTTGAAATCGATTTAGCGCGTGTTTTGACGTCCGTAGAGTCTATAAACAGTGTGACATCCGCGCGTGGCTGAGAAGCGAGCTGGGTCATTTCATGGTTGAGCCAGGTGGTTGAACAGGCCCGACCAATGGTTCGCCCTTCAAGTTAGGGGTGTTCACGGGTCGGGTTGGGTCGGTTTATTGGGGTTTTCCCAACCGACCTGACCTGGTTGGGTTACCTGAGGTGGAAACCGAAACTGACCCATTGATAGGCCAAACCGACCTGGTCGGTTTGAGTTGGGTTGGGTCGGTTTCGGTTTTGCTCCTGTACAAAAGGACACCTAATTGAATTCTAATTGTAATTGCCTAATGTGTTGCCTATTTGGTGTAAAAGACTATAGAAAGTTAGAAACTAGGATAGATTGCCTATTCTAATTATAATTACCTAATGGGCCTTCTAGTTCTAGTAGAAGACTAGTTATAGTTAAGTAGGAAACTACTCAAACTAGGAACTACCGAACTAGTAGAAGACTAGTTCGGTTTGGTTCAGGTTGGTTTTGGTTTTTACACAAGAAAACTGTAACCGACCCGATATATTGGTTTATATATTTTCCCAACCTGAAACCGACCGGTACTGATGAAAACCTGGCTGACTCAGGTTGGGTCGGTCCGGGTTGGTCGGTTTGGTCGGGTTGGGCATTCTTATGAACAACCCTACTTCAAGTCGTCTAGACTTCGTGCCAAATCCGTCCTAGACTTGTCATGAACTCCCCGCACCGGGTTGGGACCCCTGGCACGAGGAGTGGGGGGCAATTGATGAAGGGTGATTTGGCACGACCTAGCAAGAAGGGGACATGTGGGCGCGATCTGATCGAGGGGTGACAACTCAACCAAGCGAACCCAGTTCGCAACATTTGGAGCTCGGGTATTCAACCACCTCGGTGTAGATGCACCTCGACACCCAGTCCAGTTCGGGACTAAAGAATCGAAGTTCCAGCTCGGAGCTAATGAGTCGAAACGCTACATAACCGACTCCAAAGGCCTCCCTAACAGATCCAGAATCTCTCGAGATCACGATGAGCCAACAGATCTTGAATTTCCCGAGATCACGATGAAAACTCGTCTCGACCCACCTGAATCGGAGGTAACGATAAACCTTATCAACATATTACTCCCCTTCAAAAATGGAACAAACCTTATCTCCACAGCCCAGAGATCCCGGAGCTCTTTCATAAGGCCCACGACTACTCCAGTATATAAAGACATGAAACCTCAAGGCAAAGGTACGCGTGATAATTCTACTCACTAGCACTCAAGTTTTCAAGCATTCAGCTCGCATTTACAGCATAAAGTACTAACTTAAGCATCTGAGTGACATTGCCGGGTTAGGTACCTCGGGTTCTTTGATCCATTGTTTTGTAGAATGGTCCAACTCGCCGTCCAATTGGAGTTCGGATCACATTCCAACTAAGAATAGCCAGATCGCGCACTATCAAATCCCTTTGAAGATTTGAAGAAAATTGAATTCCCATCTATATTTCCAAGAGTTCTGTTGTGAAGATTTAAGGAACTAAACAAGTGGATTTTCTACCCCTGGCTTAAGCTCGTCTTATGCAATCGTTAATGATGGATATCACTAAGCTTTCATGGTGTTTTCGTTTAGAGCCTCCTCTCTATTTTTCCACTATAACTTCCTTTTAAGTTTTAAAAATAAAAATATTAGTTAATGGAAAGTTTTACCGTTTGGTATTCCTCCACACATGGAGAGCGGGGTGCCCATGAAGTGAACCCCCCCCTCCGGTTTCCCTACCTTTCTCTTACTTTTAATCCTACCTTTCTTAAAACCAAACACAGCCTTAAGGTGAACAAACAGAGAGCTGCTAGCTCATGACTCATGAGCATAGATAGACTTGATTCATTCAATCCAGTCTCTCTAATGAGCCAAGGGGTAATGATGAGTGTTCCCACTAGGATCAAAGAGTCGCTTTCTGTAATTAGTACCAAAGTCCTGATGCTAAGACTTCTCCACAGTAGAATACCATGCAATGCATCAATAAAAGCTATAGTGCCTTTATCCATAGCCACAGCTGATCAGGCCAATCACCAAACATGTCCCATATCTAATATATCTCCCCCATCACCACTGGGCCCTGGGTTGTCTCTTGCAATTGATCTCGTCAAAGTTCAATGTCTCAATTAATGCCCGGCTCCATATCACAAAAGTTGTGGTCTTGTGGTGGCGGGGAACAGCAGGAATAATCCCAAAGCGCATTCGAGAAGTATGTTTGCAGACTAGAACAAACACTGCGTCGTGGATCCCCACCTTCATTTCCCAGTGCAGGATATATACGCATGTTGTTGTGAACTATTGATCAGTATGGACTTCCTTAGATGCGACCCTCGTTGCATGCGACCCTAGCTAGCTAATGAAATAAGAACACACCTGGCGTTTGAAAGAAAGAGAAGACAAAAGCATCACATCGACTAATGTTTTTAACTTAAACTTTGCTGTGTTAATTGGTATTTCTTCATTGGGTCGCAGCAGATGTAAGCTCGTGGGATGGTGACGGCCGGGCTTCTTGTAAAGTTATGTTTGAGTCTGTCAGCAAATAAGACCCAATAGAGAGTGAACAGATTTTCATCCCATGCTTGGCAAAGCCAACAAAAGACACGCTCTGTGTTGTGTTTCATTTGGAGTAAGAAAAAGAAGAAAAGGAAAAGCTGTTTGTTCTGTTTCACACTGGGAATATCTTGGTGATGATTCTCCGTTGGCTTAAATTATATATTACATATATAATCGGATATATCCCATGCATTCTTTAAGGTTAACAAATCCAACACTCATCAGCTCTTAGCTAGGTATATTGGGGTTTATGTGCCTTGCGTTTAGAACCCTTCTGAACGCGCAGAAATGGCTTGGGAGATCAGACAAACTTTATTACTTATGTGTGGGTGAGCTGTTGATTGTCTAGCTACCAGACGACATCATTAATTATTTTATCAAGAATTTTGGAAATTAGATGTGGAAAAACTTAGGACGGAGAATAAAAAAAAAGCAAACCATTTGTTCATGAATATTCTTGTTCTCAAGTTAATTAACTAAGAAAAATGCATGATTTCTCAGTCATTCTTCTTCTACAAAACTTGTGATTGCAAGGAAATGCCCAAGATGATCTTTTTGGGCAGAAAGGATAACAAGGAAATTGATGGATGCTCTGGCTCTTTGATGGCGAAAACCACATATTCATTCCCAATCATAAATGCCATGGTCAGCCACTGGAAACCTTTATGATGAGGAAAATAACAATCTCCCCAGAATGGTAGGAGGCTTTGTTGAACAGCTCAAAGAGACAAAGGACTCGATCTCCCCAAAGAATTTATTGCCCCATATTCACTCACAATGCAGCTTAAAGACAAATTCATGCACTCTCGCTGATCATACACCTATACCAGTATTATTTCCTCATATATACAAAGCATTTAGATGATCCCACGTCAAATTAAGAAGACAATATAACCCTGAGCAAGAAACAAGGTCCACCAAAGTTGGAGTCTAATCTAACCTTGATATCCACTAGGAAGCTGTTTTCTTGTCCTAGACTAGTCTTTAATGTGGGATCATCTCATTTGTTGAATTGTTTGTATGAAAAAAACAAGGGAAAATTCCTGATCAGTACCCTGAACTTTAAGGGTTGTGTCAAGTCAGTCCTCAAACATCAAAACGTGTCTATGCAGTACCCTTAACTTTAGGGGTTGTTTCAATTCAGTTCTCATACTTCAAAATGTGTCTATGCAGTACTGCAAACTTTCAGAATGTATCTAATAGGTCCCTGCCTTAACAGTTAGTCAGTTCTCTATATCACATGTTGACATGTACCACTTAAAATTTTTAAAATATGAAAACTATCCTTGAAAGAAGACATTGTTCCTTGTCTTCTACCTTGATACCGAAGAGCTATGCCATTGCTATGACAGTGTCGGGAACTGACAACGATGCCAAGAACAGTTTTGAACGAACCAACGACGATGTCGAGAACTGACCAAGTTCCGGCAACGGCTAAAACCACCATTACTATGATTTCTGATATATTCTTTATTTATTTTTTTAATTTTATGTAGCTAATGAAAATTTTCTGTATATTCTAAAATCCATCTTAGATAGTTGCTGCAACCTTCCTATCTCATCTAGGATGCAAGGGGAAATGATGTCGATCTTAACATTTACAAGGGAAAGGTCTGTTGATTGTTAATGTTGCATCACAATGGTATAACTTAGTTTCTTCTTTGCTTATTTCAGAATTTATATTTATTTGGATTTGACTTCGTTAACCACAGATTCATCGTCAATAAGCGGTAATCTATCATTTCACAAGCCAGAAAACAAGATTGCTTCGAATCAAGGTGGAACAACAATATAGTTTGCTTGGAATCAAGATTTAAATGAAAGGAGTTTTGATTAAATTGGTTTATGTGGAAGTGGTAGATAAAGAAAATTAGATGACACCTGATGGGTAGTTTTGACATTTTCAAAATTATCAGACGAACTGTTAACAATAGGGACCTATTAAACACATTTTGAAAGTTTGGGGGTACTGCATAGATGCATTTCAAAAATTAGTTGACAAACTGTTAATAGCAGGGACCTATTACACACATTTTGAAAGTTTGGGGGTACTGCATAGACACATTTCCAAAATTAAACCGTTAACAATAGGGACCCATTAGACACATTCTGAATGTTCGGGATACTGCATAGACACATTTTGAAATTTGGAGATTGACTTGACACAACCCCTAAAGTTCAGAGTACTGATTAAGAATTTTCCCAAAAAAACAAAGAAAGAATAATGATATAGGCAAATGAGCCTAAGTGAAGATAAGGAGAGATATAAGAGTGGGGGATAGAGAGGAAGAGAGGCATCAATCCGAGATGATTATAGGGGTCCAACTTGAGAATAGATTAATTAAATCCCGTATCTACCTGATCCAATACCATATTAGTTTTGGGTTAGGATGTGTTAATACAAACAAGATGTGTTCAACAGGCTATGTAACCCAATCACTAATGAACAGTCAATGATTATCAGATTATGAATTCCGAACATTTTTACTCTTAAATATAATGGGCTTTGTAGCCCATTGCGCATGCCTTGTTTGAAGCAAATCTGAGGTCATATGTTTGTTCAAAATGAACATATGTTCATCAACGTAACAAAGCTGGTCCAAATCATTAAAAGTTCGAAAGTCCAAGTTAGATGGAAATTATTTTTAAATAATTTTTCTTTAGTTTAACTTATTTATTAAAACGCAATATCGAAATCTGATCTGTCTTACTAAATTAAATCCAATGGGAAAAATTCTATTGGAATCCAAATTATAATACGAGTGGGAATCAAATCTAGGTAAACCCAATCTGAATCCGATCCATTTAGCACCCACTCACATAGGGTAGATATTGGAGTATTTTTTAGGTTATCTCCTTCGTATGGAAAGGTGTGTGATATAGAATAAGAAGTGGAGAAATAAAGGTTTTTCTTTTTTTTTTTTTTTGTGGAAGAGGAGTGGCCTTCTTCAAAGATATATATCTCTACAGGTTGTCTCTTGCTTTTGTTGTTTGATGGGTTTATACAGAATTTTCTTCAAGTAAAAAAATAATATCTTATAGGTCAAATAGAATTACCTATAGGTTAAACGCCTTTTTGCCCACTTGTTCTCCATTATTTTTGCAGAGACAGAAAATATAACAAGCTTTCTAATAGATATGGTATATCTCAAATATCTTATTGTATTATTCCCCAACAAGGACAACCTTTGTCCACCTGCGAAAAGAGATGACCAGTCAAATGCCCAACCGAAATATAGGGACTCTATTAAAATTCTGGAAAGGAAATATGATCTCATCACTATTCTGAATATTGGGTCTAGCTATGCTCAAATTAAACAGCAGAGGCTAGCTCATTCTGGTTTAACCTTTACCAACCATTCTTTTTGGCTTTTTGCTAAGAATTTTACATTGGGATGGTCGTGGGGATATTGGTTTCATGTAGTAATGCCAATTGATATTTTATGCTATTATTGCTTTGCCCTCATCAGGCCTATAACGCATTGTGCATGCATGATTAAAAGGTCGAACTTAAAAAGCCATATAGAAGGTGGGTCATTAGAGATTTTAGTACACAGATTTGAACAGTCACAAGCTGTAGCCTGTAGGGCTTGAGATAAGTTTGCATCCAGCTTGCATATCTAGCTCTTTTTTAGATGTTTTCGCTATTTCTTCTGCTCCAAGGAATGTTTATCATGGCTCCCCACCATAGTCCAATAATGCTTTCAAAGCATTAATTTATGGATGGAATCATTGTGATGGCCATGGCCGGCCTCTTCATGCTTCCAATAACTTAAACCCATGATGCCATTGAAATTGAAATGGAGTAATTTCCACATGATTTTAATTTGGACCATCCAGTTCCAAGAGCACTACTGTGTGTCTAGGTAAGTTCTTCAGAAGAAAAGAGTTGTTCATAGATATATAACAAAGAGAAAATACAAATTGAGAAAGCATTGAAAAGCCTAGTTCGATGATGTGAAAACTTTTGCACGCTAAGTCTGTAATCTTTTTGAGAAGAGTGAAATTGAAATTTTGCAGGTTCATCCAAGGGATACAGGCGCAAATCACTGAACCAAGTTAAACCCAATATGTTCTTTTCCATTGTTGCGTTTCTTTCAGGTTTTCTCGATTTCTGGCACGACAGCAGCATATGGTTAATAGAAAGTAAAGCTATTGTTGCTTAGTTTTTAGTGTACGACCATTGTCAATAAAACTCTCTAATTTCTTAGTTATTTAATTAATTTGAGAACCCTGGAAGCAACAAATTAAAACCCAAATTCACCTTGACAGTGTAAGATCAATCTGGAAGTTATCTATCTAAACAAACTATATATATATATATATATATGTTACATGAATGGTCCTCTTCATGATTCCTATTAAAACATGTGAAGCTAGGTCACCCACAATTTGAGAATCAAAGACTACGTTCTACTTTTGCTATAGGATTCGGATAGGGGTCCAGCCTAACCGCCTAATTCTACAGGTTTTGGCAATGACGACTGAGCCATAACAGCCCATCTTCTTTCTGGGTCCAGTTTCAGAAATCTGATAATCTCAACCAGTTTTGAGACAGTTTAGGGTTCGCTACTTGCTACTCCTAGCTACTGAATTGACTCGACGACGTGACTTTCACCCAAGACTACCAAAATTCCAGGTATACAACGCAAATGGCTTGACCTCAGCGATTAGGACTAAAGCAGTAAAGATCCTACTCTTTCATGTGCGAGGGCTTACATAATACAGATCGCTACAGGAACAGAGATAAAGATGACTAAATTTCCTACTTTCACATATGCAGTTTAAGGTTTCTCAACCAGGGCTTGTTGACAGTATAGGTATAATTACGTATAGGGTTTCCCAACAGGAGAGAGATGTTCGGGTATTTCTCTTGAGGAGTGAGATATACTATTTGATCCTTTTTCTTTTTCTTCGGAGAAAAACAGATGCGTGCTGAGATCCAGGTTCAGGGACAACGAAATTCCAAAAATCATTCACAGAGAGAGGGGTCAGAACGACAGAAAAAATACAAAAGAGCTACTGTTCCAAGTAAATAAGACAGGTAGTACCATTTCTTTGATTCTTGGATGGCCCAAATCTATCATAGATTGGTCTGTGCCTATAATAAAATTTTATTCAGTCAAGCGGGAAAGAAAAAGGGTATCACCCTTTAAGTTATTATATATACGCCTGGGCCTCCCTGTTCAATACAAAACAAAGCCTCTCTCTCTCTCTCACTCTCATTTTGTAAACGACAAAGAGCTGGTTTAGATAATTCAAGAATTGTAACTACGATTAGGAATCAGCAAGATCTTATGAGCATAACCATCTACTTTTGCCTTTTTATTTGGGCAGTGCAAAACTTTGACTCTATATGAAATGATATATAGATCATATGGTTGCTGAATGTAAGTTCATGCTAATATTTAATATAGGTGATCTGTTTAAGTGAGATCCATACATTGGTGCACAAATTTTAATGCAAGTACAGAGGTGACAACAAATAATCTTATCTCAGGTAGGTTTTTTTTTGGACGCTTCTATATTTTCTTTCATTAATAGGAACACCAAACCCCATTCGACAGTGAAAAGGATACTGATGGAACTCTAAAATTATTAAAAAAAAATCAGATGGCTAAAACTTTTCTGATGTTGATAACCTTTTGCAGGTAATAGACAGCACTAGACCTTTGATGGCGAGCCTTGTTCCTTTACAATGGGGCTTGCATATGCCTTTGGTAAGAGGGCACCCTATTAATTGCTCTATGAAGGAACCCTTACGGTAAATCCTATGATTAGCATCATCATCATCATCTGATAATTAAGCATCCAATAGTGATGCTAATAATATTTAGTAGTAGCTAAATTAATTTAGTTTTTTTAGAAGGCCCCATAGGGCAAAAATTAATTTAGTTGAGAATATTATTTAAGAGTGTAATCTAGAGACTGTGTATTTGATAATTGGTGTACACCATAGTCAATATATATATGGTACACCATATTAAATAAGGAAGGGTAGGGCTGTTAGGGGATTTTTGTGTGTTGGGGTTTGGCCAAGTTTTTGAGGGGTTGAGTGTAGTGTTGGGCTGAGTTTTTTTTTTTTTTTTTCTGTCTTTTTTAGATGGGCTGTGTATCTGATGTATATAGGTCTTGATATAATTGTCTGCCTAGTGCTGTCTTTTTTAGATGGGTACACCATATTATTCCAATTAATAATTGGGCAGACTTTAGTTAAGATAATATTAGTTAAAAATGTTTACTTTATTAATATATAAATAATTTAATATTTTTCTATCATTTTTATTAAGATTACATTATCAAAATTTAAAAATTGAGTAATTATTTAAATAAAAACATATAGTTTTCAGTATAATCGGGTCTATTAGGTCTGGACCCAATTGACCCAACTATTAACTAGAAGAGTTCTAGGTCTATGATTTTGTTCCAATTAATAATGGGTTTGGGACTGGTTTTGCTTAGACCGGCCCAGACCTGACCCATTAACAGCCCTATGTAGACCTTTTCTTGTGTTGGATCATGGATGGTCCCTTTTGTATTCCCTTCTCTTTTATTTTTTTATGATTTTATATTTACTATAAAAAAAACTAACTTTTACCGGGGACATACTGCATTTGTAAAGCTAGCTAGTCAAATCCTACAAGTACAAGGCATAAGGAGGGCTTCGTTACTTCTTTTTCTTCTTGGAAATCAAGCCATCCATTAATAAGCAAAAGGTTGAATCATGTTACCTATAGAAATTAATATGCATAAAAAAAAGAAAATAATTTTCTACACCATATTTATTTTAGATGCATGGCAATATAGTGACACGATAAGCAATTAATCACCTATAAATTCAAAATTGGATGATCAAAAGTGTCTTTAAGAAATCAGCATGCAACCAACTGCTTCTGCTTCTTCCGATTAAATTCTTGTTTGAAACCTTTGGAAAGGATGTCTAATCACAGTCTTCATAACTTTTTTCCTGTCTAAAATGCACAAGCAACAGATTCAATGTGCAAGACACACAGACAAAAAACGCAATGCTTTTACTATTCAAATAAATGGGTCATTTGTTTTTATTTTTTGAAGAGAGGTACCCATGTCTTCTAGTGCAGATAAAAAATGATCTTGTGGATCCATTGGTCCAAAAAAGGCTTTAAGACAAGTCCCACAGATTAGATTTGTACAATTACAAGTTCTGGTGTAGGGCTACCAAAGGTGGAGCAACGTCGTAATTATACATTCTAATAAACAAAAGAAGTGCTAAAGAAAATAATAACGATGATGGTGATGGTGATAAAGACAGCTTCCTAGACAAATTCTCTAGAGAAGAGAGATCTTGATAACCTATTAGGAGTCATCCAATCTGAAACTCTGATCACCCATCAAAATTCCATATGTTTATACCAGCCTATAGAATGTTTGTGGCAAAGCATAGCTATGCCAAGTTCAAACACTTGTGTTCCCATCAGATCCCATGGCTCATAATTAACCCATTCAGAAAAGAGATTTTCTTTTTTTTTTTTTTTGGAAAGAAAGAGAAATTGACTCTAGTAATATATATTAAATCCCGCAAACAAATTAAATTGGTATTTTGAATAGAACCCTTATTTAGAGTCCAATTCAGAACAACAGCCCTTGCCATTTGGTAAACAAATTAAGCCTTTTTTAGGGTTAACCTTCAACAGCCCCAAGAAAAAAGTTCCAAAAATGGTGATTAGGTGTCGACACATGACAAATCCTTTATACACCATAAAAAGAAAAAAGATCCATGTGGCTGGAATAATTAAGTAGAGAATCTTATGGCACTCACAATGGTTCATAAGATGATGAAAATCCTTGGTGATGATGTGTTTGTCTCGGCAAAACTGTCTCTTCCACAGTACATTGAGCCTCATAATTGAAAATGCTAGCAGACAGCTGCTGTACAGCTTAAAAGTATTACAATCCACTAGTAATTTGATGTGTGGTATATCTCACATACCAAAACGACCAGTTTTATTTTCATTCATTCGACTTCTTTCAGTTTTTTATTCGATAAATATATATATATATATACACAATTTGGCCATACTTTGTGTATACGGAAGTATTATTAGTATTTATTGTATTGCATACATATTCCCAATGTTACTTGAATTAGGAATAGATGTATAGTAAGATCTAATTTGATAAGAAAACTAGCTTATATGCTAGGGTTGTAGCTTTTAAATTAAAATCTAAGGCAAATCAATGGTGCATCTGCCACACCCTGCAACAAAAGATGTGATTAATTGAACATAATGATAAGTATCTCTTATTAAAAGTGAAATTACACTTTGTGAAATTTGAACCAATGAAAGCTTAGTAGAGTTTAGTGTGATTGACTGAGATTTAGATTTAATGTGGAACCAATTTCTAAATCTAATAAATGCTTCTCTTTCTATGATTGCAATTTCCTTCATTTTTTATTGCTTTCTATCATAAAACTATTTAACTTCCATTGATGAGAGTTCACATCTCCTCCCCACAAGGGGCCGCCCCACAGTGCCTCCCTGCCATGTATTGGAAACACCTCCCAATGATAGTATCAGAACCGATGATGTCATTATCGAGAGATGTTCTCAATACACAGCGGGGATGCACTGTGGGGCGGCCCCTTGTGGGGAGGAGATGTGATCTCCATTGATGAACCTTGGAAATAATTCCTTTCCAATGTTTATTCCTTCACAGCCATCTTTGTACTTCTTTTTCTTTTACAACAGTCATATACCATTGATTCTTTTAAGTAGCAGGGCCAAAACCTTGTCTAAATTAATAGAAGGGATTTGTTCATTAGATCCCAATAAGATTTTAATATGAAAAAAATTCCAAAACAAACTTAGAATTAGGATGTGAAAACATTGCAACATTCCTATAGGAATTATATATAAAGGATATGAAAACTAATAGGCTAACTAACCTTCAGGAATTTATTACTTGCAGGTTTCTTAGTTATTTTTGCAAGAAAAATAGATTTGATTAACTTAATCAATTCAACTATGATGCATTCACTAATGTTGGTTGCATGTGAAATCCATGTCTCAACCAATGATATTAAAATCTGCTTATTTTTCATTGATTCACTTTCTACAAAGTGTAGATTCATGTAAATTAACAAGTTGTACTTATCTTTACATTTAACCAATCATAATCAAACCCTTGCCTTAAGGAAAATATATGCATTCACTAATATTGCTTACACGTTAAATCCATATCTCAACCAAAATCAATTATGTTAAAGTCTTCTTATTTTTCATTGATTCACTTTTCACAAAATGTATTTTCATGTACATTAACAAAATGTACTTACCATTACGTTTAATCAATCATAATCAAACCTTACCTTGAAAAATATCTATAATAGTGGGAAGACAATACTAAAAGAGCTTTTATCAATTAAAACACCAGATAAATTTTGATAAATACCACTTGATGGTTGGCTGTAGACCTGTTCATGGGCCGGGTGGCCCGACGGGCTGGCCCGACCCCCAGACGGGTTTGAACATGTTTATAGGCCCGTGGGCTTAAATTTGGGCCAAAAAGCTCGACCTGCAATAAATTTGAGCCGGGCTCGGGTTTTGTCAAAATAGCCCGGCCCGACCCGACCTAATATTAAACTTAAAATTAGTTATGTGATTATGTTCATTTGAATAAATCTTTTGATTTAAGAATGTAAAATTGTGTTTTAAAATATAAAATAAAGAGAAAAATACCATCTTGTAGGCCCATTGTTCATTTAAATAGAAAAAAAAAAATACTATCTGAATTTTTAATTATAATTTGAATAGGGAAAATTGTTTTTTTTTCAATTAGGTCGGGCTTCGGGCTCAGACTCGGGTTTTGGGCTTTTTACTAGGGCCGGGCTCGGGCCCAAGTTATAGGCCCGTTGGTCGGGCCAGGCTCGGGCTCGGGCCCAAGTTATAGGCCCGTTGGTTGGGCCAGGCTTGGGCTCGGGCCTAGTATATTTTCATTAGTGATAAGTGAAAGCCCGGCCCGAGCCCGGCCCGGCCCATGAACAGGTCTAGTTGGCTGTTATTTTTTCGGTATCATAGTTGACCCCTTTTGCCTTAATTTATATTGTAATTATCTTAGCCTGAGCTGGCTACTGTTGGGTTTTGAATTATTTTAATAGCACACTTTTTCTACCAAAAAAGAAAAAAAAAAAAGAAAAAACCAACTGCCCGTATATTGATTACTTAGATTGTGGCAGGTTATAGTTGGAGGTAGAACCACAACTTCACCACCACAGTGAAACTTGCAGAGTTACAAAGCTCCAAATTGATAATTTAATCACGGACCCGCCACTAACAAGAGGTGTAGGCTGTGGGCTGTGGGCTGTGGCGACCTAACGAGTAACGAATCAATCTCCTTACAGAGAAACACATTCACTGAGTACGTGATTGCAGCCTATACCTGCTGTCCTACGTACATCAGACATGCAGATGGAGACAGCTACTCCAATCTAGGTCTCATGAAAAGAAGAAATTAATTGCTAGTACTCCAATCCAAAAAATATTCTAATAAAATATTAATTTTATTTGTTTTTATTTAAATTAAACAAAGGAAAGAGAGAAGAGAGATGTTTGGGAAAATGGTCAACCAAGGAAGTGATGAGCAATGAATGACAATAATGACATGGGGAAGGGGGGAAGAGAAGGGAGGAGATGCCTCTGGCAATCATTCCTGCATGGATGAGAGAAAGAGAATGTAATATACTTATATGTAATATATATACTCAAAATCTTTTCTCGGCCTTGGGAAGATCATTGGAAAACAGGGCAAGTCCCGTGCCCACCCACCCCACATACTTATATGTATATACTCACCTTTAAATATCTATACCTACCTGAGTGACAGACATTACCTGTTCTAACAAGTTCGAGCTTTACACAGGTTCCCAGAAGGCCTTTGTATGGGGTCATCAATTATATTGAATGCCTCTCTCTCTCTCTCTCTCTCTCTCTCAAGCCTTAAAGTCTTTGTATGGGTTAAGAACTGAATGCACTCTCTGAATATATTAGATCATTTCTTACATCTTAATTATAAATATTGCTATATTAATTTCTTCTATTTCTAGCAGTAAATCCTTTTGTCTCTTATGATGATTCTTTCTCCTTGTGGTTTTCACATATTAAGATAAACCTGAAACTATTACATTTATATATGTGGCACCCAAATATACAATGATCCAAAAATTGTGTGAAGAAAACCCGGGCCAAGTGGTAGCACAAATGTGACATCAAATGCAAAATGAAAGAAAGAGAATGAGACAATGTAGCATTCATATCCTGACAAATGCACCCTAAAACAGTACTGAAAATCCAAATATGAGGTATTCATAAGTAGAAACAGAGATTATTTAATTATTATTCTTATAATTAATTTGGAAAAGATATCATCCAATACAGAAAAGAAAATGTACTTACATACGACTATTAATTATCATTCTTATATATTATCATTTGTCTTATGTATCTCAATTATATGTGGTCATCACATTTCTGAATCTTTTCCCTTTAGTGCCACAATTTTATTAAAAATTAAAATGGCTTGTCAAATCTTCCTATAATTTGAACCCTTTTTTCCTTTTGGCCTTCTCTTGCACCTTTATATAGCCTTCAACTTGCACCAAATCACGTATAAAATTATCCTTTTGGAGGATTAATTATTGTAGATTTAAGTACAATTTGAGTATTTATTACTGTGCATGGTAGTTAGAAAGTTAGTGAACTTGTAATTAAACAGTGGTGGAACAAGGTCCATTGACTCGGTGAGAGTTTGAATCTTCTATGGAAGTACACAAGTATCCTGTGGAGGTTGAGAATGAAAGAATGTAGTGAAGAAAATGTACTAACCACACTTCTATTAAAAAATATATGAACCCTTTGGGGAAGTTGAAGACCAGAGCTAGTACAGAATGGCTCTGATACAGATTGTTTACTACATAGTCTGTCTAATTAACCAAGAAGAAATTTAAGAAAAGGCTTTGATACAGATTAATTGTTTCTTGTCCATGTAGTATTATACTATTTTTTTTTCTGTTGAACTTGAAACACACATGTACACTAATTAAAAAATACAGGCCTAAGTACTTGATAAATAACCATTCATCGTTTTAAACAAGGGAGGTAGACAATCCATGTCCACAGTGACTGTCCGGTATCTGTCAAAACTCTAAAGTGTGCCTACTTCAACGCCCTACAGCATCGGCAATCCATGTTTTACTTGCCTCACCATTAATCGAAATTTAGATATTATTTCAGAGTTGGGTCTCCTCCTTGCTGGTGGTGATGGATGCTTTTAATTTGTTCTCTTATTAAGTCAATAAAATTTATTTATCATTTGTGGGTTCTCTGTGTATGTGATGAATTCGTGCATCTGCGTGTTTGTCTTTCTAAAGTATGAGAAAAATAAAATAAATTGGTATTGCTCAAGAAGGCAACCATGAAGGAAAGAAAATAAAGAGAAACATCAATTAAGATGAGCAATGGGGTATTAAAAACGTATACAGTAAGGAACTGAGTAAATTCCTCAAAACTGTGCGAGTTGGCATCTTTGACGAAATGGATTAACAACTATTTACAAGTACTTGTAGCAGTAGTATGATAATGACAGAGAGAACGATGATAAGGAAGTTCATAAAACTTTTAGATAATGTACAATACAAATAAATCACTGATACCAGTATATGTGAAATCATATAAAGCAGAGAAGAGCAAGATCTAGCTTGTTTATATTTTCGGGTGCCATAAGGTGGCTTATTACTATTTTGGGTGGTACAAGTAAATTGTTATAAGTCTCAGCATTCAAGTAGTTAACCATAATAAGGTCTAAATGAAAAAAAAGATTTGATTGAAAGCTGAAATCCGTGTACTTGCAACCAGTAAGTAGTTGATATTAAAAATCGACCATAGATGATATCTAGGACCACCTTCGTTTCATTAAAAAGTGTAGGGATTCTCTTGGGGCAATTCCTGGGTGAAGCCACCGGCTTGGTTTTCCTGCCATGTGGCTGTATTTTCATGGAAATTTATTATCTCTCAAACATGGAAAAGGACAGAAGCCGAACTTGCACGCTCAGCCCACTCGTCAGGTCGGCTTAGCCGACAAAGAAGAGATCCTGAGTTCCTGATGATAATCTTTGGTTTTTCTCAAATTTTTTTGCTGTTCTTTGATCTCTCCATGGCCTTTTTATTGCTTTTGTCATCTTCGATATTTCGGACTGCAACTCAATCAACTCTCTTTTCTAGTTACTTAAAATATACAGAGAGAAAAAAATTTTCCAGTTTCACAGATGTTGATTTCGCTCGCCCCCCTCGTCCGCAGTGGGGGTAGGGGGATGGTGGCTGGGGGGAACGGTCGCACTCATTTCTTCATAATAGACTTTATTTGGTTGGTCGTGTATGGGAATACGGCCAAAACCTTCCCCCCCTTCTGAAACCCTAACCTAGTGAAAAGCTGTTGTTGGAAACCGCTTTTCTTCCCCAAACCGCTTTCTGGTAGCCCTTAAAACCCGGTTAAAGCTTTCTTACCCTACTCCGGACCCACAGTTATGGCTACCCTTGACACTGGAGGGCACTACAGAAGCTGGCAATTTGTACCCTAAAACCACTCTTTTTTTTTTTTCTTTTTTTTATAAATATGGTTTTCCCTCTAGACCTCCACAGCTCAGATCATTGGTGTTCCCGCTTTGGATCCTATCTCTCTATCTTTTTCTTTTCTCTTTTAACTCTCACCCACTTTTTTATTTTTATTTTTCCTTCATTCCCTCTGCCTTTCTCTAGTCTATTTATATATCAATTTAACAGTTGAAATCGATCGTTCGGGCTTCAAAACCAGGAGGAGCTAACAGAAAAAGCTCTTTCTCCTACTATTGCTGGCTGAAAGAGGCATCATCATCATTATCGTCTTCTTTTCCTTTAATTTCTCTTCTTCTGTTTCACTACTTCCTTCTTCTTGTGTTCGGGAGCTAAGAATTCCGTCCCAAGAGATATGTCTATGTCGACCTGCATCAATCTTCAGTCTGAGCAAGTCTGCTACATCCCTTGCAACTTTTGCAACATCATTCTAGCGGTATCTGATCTGAAAACTCATTCACGAGTTTTGCTTTTCAATATTTCCACCAACTAATAAATAGTTTTTTCTTTCTTTTTTTCTGTTAACAACATGAAAAGACCTATCTTGGGTCCTGAAGAAAAGGCTCAAGTCCTTGCCTCTGGGATCTGGGTTTTTATTATTTTTAAATATTTTATAATTCTTCCGTGGGCTCTTGTATTTGTTTAGCAGACAGGTCTCCATCGTCAAGACTTTCCTTTTTCTTCTTCTTTTGCTGTCAAACAAAAGTCATACCTGTTGTGCTAAAGACGAGACGAGACGAGACGAGAGGGTGTGAATGACTACGTGTTGAAAGATATATAGTTGATACCCTAAAATGCTTTTTTATTTTAATGTTAGAAAAACAAGAATTTAATGATGATGAACTGACGATGACAACTCCTCCTGTGCTCTTTGATTTCTTCATCCTGTGTTGTAGCCTTTCCTTAGGAGAATGATACCAGGGAGACCAGAAAAGATTGATGATCACTTGGGTTTTCTTCGAATCCAATCCTCATTAGGAGGTTTTTAAGCTGATTTATACTGGTTTATTGATATTATTCTCAATGGGTTTCTTTTTTGTTTTAACAAAACACCAGATAGATTAATATTTCGAGAAAATTTGATGTTTTACTTCAATGAAATAATACTAGCTAGAGTTGGCTCTTTCTCTGATCTTCTTTTGACAACCTGGAAAACCAATTTCAGTGTTTTTCCACTTTACAGAGTCCTTTGATGAGAAGAGAAGATATGGAGGTCTGAAATCATTTTTATGATGTGGGTTCCTCTTTCTTTAGTCGTTTTGTTTGAAATCCGGTTTTGCTTTTGCAGGTGAGCGTTCCATGCAGCAGCTTGTTCGACATCGTGACCGTTCGATGCGGTCATTGCACTAACCTTTGGTCAGTGAACATGGCAGCGGCGCTGCAGTCGCTGTCGTGGCAAGATCTCCAGGTGAAACATACTTATTAGTTTCTTCCCGGCTTGTTTTAAGGGCGGTGATCTGTATCTATCCGTCTACGACTTTAGCTTCTGAAAACTAGGGTTTCTGGGATTTCTTCTTTTGATGAAAGTGAACCTTCTGGCTCAGGCCTGTTTATCGAGTCTTTCGAAGTTATTCTTGGGCTGCCGCTCGCGACTGTGAACCTAGCAGCCGCCATTACCAAACCTATTTTTGCTTTTTGTTGCGTGAATTTTCGGCCGCAGATGGATTTTAGTCAGGTCCTGACTTGGCCCGCCAAGGAAAAGCCATTTTCAGGGTTTTCTTTCGACCACCCACTTTTTATTAGCCCTTAATCTGATCAAAACCATTAATCTCCTCGGAGTCGGAGGTCATGCCCATGCGGCTTCCTTTATAGCAGCTTTGTCCTCTACGGCAGAGACACACCTGCATTTTGAGAAACCTTCAAATCTCCTCGACCCAACTGTCAATCGTCTGGGGTTTTTTTGTTCACGATAAGACATGATTCTAACTGATTCAGTCACCTCACCTCACATCCAACCAGTTTTTCTTTTCTTTTTCTTTTTCTTTTAATTCTCATAACAGATCATGAGAGTTTTCTCACTGTTTCGTCTCTCTCTCTGACGCAGACGCAGACGCAGACACACACGCGCACACGCACACGCACACGCACACAATTCTATTCGCCATATTAAGTTATTCACTGTGAACAAAACCTGATCATTATTCTTCCGATCATCTCCAGACACCAAGTTTCACTTCTCCGGACTACAGGATTGACCTGGGATCCTCTTCAAAATGCAACAAGGTTGCGATGAGACCACCACCACCTGCCAATAGCGAGCAAAGGATTGTAAATCGCCGTAAGTTGTGTAGTAGCTCATTTCCGCTTGTCCATTTATGCGTGTTTAATACATATCGGTTCCAAATTGGGGTATTCTGGACCACTCTTTATCACTATAATTTCCCTATACTATGCAGCAGCAGAAAAGAGGCAGCGAGTACCATCCGCATATAATCAGTTCATAAAGTAATGAAACAGCGCTATTGCTAGCTCTTCAATTTTTCCCACACCTTTAGTGGTAATAGCTCCTGCAGTTACTCAATTGTTTTTATCAAATATGGTTCACAGAGAAGAGATTCAGAGGATCAAGGCTAATAATCCAGAAATCAGCCACAGGGAAGCATTCAGCACTGCAGCAAAAAATGTCAGTAGGCAACACAACTAATTAAACTGTTTCTGATACATGTTATGAATAATGCAAAGAGTCCAAATGGGTGGACTGCACCTTAATTATTAATTCACTATGTATTTAACCTAAGCCAAGAAACTCATTTGTTAAATTTAGATTTAGATAGATTGATCATTTTGGGCTGATTTCTAAGTCATAATTAATCTTTGTTTTTTTTTTTTTTTCCAGTGGGCACATTTCCCTCATATTCATTTTGGGTTGATGTTGGAGAACAAAAACCAAGCTAAACTGGATGAGGTAACAATATGATTTTCTCTACTGAACTAAGAAATTAAACTTCTGTATTTCCTAATTTATTTCTCATAGGAAACAAGAACTCCCCCTCATTTAGTTTGGGCCTATGGGAGAAGGAAAACTTTCATATTCTTTTTTACCATCTTTCTTATAGGAGTTATAGCTGATTTTTATAGGAAGAAAAGTTTTTGCTATATATTTAATTTTTTTTTTCTCTTCGACCCTCTTTAGACATGTTTATGATTTTTTTTTTGAAAACTACTGCTTTTTTTTTTATTTCTTTGTGTTGATTTCAATGCTACTAAATGAGTTTCCGTGAAAGGAATGTAAATTCAGTCATAATTAAAGATGCTCCTCAATATATGCAACTCATGCATCCAAATTGTCTGAAATGCTTTTGAGCAACCATTTAGTTAGTACCCTAGTTTATGTCCAAATATTTCTAGCACCCAAATATATTTCTTGCATTAGGCAGTTTGGTTATTTCATTCATTAACAGTATACCTCCTGCTGTTCTGCAAGTAACATTAATTATCTTCAGTTAATGTTGAGCTAATGTAATTGTATTTCATATATACAGGGATCAGATAGGCATCTAATGACAAAGGCAGCAGCGATATTGAACAAATGATAGATTGTTCACAATTTCCCTTTTCTAGCCATAACCAAGTGTTATAAGTAAATGGAGCCTTGATTCTGCCAAGTATCTTATATGTTGTATAAGGAGATTAAAACTTAATCTTCCTTGTTTGTGTGTTTTAAGTTGATTAAGACATAATATTTGTTTATGTTGAAGTAAACTAGTTCGTTTTAATTTCCCCATCAATCTTTGGCTTGCACCTTCCAGTTACATGAAGGAAATGACTAAACAAGTCATAACTATGCTTGCTTTCTTTTCGATAGTCTAGGCTTAACTGGTTAAGGAAAAATATTAATAATGATAATTTTCTGAAGCATAAATACCATCAGAATTATACTTTGCAAATTTCATGCATGGATGAGATTTAAGGCATGCATTTCCTAAGGTTTGAGCACAGCCTATCTTAAAGTCTACATGTGTTTTCCCATGCAAATCAAATGCTCATGAGATAGAAGATAAGCTAAGCTTTGGACATACCAAACACATGGGGATGTGTTGTTTAATATTCTGAAATACTTAACAAATAAGGTTATCCCAATATATATGCTAGTATATGTAAAATTTCCAAAAGTTTCCATTTGTTTTAGTTCTATGATCTGTGCTTGTGTGTGTACAAAAAAGTGCTTTTTTGCTTTTGTTATAAAATATCTCTTTGCTCACCTTTGTCAATTATGAGGACTAGCGATGGGAATATGAAAAGAAGGCAACAACAGGGGGTGAATAGTCTTGAACACCACCATCATAATAAATGAGACAATACCATACAAACAAGGGTGTCTAGTGAGGCACCAAGGGATAGGAGAAAAAAGTTTGAGAGAATTGACAGGGTAAAATGTTCAAGATAAAGGAATGCTTGACCATAATTAATTTATGACACATTCCTATTGAACCTTAATTTTCAGTGACAGGAATAAATAGAGAAATGTTTAGTTTAAGGAAAAGATTAAATAAAATATTTTTCACTGATACAATTCAATAACCTATGATTGCACAAATAGCTGGCTAATCTAGTATTAATTACCTTTGTCCTGATATATCTAGTTTATCTAGCTCACGCACAACTTTCTATATATAATAATGCTTTGTACAATTTTAATTTGTCCCCAACAACACTCCCTAATAAAGAAGGATCCAATATCTTTTGGAGTTTATTTGTCTTACCAGATTTCTCGGAGACAACATTTTCTCACCAAGTGTATCGTAGTAAATTGTAGTGCTAATTATGAAAAGAGGTGTAAGGTGAGCAATGAGGAAAAGAAAAGGAAAGGGACAAACTGAAGCTCATAAAATTCATTACTTAAAGAAGTAGACCTAAGAATAAATGGTTTACACACACTGCAAATTGTCCACATTTATATCCCAGTACGTAGGATGAATTCATATAGGAATTGGACTTGTCTGGTACACAAACCAAATCAACCTATGGAAGACCAAAGTCCATTGGAGTGATGTTCTGGAAGAGTAAAAATCTACGGACAATTATTTCTAGGACCAAACTTGCTGGTGTTTTATCCAGGGAAGTGGGCTAAGAGGTCTTAATGTACTTGCATAGAAAAGGGGATTGTAGTTAAAAAATAAAAGGGTTTCCAAATCAGTTAAGTTAGGGTTCTTCTCTAGAAATTAAACACACCCTCTTTCTTCCATGTGGAAGGGCACACTGTTGATTTGGATTGGAGGCCTTTTGGATGGATTGTTTGCTCAAGCCGCCAATCCAACTTAGCTTCATGCCCAACTTAATTATATTGATGTTTTGCCAACTGTAGAAGGTTTCAACTTTTCAATTTAATAATTGGCTTACCACATAAAAGTTCTTTTGGACACTTTGCTTATAAGACTCTTAAGCTTTAACTCCCATGAATAGAGGGGTAACAGGTGAAAATGTGGGGCACTTTTGGGCCCCAAACAATATTGCAACTTAGAATATTTCTAAGTTATCACTAAAGTTCTTCAAAGCATAAAGATCTTTCCCTTACTTGAAGGATAGAATGACCAATATGCAAACACTTGAAGTTTATGTTAAGAGAGAATATAGGTTTGCTGTTTTCAATATTTGCATAAAGTATGAAGGATATGAAAGAGAAAATTATATATATATATATATAATTCTCTTTCATACTTGTCCTATATATATAGCTTGGATAACCTAATGTACTTTTCTTTCCTTTGGGGGAAAGGGGGAGTATAGGGCTTCTACACCCCCCCCCCCCCACTTAATTGATCAAATGAAAACATTTTGCCCTCCTTTTAGGGAAATGGGGAGTGTAAGGAGGAGGGAAAATGCTCCTTTTTCACATTGGATGACATGGCTTTAGAAAAATCCTTCCTTTTTAAAAGAAGTGAAAGTAAGTTCATTCAAATATGTCTACCCCTTCAGTTGGTGTAAAATTTGGGGGGTTAAAAAGAAAAATGATTAGAAAAATAAAGAGACTCAAGAAATATGAAACTTCCATCAGTACTAAATGAGATCATATGTATGCAGTTTAGTTCTTTTATACAAAAACTTTAAATAATATTACTTCCCTAAACAAAAACTTCTACCTTTAATTTGTTGACAAAGTACTTGATTTATCTGCCTCCACTCGTTGTGCACTATATATTTTTAAACGAATAATCCTTTTTTTAATGAGCCAATAATCATCTCACTGTCTCAATATTAATTATTATGAACCCATTAGAGTACTAATAATTGGCAATAAAAAAATATTTTGATTTGATAAGAAAGTATTATAATCTATCGATCAAGTACAC